>NC_143018.1:19335471-19640704 GCF_055824585.1 Amblyomma mixtum
TCGTTCGTTTGTGCAGCATGTCGCTAGAGCTCCGCTGTTGCTTGCTGCATCCTTTATAGCAATAGGGGCAATGCCGGCAAAAAGACAGGCGCGAGAAACAGTCTCTTCGTTTGTTTGCGTTTCGCCTCGTTCGCGTTCTGCACGACGCGCTAACGTTGCTGATAGTTTCGCGCACCCTATGTTATGGCTTCTGGAAGCGCTACGGTATCTGTCTAACTTCTTGATGAGAGACCCTGATTGGGATGAGCATCCTAGCGCTGCAGCAGAGTCTCGGGATGTCTTCCCAAGCAGCGGGTTAAACCGACGCACGAGGCTGCTAGGTGGCACCTTGGCTGGCTGCTTCAGTACTGTTCATTATTGCCTGTTCTGTTCAGAGGTTGCCCTAGAGTACTTTTCTTCAGCACCGTGAAATCATTTTGTGATTATTTAGCGTAATATTGGTTGGGTGATACTTCTGGTGGGCAGCATAGTGGACCTGCTGCCCTCGGACCTGCAGCCCCATACTGAGGGAGGGAAGCGGGAAAAGAGGAAGGAGGAGATTGAAGATAGGGCGTGATGATGTCTTAATACGGACAGCTACAAGTGATGTCCGAAGCGTAATGCACAAGTCATGCACACGCAGTCAAATGGACGTCACACTAAGCTTTAACACGTGTATCAGGGACAAGTGACCGAGCCGGTCTCCCACTCGTTGGGGAGCTGAGCAGGAGAGTGGTGCAGAACGTTGAAGGATGATTCGCGATGTAGGTAGAGTCTAGCGCATTATCATGAAGAACAAAGTATGCTCATTCAGTTATTGATTACTCCATGATAAGATGTGACAAGCAGAGTTCCTTTGCTTTCTAACTAGTTTTCCTCTTGGCGTATAATACCGAAGAGCCACTCGCAATATTTCAACTTTTTGTGAAAAATAGATATTCCCTCCCATATTGCACATGGCTGTATGGTTGAACGACACAGCGCGGTCAGCGAATATCGTCTAACAGCGCACGCTCCGCACCTTACACGCGTCTCCAACGCGTATCCTTCACGGAGAAGCACGAAGGATGGGGCGGGAAGAAGTGCAGGATGGGACAAAGCGAAGGGGCAGACGAACACATCGGCTCTGTGTTGACTGGGACGTGTTTGCTCGTTTAGCGGCGCGACAGTCGTAGCACCCGACGCAGCCACTCTTTGCAATATACAAACTCACGATGGGGATCTTCGCGGAACTTCAGTCCCGAGTCGATCCCCTTTTTCCCGGACCCCTTATCTTTCATTCGGCTCGCCGCGGCGTAGGGGCGAGTCGCTATAGACTTTCCTCGTGGTGGGAGAGCAAAATGGGAGCCCGTAGAAAGGGGAGACGGGGGCAGAGCGGAGGGACGACGCGATAATATGGTCGCGGTGCCGCCGCCGCCGCCACCAGCTCGTCCCGGTCTTCCGGCGCTTCCCTCTCCGTGCCCCGTCCTCCCCCCACGTGTTCTCAGTGGCGCTGGCGTAGGCGACGAGCCGAGGAATGGGGAAGAGTATCCCGCTCTTCCCTAAACGCGACGGTATCGGGACGGCGCGTGCCTCTGAGCACGTCGGCGGTCGACGATTCACCGAACGAGCGGAGGATGAAGCTGCGAGGGTAACACTTCTTCCTCTCTCTCTCTCTTTCTCCTCCGCTTCTTTCTTTCCACCGCGTACCATCCCTCTCTCCTTTTCATCCCTCCAACGTGGGTCCCCTCGCGTCTCCCGTTTCGCCTCTTCTTTTCCCCTGGCCTCCGTTGTGTGTTTTGCGAGGCTAAGTATCGGGCGTCGGCTGCGGTCTTCTGGGGCTATACCTCCGCGTAGTGTCACGTTCCATCGTTTTCGCATCTTTTGTGTGTGTTTCCGAAGCGATTCCATGACGCGAAAGAAGTGGCCGCAGTTCCACATGATGGTCGTCGGGTTTACAAGAGGAGGAAGGGAGTTGGCACGGTGTGTGTCAGTATTTCAGAGGGCGTTAAGGGCAGCTTAGGAGCATTTTTGAACATCTTTGTGTTTACTATCTCGTTGTTGCTCTTGATCCTCTTAGTTTTAGTTCTGATGAGCAGTTTCTGAAACTACAAAACAGCAAAAAGACAGAGAACCAAAGCTGAGTTTTGACCAAAGTGCAAAGTCACCAAAGAGCAACCTATGACGTCACGGACACGTCACCGCTGACTTTTCTTACCTAATTAATGGTGCAGTGCTGACGACCGTTCAGCAGCACAAGTACCTATAGGCATCACACTAACTTCTGATCTCAGACGGAACGCGCACGTTGCTAAGGTAACCTCGGTAGTATTCCGCAATGTTTTTTTTCTTCTCAGATGTCTACGCCTTGCACCCACGTCGAATGAGCTTCTAGCGTATACTACTTTTGTTCTGCCAGTTTTATAGTGCGCTAACCCAGTTTGCTTCCTTCAATAAGTGACTAATGTATCGAAACATTGAAACTGGAAAAAATACAGCGCGTAACATAATGGCTTATTCATAGCAGATAAAAGCGCACTTGTTCACAAATTAACCTTGCGGCTATTTCTTGTTTTCCGACACTGTCATCTAGAGCGCAACAAGAGTGGGTCATGTTTTTATTTCAGTCCATTGACAACTACTACAAGATAGGCCTATCAAAATGCATCTTTCTCGCAGCCACGATCATCGATGCATAAACACGCACGTGCTATAACAAAATACTCATGACAGAATGACACGTTCATGTATTCTTGCTTTCCCCCTCGAGATCGCCCTGATCCTTCAATCATTACTGCAGACTCATTTAACTTCGTTCACGTCTCGAAGAGAATTTATGCCAACTAATCAAAAACACCGCCTTGTTCACATTTTCAAACGCCTCTAAACTTTTGAGTGCACTGTTAATTGATCGTGAAGGGAGTTTATTTCTTATCATGTTCCCGTTTGCTGCCATTTCATTGACGTTTTCATTGAGATGCTACACCTGACTCCTTGATATACGATGATTTTATTGGCGTTTTTATTACTATTTATAACTTGATTGTTCTTTTATGTTCGCTTTTGCATGACCTTCTGACACGTAGTTCTTGAGTGCACAGTTTGAATTTATCATGCCTTAGATTTTGTTCGTTCGCCTCCTATGGCCTCAGATGAGAGTGGCAGTATTGAAAACAAATACTACTGTCACAAAACCTGTCATGCGCGCGTTGAATGACTTATCGGCGACTGTAAGTGGCAGCTGCGATCATTTTAAGTCTTAAATGACCGAAAAACAAGCTCAATTTTTTTTTCCTTCAAGAAACTTGAGCCACTTACAGTGGCATCTCGTGACGTCATGCACACAAAGTTGCCCGTAAAAATCTCCCAATCGAGGCCATAAACGAAGAAATATAAAATTAATTTGCGCTTAAATAGAAGGCAGCCGTGTTGCAAAGTTTAGCACAGAGAATCAGAATGCTCCCGTGAACCTCAAGTGTAAGTTTGAACAAGATGCGTGGAGGTAATAAACTACTTGGAGTTGCCCTTTAAGATCTCTAGGTGACTCCTCTGCTTAGATTTTGATCTACTGAATACAGCTGCCCGGACACAGCGGTTGTATGTCGACAGAGGCGAAATGAAAAGAACTCCGAGAGCTATAAAGGTAACGGGGGTAGTATATATGTTTTGTCAGGTGTTTGGTTTGGTCAAACTGGCGAAACGCTAAATACAAACCTGCGGCGCCTAACAAAAGAGGAGACGTGAAAGGTAACAGTTCCGAACGCCGGTTTTTAACTAAGGGTTCGTTTTAACTGCGCAGAATACAACAAGTGAACGAAAAATTAAGAAAAATCATAACGACGCAAGACCTGTGCGTAAAGATAAAGGACGCGTTTTTACGGCGAAAGCTGTTATAGCTTTGGTTTAGCCATATAGCCGTGCATTCTATCGTGGAATCTACAGCGTCAGCGGTAAGACTTTTACTTAGTGAATTAATTTAGTTTAGCTTTGTGGAATTTATTTTATTTAGGTAATTTAATTTAATTCAACTCAGTTGCCACCGCTACTTCCCACTCTTCAGAGCTGGTTAAGTGAAAAGGGAGATCCCCTTCTCCAAGTTTAGGGGAGATGAGAGGGAGGGCAAATAGGAGAGGGTACAGGTGGCCTGATCCAGTTTCGCTGATTCCCAGAGCACTGCTATAGGCTTTCTCTTACGGCTCAGCATCTAAATTCCACGCCCAAATACAGGGCTAAATGAAGGAACGAAACCTGTAACGGCTTTCATTAATTAATGCGCTAGGCGTGTGAGCTTAGCTCTACAAAGTTTCCTTTATCTAGTGCCCTCCACTACGAAGCTTTTCTTAGCCTAAGGAGGGGTCTCGGTCGTAACGAGATGCCAATGAAATGCGGACGTATTGGTAACTGCTGGTTGTTTGAAGTCATTATCGACCTTTTAGGTTTTGGCGTGGCGATGTTCGCAGTCGTGAACACATCTGAGACGTCGAAAATTTACTGTTTTCAATGTAACGTGTTGTGTTTGCGTTTCCTGTGACAGCTTAATGGCGCTCACGATATCGTCGATATGCCAGTGCCTTCTTGGCGTGCAACACAGCAAGGCGGCCTGTGTCCTTTTTCGGGAAACTTGCATGAGAAGTCATGATCCTCGAGATTCTTCCGAAAACATACCCGACAACAACAATCGTTGGAGTTTCACTGGTTTTCGATCCAACTAGGAGGCGCGGGTTTCGCCGAATCTGTAGCTTGGTTATCGTCGTTAAAATAGGGTGATATTCAAGCGGCCGAGCTCGGCTATTTTTAGGAATGGACGTTTGAAGATACCCTTGCATTATTTTGCCATCTATCATTCTTTTTATTCATATATCAAATATCACGTCTCTCTGAAATTACTTGCCTACTTCTGTTCCCTGTCGAAAGCGTGAGAGAAATTCTACAGTACCACAACGCTAGCGTTTACAGTCTAGCATTGCTATAGCTTACCGGAGGCGAGTACAAGAAATTTAAGTTTATATTCTTCCTTTCGCAGCCACAGTCCACGTTGTGGAACTTTTCTTGAGACGACTATTTTCCTCGGCAAGCTCTCAAGTCACGGCCTTTACGCGCACAACTTCGTTTCGGTTTCTAGCGTCTTTCTTTTTGGTTGCTCGACAATGATGCGTTTCCAGTTAAAAAAAAAAGCATATCTGGATTACAAGCACCACAGAGCACACTTTCCGCGTGAGCGAAGTCCACCTCCAATCGCGGCTTAACTAACCTGCGACCGGGTTCAAACCTCCGTAAAACGCGCCGAAGGTAACACTGTTTACAAACATGTTCGCACTACAAAGCAGGACGCATCGGCTATGCTGTACTACCACGAAATATCCTGCTCGCATCGCTCATCTTCAGCAACACGAATCTGGTCATTACGGGACGCACGTTTTTATTTCCCACTCCCTGCACTGAGAGAAAAGAGCGCGCGCGCCCGCATCAGCGTCGTTCATTGATCTGTGCCGCTCAGAGCACACGCGTCGTGCTTCCGTTGCTGCTGCAGGCCGTCCCAGGTTACGTCACCGTGCGGGCGAGCGACCCCCCTCCTTCTTCCTCCCACCTCACCGCCAACCCCTCTCACGCAAACACACGTACAGCCCGCTCCGGTCGTCACCGGACGGCCTAAGCGCCGTCCGTCCCCACTGCTCTGCTTTTTGTGTGTTTGGTTTTTCCACGTACGCAGTGCGACTTGAGCGAGAGCAGCCGGTATCGGTCGGGCCGCTGTTATTAGGACCCGGGCGGTAGCAGCCGAACCTGTCCCCTGCCTGCCTTTCCCGTCCACCCCAGCGTTCGTTCCCCTACGCGGTGGAGAGCACGGTAGAGGGGGGGGGGGGGGGGAGGCTTCTCCTGCGTGCAGTAAAATACGGGGGCGAAGCCAACCTCCACGAGAGCCGCGGGCAGGGAGGATGGTGAAGAGATAGGACGACGGAGGAAAATGAACCGCGCAGCGCTGCGCTTTCCCTCCTTTCCTCTTTCACTCGTACGCGCCTCGCCTTGTTCTTGCACTACTGTGTGCCTCACTCTCTCATTCCCCTCAAGACCGCTTTTTCGGCACTTTTATCCCTACGTCGGCGGCTAGCGTGCAGGAGAGGAAACGTTGCACGCCGCTCGAAGGAGCGAAGGGCAGAGCGTGGGGAATGTGCGAGTTGGGGGAAGAGAGCAAATGGGGAAAAGCATGTGGGGATGGTGTGTGGTGGTGGTTTCGTGTGGAGAAGCTGCGTGCCGCATGCCCCGACGCTGCAACGAGGCGCGCGTCCAGTGATGGTGGTGGCAGTTGCGATGAGGGGAGGGTAGGGAGGTTTGGACTTGCTCTCCGCGGGCCCGGTCCTTTTCTTTCCTCTTTGCTCCTTATCGTGCCGTCAGCAGGGACGGGACGGGCAGTGAACGAGAGAGCGTGGCGCTGCACCCCGAGGTGCGCCACGCACAAAGCAATGGGGCCCGGACCGCGCAGCTATAGCATTTGGGGAGGGGCGGAGACGTACGGATTCCCGTGCGCTCCCCTCATCTCTTCCCCCTTTTCCAGATGACGGGATGCCACGGCTGGGATTCCCCTACCTACTCATCCAGCGTTACCGAGCGGGGAGCCCCCTTCCCCACCTTCCTTCCCCCAGCATCCACGTTCCTTGGCGTCCCTCCCGCATCTCCCCAAACGTGGACCGCGGGCACGTGAGTCACACGAGCAGGAGAGCGCGCGGGGCACCCCATCCAGTGGTCGGTCTGGCGCGCCGCTACGCTGGGGCTGTCTGTGTGCGCGCACCTTAAACTGTAGTTATTTCGAGCGGCGGCGGGGCGAGGGCAGAGCCCGGAACGGCGCAGGGCGCGTGCGCGGGAATTAGGGAAGCAATACGGGGCGCACTGGACGCCGAGGGGAAGAAAAAAGGAGACGGATTGCGGGAGGTCCCTGAGCGATCCTCGTCCCACGCCTAGTAAGGGGGGAGGTGCGGCCAAGGTATGGGGGAGAGCCCCGAGATGGAGAGGAGGTTGTGCAGGAGTGTGTTGCCGTTGCTTGGAAACAGCTCGGATGAGGAGGGGGACGCGCTGGCTGCCGTCTCGTCCGGGAGCGGTACTCGCACCTTCGTGCGCTGCGCTACGAGCGAGACATTGGTTGGGCCTATGTGTACTGTTCGCGCAAATGCGTGTTGCTTTGTCGTTTGGCATCAGGTTCTGTTTTTGTTTTCTAATAAGGTGTAACCGGCTTGAAGCTAAGTTTTTTCCACGCGCGTATGCTCCAGCTACTTTTCTTGTGCAGATACTGTAACCAAGAAAAGCCAGGACTTTTCAAGGATTCATGACATTTAACTCCGTGGAATGAGTAAGCTCAACTGCAGATTGCTGTAGTGGACAGTAGTAGAACTTGTTTTCCAAAACATGACGATTTTGTTTTAATCAGCTAAGCTTCTTTGATGGAAGCTTTGGCTTTGCAGAGATGCAATCACTTATTGTATTCGCTTTCGGTGCCTCATCATCCAGGATGTTAGCATCAGTGAAGCAATAAAAACCTGATCCTTTACATAAATCGTTATGTCCAAAACGGCAAGAACACAGGTCTAATCGAATGTTTATTTTTGACTGGCTGCACAAACAAAACATATTATACTTAGGATGCAGGGTTTTTTGTTTCCGCCTTCAAGCGTACCTTAGCCCCGTATCTCGGAGGCATTTCTTGTCAAGTTACTGAGAACGCCTGAAAACCGCTGTGGGGAAGCCCTGTTGGAACTTTTGATTGATATTGCTGAAATCTATGCGTGCCTGTTCTGGAGTCTAATGAAATGGCCGGTACCCAGGGAGATGCTGAACTCTGTTGTCGCCACTATAATTTCTAGCTTAGCTGTCGTCACGAGTGACTCTGTCTATAGTTCTCAGCTTGAGCTGCATGAAACGTGCAGCCTGGTGTACAAGCGCACACACTAGCGAAAATTTTAAATACAATCCCGTGTTTGCTAATGTGTTGATGATATACTGTCTATGGATTGCCAAGAAATTTCCGCATTTACAAACGGAAAAGAATGGCTTGAAGCAGTACTACGTGCAACTTTTCACTTTTTTAGCGAGGCCCAGGATGCGTAAATCGCTAGCCTGGGAAGCAGCTCTTTTCCGCAAACATTTTCGTAAATAGCTCTTTACCGTAAACAGCTCTCTTCCGTAAACTGTTTTTCCGTAAGAGCAGAGCATATTTTTACTGCTTGCCGTGCTATGCAAGGCCAGGAAAGGCGGACAAATGCACCTAGTTTGCACAGCCGCCACCATGTCCCGCGTGGCGCTGAACACTCAAAATCATAGCGGGGATTTCGAATGTTCGGCACATTGAATTGATTTTCTATGTGGCCGTCAGAAATAGTTGGAGTGAGTATAGGAAGCATTTTATTGGCCAGAATTTGCAGCGAGAAGGAACAGTCGGCCTTGGTAACCAGCATGTTCGGTCAGAATTTCTCAAGACTGTCTAGTTTTTTCTTTTTTTTTTCAGAACTGCAAGTTTAAAATATTTCCTTTGAGTTACGTGGTGTTCGCTACTGGCTGCCGACAGATGACACTAGTTGCTGATGTCCAGTAGTGCTTCTGTATGTGCTTCCGCAGGAAGCAGTATTGCGCGAAGGTCCGCAGTATGTTGCAAGCTCTGCGGGAAAGTCGCTTCGTGTGTGGCAGGGGCCATACGAAAAGGCAGTTTGGAGGCACCCCTCCTACTCCCGGTGGAAGCTATACGATACCCCCTCAGTCGGATAACAAAGCAGCATGCGCTCAAGGTGGCAGCGACTGGCCCCCTCCGGCTCACACGTCCAGCTCATAGGCTGTCGGCATTCCGCAAATAAAGCGTTGTGGATACTCCACCCCGTTTTTCGTCTGCAGACAGGCAGATGCGAAGATTCCATGTTGCACCTTTGTACTGAAGAGCTATCCCGTCTGTTCGACCGCTTTCTTGGGACGTTCGAAGCTGTCACGGAGAGAGCGTTTGCTAGGAAGGGGTCTCTTCCTGCTGTCCAATCCCAGTGCGTTTTGTTTTCAGTATTTTTTGTCGCTACTCCTGTCACAAGTCTCGGCAGCATCAAAGGGAAACTCCGGCACTGGAAGTAGGCACGCGGTATACTCCACCGCGCCCGCCTTTCCCCACCCGTCCCCTGCTTCCTCGGGTTTCCAACGTGCCCACCAGTCCCTTCCAATTTATATCCTTTTTCCCCATTAGGGACGCGCCTGCTCTGCCCCGAGTCAAGGAAAAAGAAATCTGGAGGGGACGTCCTCTTCCCGTTCCCGGTGCCCGGGGTGTCAGGGCCGTTCAGGCCGTCACATTTTTTTCTCCTCTCCCTTCGCCTTTCGGCGTTTCTTCGCCCTCACCCCCTTCCCGCAAGGTTCGGTCGGTGCGTGGCTGGTGCGCCCTGCGTATCTCCTGTGTCCCCCCCCCCCCATCACCCCCTCATTCCCTCCGCCACCACCACATCCTGCGTCCGCGTTCCCGGCGCTCCCTCGGGCCATCGCCATCCCTCCTTCCCCAACTTGCTTCCCGGATCCTTTCTCGACCGAGGGGATCACGGGGAACGCGGTGGGAGGCGCGCGCTTCCCGCCTCCCGCGGTCGCCCCCTTTCCCATCGCAAGGGAAAGGGAGAGGTGCAGGAAGAAGGAACAGAGCCGTAGCGGCTTGCACTGGGAGCACTGTACTCGACGTGGCGCCGGACTCTGCCATTATGCACCTCGCTGCGCCATTTCTTTCCCCGCTACTACTGGACGCCGCCAACTGGCGTCGTCGGAGGGAAAATGACGGCAATGGATACTGCGACACCTTGTCGGTAGCGCCATGCGCAGCCTCGTGTTTGACTTGGCAGACGTTTCGTGCCTTTCCGCAGGCCCGTAGCGGTAGAAAAGATGTACAGCTTTGCCAAAAAGTACACAGTCCAAGGGGTTTTCAAGGATTCAAGGGTTCAAATCTATATAGGCTGTAGATAAAGCATGCCAAGTGTTTTTTCTCTGGAATTTAAACAGTGACGTAATCGACTATTGAATTTTGCGCTTCTCCTCAATGCACCGGAGGAGTGCAGAGAAATTTGGCGTGACGTCACGGAAGGTATGATTTCAAATTGCCGCTGTCGTCAGCCACACCCTGCCCTGACTCGTTAGATGCTTCCAAACAACTCTCGGCAAGGTTTGGCTTCGGTGGCGTTGGTTTTTTCCTTCAAAGCAGGCGTTTGTGCGTTGGAAATGTAGCGATACTTACGCTGACGTCATCATGCGCCCCCTAATTGGCGTTTTGCGCTGCGGAGAAGCTTGAAGGTCGTCTGGATTGTAATCGGCGATTACTTCACTATTTCAAGTGCTAGTCCAAAAAGACTTGATATGCTTTACCTGCAAGTTTCACATATTCGGCCCTCTTAAGTTCGTTTTTATTTCTAAAACATATGCAGTTTCCCTTTAAGCCCATTTTACAGTCTTAAGCTTGGGAGGGTTGAGGACGCAAGTTCCCGTTCCCGCGTTCGTGAGATTCGGGTCCTTGAGTGCGCAAGAGGAACCGCGCTGCAGGGCTCAGGACTGGGTGTGTACTTTTGACCAAGACTGTACCTAGGGTCGAATTCGTACGGTAGTTCACACATCTGTTTAAAGCACTCAAGCGGTGCACAGGGGAGTACACCTGTGTCGTTTACGAGTGGTCGAGGGCTCGAAACAAGACCACGTCGGGCATGCACATTCCCATGTATTGTGTTTAGCTTCTCAGGTCATTAGAAGCAATATCGGGCCCGCCAGGTGGGAGCGACTGTGATTATTGTACAACAGAGCGCGCCGTTCGAACGTTCTAGACAGGTGTGCGGACAACAGCACGTGTTTTATGGGTAGGAAGAGAGTGTAAACAAAAAGGTACTCTAAAGAAAGTACGGCAACCTCTGTGGTTTGCAAGCAACTTGTCTTTCTTTAGGTGTATTGGCATCTGTTAAATCCCTAGTTGTATCGTAGTGATCTGGTTCATGGCGGTGAGCTCTGGAGGGAGGACGCAGTTGCAATGCGAGACAAAGACGGCCCGTACTAAAGGTTCCCAAGGAGTCCATTTGCTACGCATTTCGCAGCGTTCGGCTCATTGGAACTTTCGAAACTGACTGCGCCTGAACGATTTACAGCCCCCGTCAAAAGTATACAGTCCAATGGGTTTGCTTGTAAGCTGTTTAGCGTGGTTCTCTAGCGCATCGAGCAGTCCAAACCTTGGAAAGATTGAGGACGCAAAGCCATTCCTCTTTCGAAAGATTACGGTCGCCGAGGATGCATAACTAGGCATGATGCAGGTCTCACAAGCAAACACCTTGGGCTATATAGTTTTGACGGGGGGTGTACATTTTAATTTCAAAGCTGGCCAAAGATCCCCAGGCTCCCGTGTGTGCTTCTGAGTAGTAGAGCCGGGAACTTACGCCGCCCATAATGCTACCAATGTCCTCACGTGTGCGTCTGTTGTTGGGGACGACACTTTTCGCCCTCCGCACGTGTCGATCTTGGGGGTGTCACAGATCCCCCACCACAAGGCTCAAAATCAGTCCCTTCGGTCTGGAGACCTTTGCCTAATCGTCGACCTCATCACCGCATTGGAGATGGCGCATGAACAATTGTGCTCGGATGTGTGTGTTGAGGTGGGAGTTTTCCTTTTTTACGCGAGGCCAATGAGCGGTCCATGACGGCGAAAACTGTCGCGTGACCTAACCATTGGAGCCTTGGCTCCTGTAGCTTTGCTCCTATGACTGCGATATTAAATTTGAGCCCGCCCTCCTGTAAGTTATTCTGCACTCAAACTTGCCTCGCAGATGCTACAAACATTATTATCTATGCCACTTCCATATAGTTGACATACTTGTTATTTTGTATTTTCTATGACTTAACATAATAAGAATTTACAGATAAGGAAGTTTAACAGGGTTTATGGGGGTTTAACGTCCCAAATCGACAGAGGCTATGTGGAACGCCGTAGTGAAGGGCTCCCGAAATATCGACCATCTGGGGTTCTTTAACGGGCACTGACATTGCACACGCCTCTAGCATTTCGCATCCATCGAAATGCGACCGCCGTGGCCGGTATCGAACCCGCCTCTTTCAGGTCAGCAGCCGAGCGCCATAACCACTGAGCCACAGTCGAACAATCTAAGAAATAATGCTACCCGAGGTCCTTCACTCTCAGAAACCATGGTCACACGTAAGTCAGCCTCTACGGCAAGTTAACTTTGCTGACGAACCAATGACGTTTCATCAACAAAATGACGACAGGGATAGATAGTTGGTGTGTATGCATCTTTAAAACTTGAAACATTTCGAAGGCGCGGACGGAGAGGGAAGCATTTCAAACAAACATGAACGCGATGTGACCTGCGACGGTGAAGCTGTTCTCAGCATGTACCAGCATGCAGCTCTTAGGCACCGCTTCACATGGGAGGTTACAAAAACTTGTAGGCCGTGGCCGGCAGAGCAGAACGCACACACTAGGCTTTACTAGCGGGTACTCTACACAAGGTCTGGGAATACATACATATAGGCACGGCGACTATCTGTAGTAGAGGGATAGGTAGCAGCTCGACGTATATTTTTCGCAATGTTTTTCTTACGGTGCAATTTTGTGGTGCATATTGTCGTCTGTAGAAAGGACGTAAAAGACCAGAATTCAAGATGCCAACAACTGTTATAACGAGTCGGAATGCGGTCAGCGTTTATTGCCCAGTCAGCGAGCGCTCGCATGTTGACGTGAGGCACGTTATATCGCTGCACAGAGCTACCGCAGGGTAGTGCCACTACATTGCTCGAGTCGTAGGCCGTCACACTAAAAGAAAGAATACCTGAGCATTGGTGTTAGGTCCTACGCTACGAGCATTGCTATGATCACCTTACGCAACTATCGCAAGACGAAGAACGGAGACAAAGGATCGATACTAAAATTTATTCAGGAAAAGTGTTGGAGGTCACTGGAGACTGGCCTTTTTCTCGCAACGGGCGTAATCAAGATGCTGCTGATCTTGATTACTACTTTCAATAAGGGAGTAATTACTCACTGACGTCCACCCAAGCGCAGCCATACGGCTATAAAGGAAAGCTATACAGCTTTCACAGAAACTTCGCAGTTGAAGAAAAATTCGTCCTGGTACGGGGTTCAAACCCGGGACCACCGCTTCACCGGAGCAGTCGCTCTACCAACTGAGCTAACCGGGACGGCAAGCTTATGGTAGGGCGAGAGCGAATTGATCGATAACTCGAAGTGGGAACAGTGTTGGTCAAATATTTAGTGGAATCCCCCAAGGTGGAGTAGAATGGGTAATTACTCATTCTAATTACTCATTCCAATTACTAATTACTTAACGAGAATGAGTCAATGAGTAATCACTCCCTTAATGACAAATCTACTCCACCTTGGCGGATTCTCCTAAATATTTGACCATTACTACTTTCCTACTGCTACTAGTATGAAGCCCCAGAAACCGTGCTTGATATAGCTACCACGAAGTGCGCTGATGGTTCGCCTCTCCGTGTTGCCCGCAGAGGGCGCGCGTGTCGCCATCCCGGCTTCGGCGGCGCAGGCGCGGAGCAGGAGGGCGTTGTCCCGCGGGTGCTTCCTCCGTTCCCCCGGCCCGTCCCTCTTCCTCCCCCGGTTGGTCCCCGCCCGGTCGCTCTTCTCCCCATCTTCCGGCGCCAATGCGGCCCAGCCGGTGGCCGTCCCGAGCGTGAAATGGGGATGGAGACGACTCCTGCGCGGGACAGAGAATGATGCGGTGGTGTGGCCGGGCGTCTGCTCTCTCGCCCAGAACCCCGTTGCGGAATGAATTATCATCGCCTGCGATACGCGATCGCATCCGACGTCCCCACCTCCCCATCTAAGAGCGTTTTGCCAGACATCCCTCGCCGGGCGCCCGGACTCGTGATCGTCGCTAGGCAGCCCTTTAGCGGGAGCATCCGGAAAGGGGTGCGTTCTTTGCGGCCTACTCGAGGCGGGCTTATGTACCGGCTGTGGGGACATTGTATATATTGTGTCCGGCTTCGAGGCGGAGACCCCCAACCGGCGCTAACCGCTGCTGTGCTTTTTATTGTGTAACTCACCCTGGATGGCAGAGGCTCGCTAACATAGTAGCAGTGAGAAAGAAGGCAGGCTAAAACGAACAACTTGTTTGACACACGTAGAAAAAGAAAAGCATCTTACCTCATGGCAGGAAAAAGGTAATTCGCTAAGATTTTTAAAAATATGAATAGATGAACTAATGTTTTTCTTTTCTATAAGTCTATCAAACAACGTGTTCGTTTTGGCACGTGGCTGCCGATATTTGATTTGTACTATAATGTTTACGAACGTGTTCTACAAAAACTATTTACTCAGGCAAGATTTCAAGCAATGAGCATTTCCTAGCACAGCATCCGTCCTTGTGGAAAGCTATCCTTCCTTCGGAACTTCCTTTTTGGCACTTTAGCTTCAATACAAGGGACGTTAGCTTACTTCATGACGTTTGGAGTGCGCAGGTGCAGGTCCACCTGTGCACAGCATAAGCGTAGGTGCGGAGCAGTAAGAGACTCTCACCTTTCTTCAGAACTAACGCGATCTTGTTATCTATCACACTGAACGATCTGATAGCCTCAGTTCGCATTGATTCGTCAGACCACCGCCCGGTGGACCGCGAGCGCTGCTCACGCAGTTTCTCGTTAGTGTTCCAGAGAAGCTGGGGTAGCCCAAATCAGCATTTTAACGCGATAGCCTAAGGGCACCTCTTCTGCTGAAAATCCGGCGTCGTCGTCGGCGTCGTCTTCGGCGCTGTGAGCGAATAATCCCCGCAGAAGCAGCCTAGGTAGGCCACCTAGGTCACGTGACTTTTGGCGTCATCACAACCTGCCCACCGGATTGTGAGCAAGGAGACCACCGTACCAGGTGGCAGTTAAATTATTCATTGGTCGTGAGAGCCTGCTCGGTGCTGAGAAACTTGGGTTTCGCATGCCCCTTAGATGGCAGCACCTGCCATCGCAGGGCAGTGGCGCATCGCTTAACTGCTGGGCAACTGCTCCGGGAGTGGTATGAAGACTCCCAGGTATCGTGTAAATGTAAAGCTGAGGAAGACCAACTCTTCATCTATGGGCATTAATCCAATAACGCTATCGCGTCATGTCCTTAAGGCAGAGCTTAAGTGTTCCCTGCGCCGTGGCTATGGTGCTCGGCTGCTGACCCGAAAGACGCGGGTTCGATACCGGCCGCGGCGGTCAAACTTCGATGGAGGCAGAATTCTATAGAGGCCCGTGTACTGTGCCATGTGAGGGCACGTTGAAGAACCTTAGGTGGTCGAAATTTACGGAGCCCTTCACTACGGCGTCCCTCGTAGCCTGAGTCGCTTCGGGATGTTAAACCCCCATAAACAAACACACAAGCAATCAAGCAAGTGTGCCCTTCAAAATTTTATGGTTCTCCTAATTTTTTTTCAGCAAGTCTGTTAGTGGAGCAGTTGTAGCGGAAACGTGTTCGTAGGACATTAACATAACACTTCACGTGACCATCGGGGGTCATGTGACCGTTTCGTCGCGTGTCGTAACATAATCGTGTTTCGCGCGCTCCCTGAACGCAACAAGGAGAGGATCAAGATCGGCGGGGCTGTATCACACAGGTTTTCTGGCGCATATGTGTACTGGTTGCGATAGGACAGTAGTAGTAGTCACCTGCGGCAGCAGCGAGGAGCCGTCCGAGCGCAGGCTTCGCACACGAGTTTGTAGATGGTTTGGTTTATGGGGATTTAACGTCCCAAAGCGACTCAGGCTATCAGGGGCGCCGTAGTGAAGGGCTCCGGATAATTTCGACCACCTGGGGCCGTTTCGAGTGCACTGACTTCGCACAGTACACAGGCCTCTAGAATTTCGCCTCCATCGAAATACGACCGCCGCGGCAGGGATCGAACCCGCGTATTTCGGGTCAGCAGCCGAGCACTATAACCACTGAGCCACTGCGGCGGACTACGTGTTGGTAAAGTCCATTCACTGAGTCGCAAGAGCAGAAATCGGAAAGCTCAAACAGGTGCGACTGTCAAATGCATTGACGAGAGAGTATAATCGTCTAGGCATTTTTTTTTTTTGTATCCAGCAGTGGCGTCTGAAAATCCGGACTAAATCGCCGCAAATCTCGCCTTACCAAGAACGAGTTCCTTGTCGCTAAGGTTGGCCACGCAAGGCGAATTCAGAAGTGGAGTTCGCACCTCCTGCATAGGCGGGGCCCCAGTGGAATCCGTTCTGAGCGCTGAATCGCGTGGTTCTCGCCGCCGTTGCCATCGTCTTTGTTGATACGGATTCCGAGAATATTCATCTGGGATCGACACGCGGAGGGCGCGGCGCAAATGTCGCTTCTTCTTTGGACTGCATTTTAAGGCTCGCGGCTGAAACGGTGGCGCGGCGCTCTCGGAATCAAGTGTACCGAGCCGTTCGATGGGCCGCTCGATAAAGGGCATGTGAACTCCTACACCTCCTTGCGTAACGTCCGCTGACGGATTTTGTTCTAGAGAGACTTTTCAGGAGCTTACCTGGGGCCCGTTCGGAAAAGGAACGTTTGATGCCGCAAATGGAAACCACTTAACATCGCAGAAAAAAAAACGTTTTCTATTTTGGCGTCTGCTGCAAGATCTCTTCACTGAATTCTTTCTGAAACTTCTCGCTTGTCAAGCAAGTAAAGAGCAGTAGTAAATGAGAGGTGCTAGAATCTTGCTTTATTAAGTAATATGGCTTAGAGCGCCTTCACTTTTCCTGTCTTAAAAGGAGCTCGTTTTGTACAACGAAAAGCTGTTATGAGGAGCTCATCCGCGATGCCGCGATGTGGCGTTAGTGCAGGCGCTGTTGTGAAGATAGTAGATCGAGGGGGGAGTGAGGGCGCTGAACGACTAGCGCTGGTGCCTTTTTATGCTCGATTGGTACAAAATGTGTGGCGGGTTCTGGATTTCCTCGTTGAAAAAGTTCGCAACAGCTTCGAACACCTTCAGAGGCCGGATCGTCGGCACGGTCATGACGACCTCAAAAAATTGCGAGGACACTTTGTCAACTAAAGTGTTGAGAGGCGAAAGCCGAGGCTACTATGCCGTGAGGACTTCCGGTGGATGTGACGTCACACCGTTCCCGTAGCTATATCGATACCCAAATCATACATCTTTCGGGGATCTTAAGTGATAATTACGCTTAATTACACATTTTTCCATCTAATTTGACACAAATCAGACGTTTTTCCGGTCATTCTGTGTCAATTTTCACTATACCGTGACGACTTCCGGTGAATGTGACGTCACACCGTCCCCGTGGCTATATCGACGTCCGTGCTATTTCGACGCAATTTCTACATTTTTACCTACAATAACTAATCACCCTACAGTCATCAATGTTGGCTTCTAGGTTCATTTTTGCCTCCTCTATCTGAAGCAACCACTGGTGTTATTCATCTTTTTTAGTTCCCGAGTTAAACGCGTGTGATACGCTTTGGTAACGGACGGACGACGGTATGAGCCATTAAAGGCTTTCGCCTTAATACTCATGAATTCCTCCCTGGCCTGGCTCGCGCTAATTTGCTGCGCTGAGAACTGAGTCCAACTTTCCGGTGCGACAAAGTGAGTGGTCGAAGGCGACGAATGAGCGCGCGCTATATATCGCCGCTGCTAATAACAGCCGCCCGTTGGGCGCCAGCGCGTACGTCTGCCGCTTCCCGAAGGAAGGGTACCGTTACGCTTGAGTTGCAGAGTTTGGATAACTCCCCGCGCCGCCGCCTTGGTCAAGGCTGTGGTTCGCCTTGCTCTCTGCGCCTTCCAAGTAGAGAGACTCCCGTTCGCACTCCGCCCTCCTCTTCTCCGCCATTCTCGCGACTCCCCTGTCGAAGGAGCGGTTGGCATTCGCAGGCGGCGTGTCAATATTCTGATTCGCAATTTGCGCGCGCCTTTCGGCCAAACGGCGGTGCTGTATTGCCGCGCCGAGAGAACTTTTACCTCCTTGTGTTTTTTTCTTTCTTTCCCAGTTGGTAGGAAGGTGTGCACACAGCGCAGTAAAGAAGTATGCGTGTGAGAAAAAAAGAAATCAGGTCAGGAGTTTTTGTTGAACGATACTGGAAATAGAATCAGGAACAGCAAGGCAGAAATAAATGAAAGGAATGTTATAAGGTGTGTGGAACAAATCGTCGGCGTAAAAAACGGTTTTCGAGGCTCTTCAACATCTCAGAATGTGCTTGTAGCGTGCGAGAAGTACTGATTTCGACGTGGAGCTAATAGCGCGTCCAATAGTAGGCAAATAAGTTTCGTCTTTTCTGGTTTTTGTTTTATGCGCCTTCATTAATCAAATTCGCCCATTGGCTGGAGGTAAGTGACATCACCTGACCGGAATTGAAGTCACTTCCGCTCAAGGCATCAACATCTGCGAATGCTATCAGACTGCCAGCGTCCCCCTCCAACAACATAATGGAATTAGGTGTCCCTGTAAAGTTTTTTGTCCTTGGGTGTTTATGTAGCGTGGTCGGCTTATGTCTTTGAACGAACATGGCGGCTTATGACTTTTACGTGGTAAAAAGAATTGAACTGGTGAAACAGAAGGTGCATGACGCATGTCCAAACTAGCATATTTGGGACCGTGGTTGAGAAAAATTCATGTGGGGTTTTGTTGCACACCTCGGGGGTGGAGGCTATATTTAGTCTTATGAAAAGTCAAAGCCAAGTCATGGAGTTCACATGCACTCCTACAAACGGTTTGACAACTGTTGCGTGTGCTTTTCCAGGGAGAGCAATGCTGGCAGCGATCGTGATGGATCGATCGATCGATCGATCCATCAATCAATCAATCAATCAATCAATCAATCAATCAATCAATCAATCAATCAATCAATCAATCAATCGCTGTTTGTAGCGCCTAGAAACAGTGAGAGCCTTTGTGCTGGCATGCTTTGGGAGGAAGAAAGAAGGTGGAAAAGCACAGTGCAAATACATTACATACCGATGCATTAAAGCATAAATAATGAAAAGGAGATGGGTACATCGGATGAACGGGGGCATTTAATCGGAGATCAAGCAATTCAGGCAAAGTAATATTAGCGATATAGAAACAAAAAAGAAGAAAAATTAAAAGAGCGACAAACAAGATGTAACAGTATACGCAGAGACAGATAAAAACAGTCACAGCAGCAGGGAAATCAATCAATACTACTACCAGTAATAATTTCATTGCCGTCTTGCAAAAGCAACATAAGAAAGCACGCCTGTCAAAGCCACTAGGGAGGCTTCCATGATTAGGCTCGGCAACTTCGGTGAACGACAAATAATGGCAGTAAAACTGCGCTGGAAAATAAGGGCTGTAGTCAAAATCATGAGTACACAGTGAATTTAACAAGTACATAGTGATACATGCAGACAGAGCCAGATACAGTAATAATAATAATAATAACGATAATAACTAGGACCAGTGCCAGCAGCAGTATGTGTTTACGTATCAGAGTTACAGTGTAGGATATGAATACGCCATTCTGGACGGTGTAGGATTGATCCCAGCGACCTGCGGTTATTTATCATAGCGCAAAGCGAATTCACGGCACAAGAACGGTTTTTACATTTTAACTTCGTGGAAATGCGACCGCGCCGCAGACCTTGAGCCGTCCCAGCGAGACCCGATACTTAGCTTTCAGTTTAGTACGCGTATAACCTGCACGGGCTTCCGTCGCCTCGGCGACAAAAGCAATTCAGCGGTCGGCCGCGCGCTCCCGCAGCCTACGAAGCGGGCAGCCGAGGCGACGGTGGCGACACCTCTCGGCCCCGTCTGTGTTTACACCGCGGAAGCTAGGCGTGAGTGAGAATGCGCCGAGTCCTTTAAAAAGAGGCGACGACGGGGGACCTTCAATCAGGGTCTCTCCCTCTGCTGAGTCGACCTTTCCAAAGAGGCGCATCTCTTTGCGATTCCCCTTTCTTTTTTCTCTTTATTTTTTTTTCTCACCCGGAGCGGCCTCCTTCGCTTATTATTCGCTTCGCTCTCTTTTCCCGCTTGTCTGCGCTGTCAGCCACTCCATTCCGCTTCACCATTTACTCCTGCGCTGAGCTTCCTTCTCGTCTTTTTTTTGTTTCTGTACTGTTTTTCATTTTCTCCTCTGTTCATCTATTCTCTCTCCGTCTTCTAAGTCCCTTATTCGTCGCTTCTCAACCGCCGTTGACTTTGTTCTGGCCGCCGCGCCATTTTCACGCCGGCTGTGCTTGCGCCGTTGATCGCTACGCGCGCCGAGATCGGCGGCCACTGGTTTGAGACACGACTGGCCCGCGCGCTCTGACGCCACCTTTGAGGGCAGCCTTTGTTGGATTCGGTTACCTCGCGTGCTTGTGCGTGTTTTTATTTCCTTTTTTCTTTAACTCGCCCTCCTCTGTTTATGTTATTCGCCTGGCAACGCCTTCGGCTCTATCTCTCATTCACTCAATGCTGTATCTAATTGTTTTGTGTTACAGCGTGGTAGCAGCGTCTGTATGCCGACTTTTCTCTAAGAATGACTCGAAAATCCTTAAGCCTTCTCACACACTTCTCTAGTTGTTGCAACTCATCTGTGACTGTAGAAACGTAGTGCCATTATTCTGAAGTGCCGTCGACAGTGTGTGCTTATTCGCGTCTTTTTTTTTTTCTTCCTTTCTGCTCTTGTTATTATTTCCGCCGCTGCTATTTTGCCCACAAAATAGCAGCGGCCCATAAGGCCATAAGGCAGTCAAGCTCATTATCTTATTCTTTTCGGCGAAATAAAGAGCTAGAAAAAAATCTTCATCGAAGTCATATTTTTGGGGGCAGAAAGAAGTAATTGATTGGTCACTGGGTTGCGAAAATAAAAGAATGAGAAGAGATACAATTGCAGATAGAAACCGTAATTGTGTAACGGAAACAAGATCCAAGTATAACCTCATCGGATTCCGGAAGAAAGTTGAGCAACGCTGTGCAGATATTTCTCGGTTGCTCACACCCAAACGTGCCCCTTTTGCTCCATTTTAATTTCTCAGCACTTCTCGCGTTTCCTGTCATCCTCCGCTTGTTTCCATCTTCCTTATTTTCTCCATCATTTTTTTTTTTCGCTTCTCAGATCTTGCTCGGCGCAGTATATTTGCCTTTTCCTCCTCTTCTCACTATTCCTTTATCGCTTTCCCAATCGTATCCGGTTGCCCTGTTTTAGCTTCCTCTCGGTGGCGGCCACTTGACTCTACCGCCGCCGCGGAACCTCTGTTTGCATTCATCCCGAAGGCGGTGGGAAGGGGGAGGGAATGGGGTGGGATGTGGAGTAGGGGAAAAGGGGAGAGCGGACAGCCTTCTCACCCTTCTGGACGTTTTGCGCTCTGTACAGAAAGGAGTAAAAACGGTGTAAACTGTCCTTCTAGCGCACTCTATTTTATAAAATGGAGTGCGGCAGATGACAGCTTAATCCGTTTTTACTCCCATGTAGGCGTATTCGTGTTTACAGTGCTTAGGGTTCAGCTTAAGTTAAGGACAACGCAGTGAGCTATGGAAAGTAAAATGATAGGCGTAACGTTAAGAGATCGGAAGCCGGTAGAGTGGGTGAGTGAACAAACGCGCGTTAAAGGGAGACTGAAGCACTTTTTTTGAAAATCAGGCTGGCAGCGGCGTCCTATAGTTTTTCATGCTGTATACTGGAATATCGCATCCAAATAAGGCAAAAACAAGCGCGAATTGCCTTTTTTAGCCGAAATATGCGGCGTGTGCCGCGGGGCACGCCGCGCGGCGCGCCGCCGCCCGTGATTGGTCAAGAGAGGTCGTGACGTCACTTTGAGGACTGGAGAAGCTGCCGATGCGGATCCGGCGCTGCGTTGAGTGCAGATCGCAGCTTTCCGTGTCGTTGTAAAAGCGAATACGGCGACTATTTTTTTACTGACCTCCGAAGAAAAGGGTGCTACAGTTTGCTCATTCCACGTATCGCCTGAAAGCAAAAAAGACACAAACAAAAAATTCTGCGCCTAGCACAAGCATACGCCAGCGTCAAAGACGTGATGCAGACCATGCGTAAAAGGTGGCAGCACAACCTCGGCTCGTATTCTCGGTAAGGAAGGGGTGCGAACAATACTCAAGTCAATTACCACCACCGGACGCCTCCTGGCTCGCCCGGAAGAGCGTCATCCTAAAGAAAAGGCCCAAAGCACTATGTAGAAAAAATCCTGTTCTCAGTAACTGGCGTTGCAGGTTGGGGCAAGAAAGTATTTCAAGGAAACGATGAAGGAGCACAAAGTTGATGTCAAAATTAGCGAAGCGCAGTGGCCAAGCACTGCGAGGCATGTGGCCACACGATAGTGCACGCAATCATTGTGCGCTGGAAACCAAGCCAAATAAGCGCACAAGGCTGCTGCCCCACTCGTGGCGCGTTCAGCAGATGCCAGAAAATATTAATCGCTGCCTCGGAAACGTTCGCCCTTCCTAGATTTGCAGTTTAGGTTCAGTGAAGTAGTTGCCAACTATACGTGTGTTTAAAAGCCAAACTAGCTGCTACTCGCCCGCTGCCAAGACTTGATGAAGAAACCGAATAAGGTTGCGGTGTTTTTTTGCAAAAACTCGGTTGGCATTCATTTCTCTCATAAATTTGCATCCGAAATCAACGTCGAACGCTTTCATTTTAATCCCTTAGCTACGATTAAACGAGATGCCGCATATGAAGTGCTTCGATGCTTGCTTGCTTTGCTTTATTGTGCTTTGCTCTGCTTGCCTGGTTGCTTACTTGCTTGCTTGGACACGTCGAACCGAGTATAAAATCACTAACCGAGCCTTGCTGAGCACGACTCAGGTGGTCTGGCCGCACCTAAGCTGAGGAGAGCGACACATGCTTAAGCCTCTATAAGGTTTCTTCAGGGGCTAAGTGAGCATGTTTATACTTTTAAAAGAGGCGCTTCTTCGGAATGCTGTCACGCCTCTCATGCGCGAGAAAATCATGGTTCAGCCGCGCCTTTTCGACACAAATCTCCAGAGGTCACATCAGGGACAAGCTCTGCATGTAGCCTCTCTTACGAAAGTGCTTCGCGCAGAGTAGGCAAGCTTGCTTTGGTGAGCTTGAATTCTTCGTCACAGCAGCGAGCGCTTGCGCTGCGAGCTTATGATCTTGCGAAAAACAGTGGAAGACGACACAGTCTCGGCCGTATTTGTTCATGGACACGAACGCAGAGTAGTACCTCGTGTTGAATCTGATTCTCGAGGTCGGCTGACACGCTTTGCACGTCACAACGCACGCAGCACGAGAAACAACGCGCGCTGAAAGCTCGCTCGGGTGCGCCGAAGTATCCCCGGCTCCTCAACGTGACGTCACGTTGGCCGACATGGACGAGGTTTCCCTCTCCGCTGTTCTCCTCTGCTACGCTCGCGCGGAGCGCGGGAGATTTGAACATCGCGTTTTTAATTGGTGATTGCGCCACTGTTTTAGCCAAAATCGAAAAAATAATTTCACAGACGTGATCAGCAATGACACTACTTCAAAACCCTAAAAAATTAGCTGATTCGAAAACCGCCTCAGTATCCCTTTAATGATATCCTTGTTGAAATCAAGAGGAAGAAGTGGGCTTGGGCAAGACCTGTAATGCGAAGGCAAGATAACCGCTGGTCCTTAAGGGTAACGGAGTGGATTCCAAGAGAAGGCAAGCGTAGCAGGGGGCAGCAGAAAGTTAGGTGGGCGGATGAGATAAAGAAGTTTGCGGGGATACGGTGGCCGCAACTGGCGAAGGTCAGGGTTAATTGGAGAGACATGGGAGAGGCCATTGCTCTGCACTGGGCGTAGTCAGGCTGATGATGATGATGATGAAGCGTGGCCTCCGTTTAACGTCTTTATTTTAATGTGACAAAATTGGAGTTGCCACACAAATACCCAGCCAATGCCCGGTGTCATGCAATTCGCTGATTGGTCGATAGAGGTCACGTTACCTTGTGACGTCATCACAACGGGCTCACCATGGCAGGCGGCAACCTGGCTGTCTTTATTGTGAGTAGCCTTGATTGGCAATTAACGATTTGTAGAGAGAGGTCACGTGACCTTGTGAAGACGGGACCTTGTGGTGAGAGAATAGGAATTTCAAAAAATAAAAATAAAAATGGTAGCAAATGTCGACACCGTCATAACATAGCGGAGGCCTGTATATACTGCAGCTCTAGCAGTCCGAATATGGCGGCTGATTTGGCGACAACTGCGAATAAATTTCTGACGCAAACACAGTCGGAAGTTGCAGCAGAAGCTGCGACATATGTGGAATTCAACGGTTTCGCATTCCACTCTTAAGGTGACTTCAGCATCTTCATAGTTTTATAGTGCGAAACCACTATTCGAGATGTACCCTGAGCAAGAATCTGGTGTTGTCTTGTGGCCCAAATTAACTGTAGCTTAGCCGAGTTACTCGGGCAAGCTCGGATCTGTTCGGAGGAGCGTCGTGCAAGCTGCAGCCATTGGGAGCAGGGTGTCGCGCCACCTAGGACACGTAACCTTATGGCGTTATCGCAATCTGCCCACTGGACTGTGAGCAAACTGACCACCGTGGCAGGGGGCATCTAAATTAATTGGTTGCGAGAGGTTGCTCAGGAGGAGCAACACGGGTCGCACATCAATCCCTACCGGTGGCTGTGAGAGGAACTGTCACCTGCCAGTGTAGCGGTGCATCTCTTAACCCTAGCGCCACAGCGCTGGTAGAGTGGTATGAGGACTCGCCGTCATCTCTGAATGTTAAGTAGAGAGTGACCAATTCTGCATATACGGGCATTAACCCAGTAAATCACTGAAGTGTCCCATGCTTTCGCACGTGTACTCAGCCTTTTCGTTAGCCTCCAACTTTCATCCAGGCAGGTTAGCCGTGGCACAATTTAACTATTATGGTATGTTTTTCTCCTTAGGGGTACTGGTAAAATTCTACTCAGAGTTTTGGCCAGATGCAACCCCCTCCCCCTTCCCCCCAACCCCCCAATCCAAATTCTCTTAGCTGTTTAGCCCCCATAGTGCAGATGGTATTAGACAAGAGAGTAATGTTTTTAAACCATTTTTTTTAACTATATTTCCTTCGGCAAAACAGTACACAACTGAATTGCCTCCGAAAGCCCTGATCACTGAAGTTAATCTTTACATAGCTAGCTAAAAAGCCTGCACGCATTTGCGTAACTTGTCCTATCCGAGCGCGTAAATATCACCACCACCATTCTCAATTGCCGGCAGTACTACAGTGTCGTCCGATATGTGTAGGCTGGCCCGTCGTATCAATTATGCGCCGAGTCGAGAGCTGGCGCGTCTGGAGATAAGACTGTCGCTGCTGGGATAAGCCTATAATGTGTCTATCCAAATCCAGAGGCGGCCCACACGCTGCGCTAACCTTATGCACAATTAATAGTGCACAGCGTGTCGCGTAGCCGGGTGTTGAACCAGACACTAAAGGCCCAGATGGCCGAGGCTGAAACCGGTTAAACTTTCATAAACCGGGACCTCTTTCTTTGTTAATATTTGCGTTCCTCTCTTTTGCACCTCATACTTTGGTTTTATTCCTAAATGTTGGGCAGTAAAAAAGAAAACTCACAGGGACACCTACCTTCATCACGCGTTGGCAACGCGATATTATTAGAAGAGGTTGATGCCTCTGCCAGGGGTAACGTCACATCCGGGCGGATGACGTCACGTTTTGTCTAGTGCGTCACTTCCGCTCTGGTGACTCCTCTTCCCTCCAACCAATGCCAATTATCCGCTCTCGAGACGTCACTTCCTTCGAGCCATTCAGCCAATTTTGTGCCTTTAACACATTTTTTTTTCGGTGAGGCTTTTAATACTATCACATTACAAAAAAAAAACGGGCCCTTGCCACAAGCGGCTTAGTGCATACGGCTCGAGATTCACGTAGTCCGCGGCTCGACTCCCTTCCATAGAGCGGTTAGTGATTTTCTTCGCGTTGTTACCGGATGATCGCTAACGGACCGAACGTATGGGCGATGCTTTGCAATGACTTGGTTGAGTTCGTCTAGAAGCGTTATAAGCTTCAACGAGTGCGGCGCCACTGTTCCTCGCATTGCGCGGCGCTCCAATCATACTCCGCCTCGACATGGAGTGGCACTTGATCGGTCTGCGGGCTGCGTCCGGTTTCGTGCGCAGTCTTTATTATTTTCCGCGGAGCTGCTATCCCGTTCGTTTCTCCCCTTTCACGCGGCGGTCCCCTCGCTGCGTTCAGCGCCCTCTCTCTTCAGCGTCCCGAGTGCCCTCATTTCCATGGTGACGAACGACAGCGTCGGGAGACGATGCTGCCGGGACGCAAGAGAGCGCGCCACGGCTGGCAGGGGAGAACAGGGGTAAGGAGGGGGAGTGTGGGGAGAGGGGGGAGGGGGGCCGACCCGGGGCCGGGAAAAAGAGGCAGCAACTGCGCCGGGGCGAAGAGAGAGAGCTCGACGTCCGACCGGAGTCTGTTGCCATGGCGACAGGCTCGGGGAGCGGGCACGGGCGGGACGCTTCGGAGGCCGAACGGGACCGCGGCACGGGAGCGGGTTGTGGGGAAATAGGGAGGAAAGGGGAGACGGTCGCTGGCGAAGCGCTGCCCGGGACTATCCGCCACGAACGGAAACGCACCCAGGCCGCGGTTCGCATTGGATGCGACACCTCCGGCGGGCTGTGGGAGCGATCGAGTGAATGAGTGACTTGGCGGGTCAGTGGGTGAAAGAGAAAGATGTTAAGTGCGCTAGGTAAGGCTGAGATATCAGCTAGTGAACGAGTAATATCGTTATTTCATCGAGTGATGTGGATCAGTACTACTGTCATTTTTCGCCCTGTAGATACATTGTCAAGGTGATGATGATGATGAATCTTTATGGCACAGGGGCATCTGTGGCCAAAGAGTGCCATGGCGCAATTTTTTCTTTTTTTATTCTCAAGGTGAGGTCAAAGACCCATTTCCCCAAGCACTTCGCCCTAAAGAAGCCGAGCACCAGGCAGGCCCAGGCGTTCACAGAGCACCTTCATTTTCCAGCGGCTCAGACCATACGACAATGGCCGCAGCCTCTTGCTCTGTATGCTTTGACTTGTACCGAGCTTAAAGTCAGGGGAAATCGTGGGGTCTAGGAACCCCGCCAGTATTAACAAGGTCTCTGAGACCCCGCGCTAGGATGTAGGGACTGCGTAAATCCGAAGCAGGCAACCATTTTTGAAGCGAAAAGCTTCACTAGGCTAGTCAACATCGGGTCTGGCGTGCTTCATGATCAATTTTAGCCACATCTACGCGCGCGCGAGTTCGCCGCGTCACGTCACGGGAGAGGCGCACGTGGTCGGCGGTGGCTCCGTCGGTCGCCCTTCGCCGTCGTTCGCGCGCTGTGCGCGTGTTTACCGAGTGTGCATCAGCGAGCACTCGGCTTCCTCGTATGACGCTACTGCGCATGCGCCACCTTCTCGCCCTCCTTTCGCCCTTCATTGCGGAGCATCTGATAACGCTATGAGGTATATGTATAGGAGCGCTCGTAGAAGAAATGCACACGCCTCGCCATGAACGAACATCCCGAAGTGGTGGCTTGCAAGTTGGCCCAGAGGCAGCGGTTGTATATGATTCGCATGAGACAACGACACACTGCCAGGAGTAACGTGGTATATCTACAGGGGAACCACAAGTACACAACCATGGCATAACCACAAGCTAAACCACAAGCATCAACGAACCTTTTCGCTGATATCCAGGCTTAACCTAAGCTAAGCCATAGCCAATTTTTTTATTCTTATTGTCTTGGTGGCCGGGACATTTCTTTCTACGTTAGAAGCGCTGACATCTCATTTCGCTTGTTGAAGGTGTGCGTCATAAATTTCGCGAAAACAACTGGAGAGGACGCTTAAGCACCGCCTTAAGGGTATGCCGTGATAGCGTAATGCGTTAATGCCCATATACCCAGGTCACTGCGTACTTTACATTCATATACCCTTGTTAGTCATCATGTCCCACTCCTGGCCCCATAGAGTTTCTTACTATTACCTAGAGGGAAAGCTGACGGCGCTGCACTTCAGCCACCATGGACGCTCAAAGCATCATGGGGCGGTGAGCTACTTGGTGCGGGACTGTCGTAGTTTTTTGGGAACACAGAGTGGCACTACTAAGAAGTTTCATTCCGAAAACATTGTTCGTGTGTGCGCAGACGACTTTCGCGCGAACGCAGTGTGCAAAACCCATAGTAGTGAAAACGCTTAGACACACGACGCCAATAAAAGGTTTTACTCTTCCGAAATGTCATTAAAAACCTCTTATAGGCTTTAAGCAACAACATTTTTTTTGAAAACATATTTACTTTTAAAAGTGCGCCTGTTAATTACGAAATATTAGTTTTTATATTGTTCATTACTTGGCCAATAGGAGAGCGAGTCGTCTCTTATTTTGGGCAAACTTTGCACTTAAATGCTTTTCTGCTCGTTTGTTGCAATCATTAGACAAGATATTGAATGTTAGGACGTTTGTAGTTATCAAACAGCTTTATTTTTCTATTATTTTTTGGCCAAAAGTTGCAGTTCCGCAACAAGTAGCTCACCGCCCCATGATGCTTTGAGCGCCCATGGTGGCTGAAGTGGTCTCGAGGGGTCGCCATGCAAACTCCCATAGACGGGCTGCCAGCTTTCCCTCTAGGTAATAGTAAGAAACTCTATGCCTGGCCCAGTGGTGCAGCGGTCAAGCGATGCGCCACTGTCATGCGATGGCAGATGCTCCCAGCTGTGGGCCTGTGGGACCCAGCGTGCTCTTTTCGAGCGACCAATTTATAACTTAACTGCCACCTGCCACGGTGGACAGGTTGTGATGACGCCGGAAGGTCACGTGACCTAGGCTGTCCACCTGCCTCCTAGGTTGCTCTCTGGGAACCCCCTTCCAGAGCCATGCCCATGATTTTTCGCTCGCAACGCCGACAACGCCGACGCCGGATTTTCTGGACAACGAGGCCTTTAACGCTATCACGTTAATACCATCTTTACACATTATTTCTCCCCTTCGTATAACACGAAATGTAAAACAGGCCGTCAGCCGCTTTCTCTCTGCCCCTCTTTATTTCCCTCTTCAGCTGTGCACAAGAGAGAGAGAGAGAGAGAGAGACTCTTTAATGAAATGCAGAGAATTAAGCCGGCGTTTAAAAATCGCTGGCATGCTACTCTGCGTAGGAAGGGGAATTTGGGAGATAAAGACAGAAGGAGAGCAGCGTGGAAGAGGTAAAAAAAAAAAAAAACGAAGATAAAATGCGGCCATGAAATGGGTACTAAGGATGCAATGGCGAGTATTGATGTAACCTATGGAATGATGGAGCGCATAGTCCGACAAATGGGCTGACGAAGTTCACTGCATGAAGAATGCATGAAGGTAACGTGCAAGTGAACTTAGAGCTTATCAAGATGTCCAATGTCTTTTAAATATGTAAAAAGAAAGTTCATTGCAAGTCTCTGTTGCCTGAAGCAGGCTAAGGGACCTAAAACTTTGTCCATTGTTAGGGGCACTGGGCAGAGCTTCTGCATGCAATGTTCATAGTACGCACGCTCGTTAGCATACGCTGGGCACTGTGCACGAATCAGTAAAGAGCCCCCTTCGATGGAGCGTGTGTCTAAGTACTGAGCTAGTAGTCGCTCGCGCTGCAAGTATTCGTTCGTCGTATTTCACCCCTTCGTTTTCTGCGCACCCAGCTGCTCGACGGCAGCACTGCTGCCTCTGTGGCTGTGCGATAGAGTCGGATGAGTCAAGATATAGGATAGGATAGGAAAACTTTTAATGTCCAACAGACTGAGGGTAGCCAGAGGGCTACCCGCCTAGACGACGGCCGAAAGGTCTTGACTCTCGGCGGCGGCTTCGGCCAGTCGGACGAGTTGTAACTGAGTCGTCGGGTCGGAGCTCAGTAGCAAGGTCTCCCATTGATCTTTTGTGTTTATATTTCGTCCCTCCCGGGGAGCATGAGGACATTTCCATAGTATGTGGTCCAAGGTGGCCCTAAGTTCGCAGTTTGCGCATTTTTCTGAAAATTGCCCTGGGTACATAAGACTCCAGAGGGCCGGGTTTGGAAATGTGTAAGTTTGTAACCGGCGCCATTTGATGGCTTGGTATCTGGACAAGGATCTATCCGCTGGAGGAAGTCTAGCTCGTTGCAAACGATAGTGTTGTTTAATTTCTCTGTAGGTCACCATGCGATCCCTGTCTGTAAAGACCACCTCGCTCGGGTCCGCCCGGAAAGAAAAGCCTCGGGCGAACTCGTGGGCCGTCTCATTACCAGGCAGGGATGCATGTGCTGGTGTCCAGACTAGTGTCCGGTTTATTCCGGTTTCCGGTTTATTACATGACGGCTTAGAATTGTATTCGTTAGAGGGGAGACCCGGCCCCTGCTGAAATTTAGTATGGTAACTTTGGAGTCACTGATGATGTATCTCGCTTTTGTGCCTACACATGCCAGTGCTATGGCAGCTTCCTCTGCAGTCTCTGGGTTACCCGAGAGTATGGAGGCACTTATTTTGAGGAGTTGTTTATTATTGACGACCGCGACGGTCATCGTGTTCTTACCATACTCAGCGGCATCCACGTAGACCACGTCCTCGTCTTTGTAGGAGCGGAAGCGTTTCTCTAGCGCCTCTGCCCGCTTGGCCCGGCGCACTGAGCGATGAATAGGATGCATATTCCTGGGTAATGGGGGTACAACTATATTGTCTCGAATTTTTCCGAGCATGTCAACTTTGGCGGTTGTTCTGTTATCTCGGCTCAGATTGAGTTTTTCTAGAATGGCCCTGCCGGTAGTGGTCCCGGCTAAGCGTTCGATTTGGGACGTTCTCACTGCTTCCGTAATTTCTTCCAGGGTATTATGCATTCCTAGCTCTAGGAGGCGGTGAGTGGATGTACGGATGGGCAATCCTAGAGCTTGTTTCGTGCATCGCCTGATAATTCCATTTATCTTTTCCTTTTCTGACAGTTTAAGATCAAGGAAGGGGGCAGCATAAGAGATACGACTTACTACGAACGCCTGTACCAGCCGTAGGAGATTCTGCTCTTTCATGCCGTGTCTTCTGTTGGCAATCCGCTGTATGAGCCGCATAGTTTGTTGCGCGCAGTTTTCCATCTTAGTTATTGCATCACCGTTATACCCGTTGCTTTGTATAATCATTCCTAAAATTCTGATTTTTTCAACATGAGGAATCTCCGCCCCTTGAGTTTGTAATTTGATGTTAGGGATGGTTCTAGTTTGTCTTTGATGCAGAGGTCGATAAAAGAGATGTTCAGACTTCTGCGGCGAGCATTGCAAGCCCCTACGGCTGACATAGTTTTCGACCTCATTTATGGCCTTCTGTAGCGTACTTTTGACGTGCGCGTCGTGTCCACGGGTCATCCACATGGTGATGTCGTCCGCATACATGTAGAAATTCAAGCCATCTATCCCCTCCAGTCTCTCCGGGAGCCGTATCATGGCCACGTTGAAGAGAAGAGGGGAAAGTACCGAACCCTGAGGGGTGCCTATGCTGCTCAAGTGTATGTCTTGAGACTGACTTTCACCAAAGTGGATGCGCGCTATCCTGCCCGAAAGGAAATTGGCAATGTAGTTGTATGTGCGCTACCCGACGTTTAAAAGAGCCAGGTTTTCTAGTATCGCCTCGTGTTTTACATTATCGAAAGCTTTAGTGAGATCAAGTCCCACTATTACTTTCGCATCCAGCGACTTAGTGTCTAATATGTCATGTTTGAGCTGTATCATGACATCTTGCGTGGACAAATGCGATCTAAAACCTATCATCGAATGGGGGTATAAGTCTTTGTCTTCCATGAAATTGTTTAGTCGCGCTTGTATGACATGTTCCATCAGTTTTCCAACGCAAGATGTGAGGGATATAGACCTTAGATTTTCTAGATTCAGTGGTTTCCCTGGCTTAGGTATGAAAATTACCTTAGCGGTTTTCCATTGTTTGGGAATCTCACCCTTCTCCCAGCATTCTTGCATGAAATTGGTCAGCGCCGTTATAGATTTGTCATCTAGATTTCTAAGCATTTTGTTGGTTACACCATCGGGTCCGGGGGCCGATTTGGTTTTCAGTTTTAGTATTTCTGCTCGAACCTCGAATTCGTGAATAAGGGCGTCTTGTTCGCTGTTGGATTTACCCTTATAGCGCGGTAAGGAAGTTTTGGTGGTTGAGCCTATATATCGACAACGAATTGCATCGAGGAGTTCCTGCTCCGAACCTTCAAATTTATAACCTAATTTCTGTAAATTTTGTCGCTGTGTTAATTTACTACCTTCTGGATCGAGGAGGTGCCGAAGGAGGTTCCATGTTTTGGCGAGGCCGATATTGCCCTCAATCTGGTCGCACATTGTTTCCCAGTTCTGATCGCAGAGTCTAAGTGCATATGCCTCAATCTCTTTGTTGTGGCGCGCTAGGCGTCTTCTGAGATTTCGATTCCACTTTTGTCTCTTTAATCGCTTTTCCATTCTAGCTTTGGCCTCCCACATATGAAGAAGGCGGCTGTCTAGTACTTCAAGTTCCGCGTTGTCGTAGAGCGTTTTAGTCGCATTCTTAGCATCCCTGCGGAGTTCCTCCGCCCATTGTTCTATGTTTGTGATTTCTGCCTTTCTCCCGTCCTGGTTACGAGCGTCGCGGAAAGCGTCCCATTCGATAATATGCGGGGAGCGCGTCAAGATATAGAAAGGCTTCCCTATCTCACAGATTTATGTAGCCGCTCAAAAATGGTGCGGAGGCGGCCTAGGTAGCCATACGCATCGAACCCTATCGCAAAACACAACAGAAAATTTCCTGTCATCACAACAGATTTCTTGTAGTGTGTTTGGACACGACCTTGTAGTAACAACAAAACTTTGCTTAGTATTGCGCTATCTATGTCCTAGCTAAAGAACTACAGAAATGTGGTACACAAAAATACAACAGGTCGAGATGTAGAAAAATTATGTAATACTACTTAATAATCTGTCGTTACGACAGGACAAGAAAATATTACGTCGTATTTCGGAGACGACTCTGTCGTATTTTTCGACTCAGATAAAGTGAAAGAAGGGCGGCTAAGGGCCACAGAGTCCCAAATAGCGAGATAAAGAAAGATCAGCGACTGAATATGCCGGCTCGTACAGCACCAAAAACGCTGAGGGACGCTGGGGCTCGCTGTCCAGTTGGGAGAGGAGCTGATGGCGGCGGCTCCTGAAGTGTCGAAACCAGAGAGAAGCCATGGGAGCTGCCTGGGCAAATAGAAGACCACGAAGGTGTCGGGTCGCCGAAGGAACTAGCTGGCCCTGCCGCAGCGCGGCTACTGCCATCTGTGGGGCCTCCTTGAATGAATTCATGCTCTACACCTTTCCGGCAGTGCACATCGTGCTTACGCCTACTCCCGACAGCGATATTTCAATTTTTGTTCTAATTAGATTTTTTGGACTTTTAAACGTATGAGTTCTTCACATATACATTTTCGGTATTAACGCCTGATAAAGCGTTTTATTAATCATTTTTCTCTCCCCGCCGCGATGGATCACTGGCTACGGCGCACGACTGCTGGCCCGAAAGACGCGGGTTCGATCCCGGCCGCGGTGGCCGAATTTCGGTGGAGGCGAAATTCTAGAGGCCCGTGTACTGTGCGATGTCAGTGCACGTTAAAGAACCCCAGGTGGTCGAAATTTCCGGAGCCCTCCACTACGGCGTCCCTCAAAGCCTGGGTCGCTTTGGTGCGGTAAACCGCCATAAACCAAGCCATTATTTTCTCGTAGGACAAGGGTTGCATTTTCATCTCCTGGATGTTTTGTTCGGTGTCCAGAAAGTTCCTCGTAAGGAGACCTCAATAATCGAAGATCCTCAAATGTCTCTTTAGTAAGCACGCTCTTGGAGGTTCTAGACTTAGGCGCTTGCAGCGCTGTCTCGCGATAACAACAGGTAACTTTCTGGGACCAATGGTCTGGTTTTGCGTACAAATCTCGCTTAGTTCTTCTAACAAAGACCTGCTCGACACGATCTTATTTCTTGGCCGATCTAGGTCGAGTCGCCGCTCCGGTTGTCTGCGAGTACTAGGAAGGTCTGGCTAACCATGTGGGAGCTATCCTGGCATTATAACGCCGGACCCGGTTTTTCTGTTATCTTAATTTCAATTTTTCTACTAACGGGTCTTCTTCGAAAGCGCTATACCAATCTCCTTCCTTCTGTACAGGCCTGAACTTAGTATCTCGCTTTCCAACCCAAATTCTCTCGTGGCAAATTGGTTTTCGAGAAAAGGAAATGGCGCAGTATCTGTCTCACATATCTCGGCTGACACCTGAACCGCGCCGTAAGGGAAAGTAGGAAGGTGGGGGTGAAAGAAGAAAGAGAGAAAGAGGTGCCATAGTGGAGGTCTCCGGAATAATTTCGACCACCTGGGGATCTTTAACGTGCACTGACATCGCACAGCACACGAGTGCCTCTTACGTTTCGCCTCCATCGAAACGCGGCCGCCGCGGTCGGGTTCGAACCCGGGTACTCCAGCTCGGTAGACGAGCGCCTTACCACTGAACCACCGCGCCGGGTATTCATTTTACTAATCTCCACTTCCCGACAAATTGACTGCTCTCCGGTTGTTTCCAAACCCTATAGCCATCTCGGATCCCTGGGGTGACCTCGTGTACTGGAAACCTTGCCTATTGCGCGCGCCGCGGCGACCCGCGTCCGGTTCGGGAAACCTGCAGAACGCCGCAGCTTGCGCTGCCAAACAACGCTCGGCGTGCGAGAGGTGCTCCACGAGAGCTTCAGCTTTCACGCGCACAGATACAGGCGCATAGTCGGATGCGCTGGCTTTGCTGGGAACCGAGGGAGAGGAGGAGAAGGGTAGTCGTGTGTGTCACAAAACGGAGCGGCCGGGGCGCGGCACATTGGGGTTTGAACAGCAGGTGAGCGCCGAGGAAAAACGCGGCCGGCCCGTTGTGCGTGATCGAGCGGGCGGCGGCTCTTCCCCCTCTCGCGCCCCCCACCCGTGACCACCTGTGCGGAACCGTGTTCGCGCAGCTGCGCCGGACGCCGGCGGCGACGAACGAGCGGCCTAGTAAAATAGGCGGCGGGCCACGAGCGATGAACAAAAGAAGGAAAGAAGAAGGAAAGACGAAAAAAAGCTCCTCTCGCTGGCGATGGCGCGCGCCCCGGAACTCCGAATACTCTGGGGCTTTAAGCGTGGAAGGCTTAAGATGTGGTTTAGTAGTGCAGATTGTTGGGCCAGTTGCTGGTGACATAATCAAGAAAACTATGCGCAAAACGCGATGGGACACCAAGCAGAAATACGTAAACATACACACGAGCGCTTGTGTGTGTGTTCTTGATTAAGATGCGGATGCGATCCACACGGCCCTTTTCATCGTTTTGATGAATAAATCTCTATTATTATTATTATTATTATTATCACCTATTGTCGGATAAAAATCAAGAACACAGCTGCGAAAGCCCCTTAAAGGAGGCCTTGCAGCCAATGGTGTCGCCTTATTGTCATGACGTTGCGGTAAATTCTATTTAACGGAAGATTCTGCTAACTTCCTGCGATGCTACTCTAGGGGATTATCCGCGACGTGATGAGTGACGGACGGCGGAGTGTCTTTTGAGGGGCATTCACCGCTGCATTCCTGCCCTGTATCCTACTGGTGGTCAAAATTTCCGGAGCCCTCCACTATGGCGCTCCTCATAGCCTGAGTCGCTTTGGGACGCTAAACCCCAATAAACCAAACCAAGCCATACTATAGAACTGTCGATGTAGTGATGATGTTATGTAGTGTTCAGTTATGTTCATTTATGTTCAGTTATGTTCTATTAACAATTTCATTGCGATGGACATCTTGGGACCTGCGTCACCGGTGGAGGTGTGGCCGTTGTGTTGGGTGCGACACGTAGCGAGAGGGTGTGCAATCTTGAGAAGAAAGGTGCCATGGGGGAAACTACGAGACGCGTGCAGAGGCCACAAAAAGGGTCTTCTCGCAATAGGCCGCGCCCCTTGACGTCATGTTTTTCTGCAAATAGGGAGAGGAGGACTATTATTTTCCGTGCATTCTTTTCATCCATACGTCCTTGAGAGAGGACAGCTATCGCTAGGATGGTTCATTCTTGGAAGTGGACAATGGGAATGCAGTGGAATCTCACGGGAAGAAATGTATTATAGCGTCCCAGACTTCGAGGCATGCTGTCACAATCCCCGGGCTCCGCTTAAAGGGACACTAACAAAAATTGAAGTTAGCATGCATCATTTATGAATAGGTTTTAGGCGCAAAAAACAGACAGACACATAGGTAGGTAACAGGACGAAGCGCCTAAAACCTATTCAAATATGAACCAAAACAAACTAGCCCAGCAGCAAGTGCTCTTAGCATGCATCAGTAGTTTACCGCTTCCTAATTTCGGGGGCGCTACTATCACTAAAATGGAGGTTTAACTTTTAAGTGCAATTTTCTCAGGAATAAACTCGTCTTTTACGGCCAGACGAACATCGCCTGAGCCAGAAAAGAGTCGCAGAGTCGATTTTTTTTTCTTAGAACGGAGATTGGATGGAGTTGCCCGAAGTCTCCCTTTAACTCGGGCTTATCTTCTTCCGTTTAGGAATAGGCGCTCATCATCACCGTCATTAACCAGCCAAGTGCAGGGCGAATGCCTCTTCCAACGACTTCTATTAATTCCATTTGATAAGATGTTTATTTTTCTTTTCCACTTACACCACGTCGTCATTTGATAGGCGCATAAAATAAATCACAGGCGAACATCACTAGGTGAACAGATTTGCAAGGTGAACCCAGACTGTCGGTCCTTGCGCGGCCGGCCATCGTCGCCTAGTCTACTATAGACTCCTGACCCTTATAAACTTCCTATAGACAGTCTGTAGACCTCGTATAGATTATATTGCCTTCCTATAGAAATTTTTGTCTATGGATACTCTATAGACTGCCTATAGACAAAAGTCTATCAAAGTGTAGGGCCAAAATCTATAGAATGTCTATAGGATTTTGTATTGCCTCTACACTATTCTCTAGGATTTGTCTATAGACAGTCTATCGACTTCAAAGACAGAAGTCTATGCACAGTCTATAGACTATCTAAAGAAGTTCTTGTAAGGGGAGACTCAGTAATGTAAAATGTGTCAAGTACACACGACACCGGAATCGCAGGCGCAGCAGTCTTCCATGAGGGTTTAGGAGTCAAAAGCTCTTTCGCAGCCAATTTTGCAACCTGCGCTGGTATGTAGCGTGTTTGGCCAGAGTCGCATCGCTCCCCTCCTCTCAAAACAACACATCATGGAATACCTCGAATCACATCATTTATTAACAAATGTTCAGCATGGCTTCAGGCGGGGTTTCAGCACTTTGACACAACTTAACGAATTTACTCACGACATTTGCAGTAGCCTTGATGCAGGCAATCAGATAGACGCAATATTCATTGATTTTTCGAAGGCATTCGATTCAGTGCTTCACTCAAATAATCCCCGCCTTCTCAATTGGATTTCAAGTTTTCTTTCCAACCGTTCTCAATTTGTGTCCTTCAACCGAACTAATTCTAGGGTAGCAGACGTGCCCTCAGGAGTTCCACAGGGTTCTGTATTGGGCCCATTGCTTTTTTTTATTTTTATAAATAACTTACCTTCTAACATCACCTGTAACCTACGTTTGTATGCTGATGACTGCGTGCTGTATCACAAAATTTCCTGCCTTGATGATCACTTATACCTTCAGAAATCATTTTCGGAATTTAGCTCTTGGTGTGCTACATGGCAAATGACTATTAACATCCGCAAAACCGTTGTTATGACTGTCACTAATAGAACGACACCTTCCGTGTTTACTTGCACAATTAGCAATACCCCCATCCAGAGTGTGAGTCAATACAAATACCTTGGTCTTATTTTCACACCCAGTATGTCATGGTCCAAACATATAGATTTCATAACCTCAAAGGCACTTAAAAAGTTAGGATACCTCCGTCGCACAATAAAAGCTGCTCCTAGAGATACGAAACTACTAATGTTTAAATCGCTAATCCGTCCACTACTTGAATACGCCTCCCCTGTATGGAACCCGCACAAACAACGCGAAATTAACCAAATCGAGGCAGTGCAGAAGAAAGCCGTTCGCTTCATATGCCACAGGTTTGGTAGAGATTTTTCGCCTTCCACAGCACTTTCATCACTGGGCCTGCAACCACTCTCATCTCGACGAAGGACTGAGTCTTTAAAATTTCTGTATTGCATTATTAACTCTTCCTGCCGGACCTCTGCAAATGATTACCTAATCCCTGCTATACCATCTAAAACTAGAAGTCACCACAGCCTAAACATCACGCCTTATTTTGCCCGCAGGGACACTTTTAAATACAGTTTTTTTCCGCCTGCAATCGAATATTGGTATTGTTTACCCGGTTCTACTCTCACTCTTCCTTTAGAGCTGTTTTTAGCGGCTATTGAATAGTTTTTCCGTTTTTCTTGTTTTCACTCGTACTGTTTCGGATGTTTGCCATTGTTGTGCTCCATGTTTTCCTACATTGTTGTTCACACCCACTCCTGCAATAGCCCAATAGGACTGCAGTATGTATAAATAAAATAAAATAAATAAATAAATAAAAAACGGTGGTAGTCAGTGCGAGCATGTTTTCCGGTTGCCGGTGAAAAAAAAAAACGAGTAACCGTATTCGCTTGCATTTCGCCTGACGTTAAAACACTTTTAGCCACTTGCTAACACCCGTAATAATGCGACCAACGTGTATACGCAAATATTTGAGCTAAGACAGCCCTCTACCTTTTTCTTTGTGCTTCTGAAATGTCATAATCTTCGTTACACTCGGCATTTCCCAGCACATGAGGTAAAGTACGAAATAGAGCGAAAGATATTTCAGTCATACTTTCGAATGTAAATTATATCCTTACCGTGTTAAAAAAAAGTAGAAACATTACCAGCGCAATTTAGACTCCGGGTCTCAGGAGGATATAGCTGGTTTATACTCGCAGCTAAAAGAGCGTTTTCTAACCTTGATTCCTGGTCAAGAACCTAACATACCCAGAGGTTCACATCGTACGAATGACTTCGTACTATGCGGAACCACATGTCTTTACGCAAGACGGACGGCCGGTTCCGTGTAGCTAAGCTCGTTTCAGCCTGCGCCGGTGCGCGCAGTGAAATTTCTCTTCTCTCTCTCTCTCTCTGCCCTTCTTTCTCGTGCGCTCATCTCTCGCCACACCTTTGAAGCGGCAGCAGCAGCAGACAGAGCAGCGGAGACGCCTCGTCCGCATCGGTACAGCTGAACTTCCCGGTAAACGGGGTGAAAAAGGGAGGAGGTGGTGTGGAAAGGGTGACAGGAAAGGGGGTGAACTGCACAGGCGTCGCCGCTTTCGCTAGTGCCTGGCGCGGCGAACCACTGCTGGTCTCGCGGAGTCTCGCATCCTCGCGCGCACAAGGCGCTCGTCTCTTTTTTTTTTTTTTTTGAAGTTCGTTCTAACACTCTTGCCGCCGACTACAGTCAGTGTCACTTCACTTGCGTTCATCCACTGGTCTACTTCCGCTCGCACTCGCATCAAAACTCCCGACTGCTGCTCACTCGGACTCGCACTCGTGCCTGAAAAGTAAACCCCGCACACTCACGTTCTCGCCAAAGTGGGTTCGCGCCGTCCGAAAATCATCCGCGGCTTTGAAGTCAATTTTGGTGAGGGGACGTAGCAGTGAGCACGCCGACCTACGTCAAAGCGAACTGTAAATCTCCTCGCCCCCTTCTACTAATATCTCAGAGGAGCAGAGTAGAGAGGCACAGCAGCACCTCCCGCCGCGGTAGCTTAGTGGTTAGGGCGCTCGGCTGCTGACCCGAAAGACGCGGGTTCGATCCCGGCTGCGGTGGCCGAATTTCAATGGAGGCGAAATTCAAGAGGCCCGTGTGCTGGGCGATGTCACTGCACGTTAAAACCCAAAAGTGATCGAAAATTCCGGAGCCCTCCACTACGACGTTCCTCATAGCCTGAGTTGCTTTAGGACGTTAAACCCCAATAACCAAACCAAACCATCAACAGCAGCATTGGCATCTGGGCTGTTACTGCACGGTGTGGAATCCCAGGTCGTCGAAATAGATAGCGAGCCCCTCGAACCTGTACGGAATCTCTCATCGTAGAAACTTCGAGATCACTGCGGTGAACCGCTCTGGAGCACTGCGAAAACAAAACGTCCACATACCATATCGGCGTCCGTACCTGTTCTGACGTCCATGTACTATATCGACGTCCGTGGATATTTTGACGTCTAAGTGTATTTTTCGCGTTTCATTAACTAACATATTGCACCTCATCAACCAAATTTTTTCCACGGCAACATTTCATCACACGCTGTCACAAGCACACTTTCACACAATTATCTTCAGAGAACGACGTAATCGGGCGGGAAAATTTGCGAACACTTTTAAGGGACGCTGCAGAGCTATATAATGCTCTCGCATTAGTAATGTAACTTGTTGAGTCAGTTAAGGCATGTAAAGCAACATATAAGCCAGCAAGTTTTTATGCAACCTGCACTTCTCAGTGGCCACGTCCAGCATTGGGCCGCGGCATACTACTGCCGGATTCCGATCTCGTTAGCCGCGCTGTGGGCGTCGACTGCGGCTCGGGCTGTGGCCGGGTCGCTGCGGTACACACGCCGCAACGGCGGCTGCTGCCGTCCCGCGCGAGCAGCTGTGCCGCTTCCATATACGGGCGCTTCGTGACCCGCGCGCAGGAGGCGCCTGTGCGCGGGACGGCGCCGCATCGCCGGCCGACAGCAGGTTGGCAGCAGGGGTTCGCATTTTCGCCGGCGAGTATGACGGCGCCCGCCGATTTAGCTGATTGCCAAAAAAAAAAAAATTGCGTGAAGACGACGGGACAAGAAGAGGTACAAAGACGCACACACAAAGCGCAGATGAACTATGAACCGACTAGCCCAACATGTCTTACTTCGATTTAGCTGCCTTCCGGAAGGATTCTCCAGCAATGAAAAATTGAATGAACGAACGAATGAAACGAGAGAGAGGGAGTGAGCTAGCGATGTGTGTGTGTGTGTGTGCGTATGTGTGTGTGTGCGTGTGTGATCCGAATGTATATTTTTTTATTCTCTGCTTTAAGGTCCCGATGCGACACATAGGCTTATGGTGAACACCGTGGCAGAAGGCTCCGAATTAATTTTGACCACCTGGGGTTCTTTTGATAGGTCTGTTGACATTGCATAGCCCCCGGCCGGTTTAGTATTTCATCTCCAACGCAATAAGAGATCGGAAGAGGGCGGAGTGGGTGAGGGGAAAAAACGCGGGTTAATGACATCCTAGTTGAAATCAAGAGGAAGAAGTGGGCTTTGGCAGGGCACGTAATACGAAGGCAAGATAACCGCCGGTCCTTAAGGATAACGGAGTGGATTCCTAGAGAAGGCAAGCGCAGCAGGGGACGGCAGAAAGTTAGGTGGGCGGATGAGATTAAGAAGTTTGCGGGTATACAGTGGCCGCAACTGGCAAAGGACAGGGTTAATGGGAGAGACATAGGACAGGCCTTTGCCCTACAGTGGGCGCAGTCAGGCTGATGATGGTGAAGATGATGATGCAATACTGCCGCCGCGGCCGTAAAACGTGGCAGTTAGTAGCGTAAAACATGAGAATTCTTAGTACGGGTGGTGTGGGATTCCGACTCCCAGTGCTGCCGGGCACCTACCGGTATTCCAGTGGGCACAAGCTTTTCCCTGCGCCGGCACTCGGCTCCTTGCGGGGTGCAGTGCATAACGGCATAACCGGCCTTGGACCACACCTCTTGTGGTATAAACACGTTAGCAACGACGCTCTTTCGCCGAGTTTCTTTTGCGCCATTAAAAAAATTACCGGGGACTCTTAAGACTGCTTAATGCGAAAGCATTTGTATGTCATCGTGGGCTATTAGTTAACTATATTTGTTTACTAGTTAGTACTAGTAGCTAGTGCTAGTGCCTCAAAGGCCTTTCCGATGACGACCTTTAGGTCAAAGACCGCACGGCATACGCGTACATATAAAGTCATGCATTGCTTCGGAGAATCGCGCAGCAGCGATAGACAAGAAGTAGTGCTTTACCAAACTTCAACGTCACTTCCGGTTTTGCACTTCCGGTATTGCTGACGTCACTTGAGGTCGGACGACGTAACTTTCGATATCAATTTCCGGTCTGATGCCATCACTTATGTTTTCACTTCCTGCTTGATTGACGTCACTTCCGACTCCGGGACCATGATTTCGTCACACTGAATTTTCGTGACCATCATCCCGGTCAACAACGCCGGGCCTTATCGTCATCTTATCAGAAGATGGAGATGGAACGAACGCTGCACACGTACTCAAGACAAAACTGTTCTGCTGGTCTCACTCTTCCATCATCGATAACAAAATTTTTTGGACGGCCATCGGTGACAACTCCATCTAACTTCTTGTGTTTTGCGAAAATTGATTGTACGCATATTTCTGGCTGTGCTAGTGTTTCTCTGGCTGCAAAAAAGATATCTGAGAATTTTTTTTTTTCCCGCAATTCGATTCCAACCTCACCGTCAACACCAAAATAGATTTCGCGATCACCATTTCAAGATGAATGTCGGCGTAGCCTAACCTCCGGGATCCGTGAAAGAAACTCTTAGCGCTGCTCAGTTCGCTTACGAAAATGGCTGGATTGCGGCGTTTCGGTGGCAGGTGATTCATTTTCTTTACCTCCTCTGAGTTATAAAGCTCATTTTAGTGAAAGCAGAGTATTTGTGATTAAAACGCAGCTGTTAATTGATACACGCCGACTTTAGTATGTCCTCCGTTTTCCTCTAAGGCACTTTCATCAACCGTTTTATCAACCGTTCATCAACATTCAACCCACCGTTTTTCCTCTGACCTAACATAGTAAAGCTTTGATAAAACTTTGCACAAGCGCGAGAGTTAACTTCATGCTTACTGTATGCGAAAAACCGGCGTCTTCTGCATTTTCACGTCATGCAGGTCACGGCTGGCAACAATTTTTTTTACAATCTACTTTCTTACGTGTTCTTGGGAGACGGGCGCACTTGAAAAGCATAAAACCAAGACATATGGACCTGAGCTTGGAAATAACCACGATATGTAGCAACATAAATAGCTCTCCTCCCCCCCCCCCCCCGCCTTCCCCTCCCCCTTTCCCAGCCTCTTATGGATGTCTGGCTTTGCAAAGTGTGCTCAAAATGATTTACAACTCTCGCATTTTTTGTCGGAGAAGGGTGGGTGGGGAGAGGGAACGTTATGTGTATATGAATTTCCTGCGCCGACAGCCGCTACATAAGTTCCGAGCGCAGGACGAATAATTGGGCATAGGGCCAAGTAAATCAATCACGTATGTTACTCAGTTTTGTGACACCACCCAGTTATTGCACCTCGTTAAGTGGCGAGTTTCCAACTACATAACAGTAGCAAAGAAATATCAACAGCGTGGCTCCGCACTGTGATGTAGTTTCCACCCTGGAAAAGGTGAAAGTGTTCAAATTAAAAAAAAAAATTGTCAACAGTGAGGCCAAGGAGACCTCAATTTTTTTAAAAATATAAAAGGGTAGATGCCAGTCGGCATATAATTGTTAAAGGCGGTATGATGCAGGGACCAGGATCATAAATTAGACGTATTTGTGTGACAGTCTTTTTCGGATTAACGCCTCAAAGCTATAAATTATCTATTAGAGACGCCCTAATGGAGGGCTCAGGATTAATTGAGACCACTTCGGCATGAACTTCGCTCAGGACAGGCGCACATTTGCATTCCGCCTCCACCGAAATGTGGCCTCCGTGGCCAGGATTCGATATAGCGTTCTTGCGCTTGGCAACCGCACACCATAGCCATTAAGCCATTGTGGCCGGTATTTGGATGCATTGAGAGTCGTGCTTGCTCTAAATGCACCGAAGTACCAGATTTTCAGTGCTTAACGAAAATAAGAGCACCGCTGAGGGACGTGTCGGTTTTTGTTGCCGATTGTGACCTGTTTGCGTAAGCGTTAGCTAAAGCGCATAGTCATATTGCTTCTAGTCGCGATTATAAACTTCACTATGAACTTTCATAACTTTATAACTTTTATAAACTGTTTATAACTTTTATAAACAGTTTGTAAGCTGATTATAAACTTCAATGCCGGGCTAGTCACTCGCAGAGGATGCGCTTGTGTAGCTGGGGCCAAGGAATGAAGAAACGGTGCAATTTGAAATAATGCCTAACACCAGTTATACTTCATTTAGTGTAGGCATGCGATAGGCATGAAGGCATTGGAATTGTGAAGAAGTGCCTCTATTGCACAAGCCCCACTTATGGCGACACCTGCCATCGCTGGGCAGTGGCGACTGCGTGACCGCTGCACCACTGCCCATGTGTAGTACGATGATTTCCAGCCATCTATGAATGTAAAGTACAGAGTGGCCAATTCAGCATAAATATTACCGCTATCGCGTCATACCATTAAGGCGGAGTTTAAGTGTCGCCTCCATTTTGTTTTCTTCTTCATTCGCCCCGTCTGTTGTTCCTTCCCTCAATTCGCGATACGAGAAGTAGTTCTCGCGAACGAAGCAGTTACTGCGTCTGTGGTATCCTCAAAGCCAATTTTCGTTTGCACTTTAATTTGCTGCTTTTATTCTACGCTGACACGTGTGTTCCCAGGCATTAAACATAAGCAAAGAGCCAAGGTGTGTGTCTGGAGAGGGAAGGTGCAAGTGGAGGGAGTCGTTAACAATATAAAGCAGCATGCGTACTTGTAACGTTATGCTATGTAGTCGCTGTGCAACGCCTCCAGTTTTGGCCAGCCGAAAAAGAAAAGAAAAAAGAAAACGGCGCTGCCTCAAAATTCTGCAGCGCATTTAAGCATGCTGGCGCCATCTGTCGAGTGCGATCAGTACTTTATTCCCGTGCATTGCATAGCGACAGGTTTCTTATATTTCACTACATTCATGGTACCTTTGCTAGATGTGTAATTTAAAGAAGTGCAAGGCATTGCGGGGATCGGCGCGCTGGTTCTTGCCAAACGTCTTCACGACGTACCGTCTTCAAAGAAAGTAACCGAGGAACAGGGTTTTTTGTTAGTCGTGTGGTGAAGCATTTAGGCGGCCCTCAAGCACTAAATCAACGTGAGGTAAGGAGAACCCTTGTCCTCACCTTTCAAGATCTTTTGGCCTTTATGGGGTGCCGTAAGGACTCCACTATACGCGTGAGAAACAAACCTGGTTATTTGGTTACTTTTTGGCAAAGACGGTATGTCGAACGAAGGACTTAGTTGCTCTGGCGTTGTTACGCTCGTTCGTTCCTGAATGCCTGCTCTGTTTCATTTGCTCCATTCGTTGTATATAAGATGTGAAACAAGTGCATTTGCCGTTACACGTGTCACCCTTCCCAGCCCGCCTCCCCTTCTGTTCCTAATTTTTGGTGCATTTTTGCTTTTCGCTCACGTTGTCCGCTTCTGTGTCGGAAAAAAAAAATAAAGCTAAATAAAACGTGTTCCATTTGTGTCAAACGGCGCCTGACGGGCATTTTGTCGCGTCTTTCACTATTGAACGCAAATTTATGATGTAGTTATGTACAACGTGTATACTGGGTTGCAAATAGTGTTCCTTTATGCATTCTGGCCAACAAGCCGAATCAACACTCTAGTTTATCAAATTTCCTTCATTTGCGAAACAAGATAGCACTGTTTTGATTAAGCTGAGCATGTCGGATTCTGTCGATGGCTTGATTCTGGATAGGCTCTTGATTAATTTTCGCGCTGTTTGCTTGGCCGCGTCGAATTCAATTGCTTGAATCGGGGTCGTACTGAACTGGAAACAGTTAAACAAAAAAAAAAAAATCATTGCTGTTTATGCCTGTAAAGCTTACTTTACCTTCTAAATGATGCTATGAAGGAGAGGCCCACCTTAAGAGTTGGAAAACCGTAGCTGTGTTGCGCTTCCTGTTAGGTGCAGCGCCGTTAATACTGCTGCATTCCGGTCGACAAGACGCTGCTTACTCGCTTTCAGGCGCTAGCCGTGTTGCCAGTCCCGTGCTACGCTCACCTAACAAGCAATAGTCGCGTAAGAACAAGCTTTCACCGGACGTTCGCCGTTGTGTGGTTATGCGAGTATCATGAGCGGTGCTAAATGCCGATGCCGTTCGGAGTGTTTAGCAACTGTGTGTACGGATGTAGTATGTCATTTGTATTCATGCCACTGCACTCGGATTAGCGTCATGCATAAGCTGCAGTGAATGCTTCATGACGTCTGGAGTAGCGTCATTGTATGCGGATCAGTCGGGGGCGGGGATTTCGGCCAATCAGCGTGGCGTGTTGTCATGGCATTTAATTTGACGTCACTACATTTTTACTCATCATAGCTGTGCCTTGCATGTGACAGTGACACCGATACCGCATTAGCAGGAAGAGAGGCTTCAACAGATGTCGTTGTAAAGGTGGTCCTTTTTTTCGTGTATGTTCTTTTCAGCGCTTAGCTGCAGCTTTTGAGCAGCCGAGCGGTGAAGGAAATATTTGGCACCACCATCCGTTCATCCTTTTAGTGATCGGAAGCTGTGAAAACTGCCGCTCGTGCACGAAGCTTGTGGAAAAATGTTTGGCCTGTCACAAGAGTACGTTTCATTACATTTCATTTGCATTTATTTTCATTTTCCTGTTGTCTGCAATTTTTCTCGTGAGTATCATGTTTGCCCTCCCGCCTTCTCGTAGTGTGGACTACGTCCGGCTGTATAGCTTTCCGAAAGTAGACTCGATACACAAAAACAAAAAATAATAATTCAGTCACTGCAGCACTGTTTTCACGTGCTGCAATTGGTTGATTCCTCGCAGTGTGTGACATGCCCGCTGACTGACAGTTTATGTTCTCGGTCCACCCGTTCCGCAGCCCCTAACCCTCCGCAATTGCTTCGAGAGCGCGGAACGCTGAAACAGTTAATTTGCAACATTATATCGCCTGTGATTCTTCAGTCAGTTGTACCTACACTTGAAGTAATCACACCGACTGTCGCTATCTAGTTCTCCATCTGAGATGCCATGAAGTATGGTAACAGCGCTATTATTTTCTGGAGATGTCAATACGACTCTAACAATATCGCCATGACGTTGGCTATCTATTACGCATCAAAGCGGCATCAAAAAAGTTACAATACCTCCCCTATCCCTATTGGGGAAGTACTGGTGCTCTTTTTCCGAATGGGGAGAAAGGGGATACGAGAGCCCATCTGTTTGCCCATCCTGTCGGCTGCTTCGTTCTCTTGCGGGACACCGCACTATTCTCGTTCCGTTCGGAGAGCCAGCTGCCTGTAGAAAGCCATATTCCAACAACCCGCTCGCTGTCCGATGACACCGCAGCCCAAGTGTCGGCTAATTCCCGCCCTGGTCACTCTATCGATGACCGCGGTTCCGTTGGCGCTGTGGGCGCGTCATTTAGAATGCACCCCGCGTGCTTGGGAGGGAGGAGGGTGTCAGTCTGGAGGAGAGCGGGCTTGCGCGCCGACATTCTGTCCGGGTCCAGATTGGAAAGCTCAACGGAAATCCCTCGTTTCGCGTTGGTGTGTGCACCCCGGCCACTTTTCCTTCATTCCTGCCTTCCCCCGAATGTTCTGCTTGTCTCTTTGGCTCTTCGTTTTCAGCTTTTCCTTTCCTTTTTCTGTACCAACGTGGTTTCTTCGGCGTCACGCTGGTCTTCCCTTATGAAAATTTCTTTAGACAACCTTTAGACTGTCTACAGACCTTCCTGAAAACATTCTATAGATTTTCTACTGACGAATCTTAGTCTATAGACAATAGAGATTCTACAGACTGTTGGTCCACAGTCTATAGATTTATGGTCATACACTTTTAATACAGCCCGCCGCGGTGGCTCAGTGGTTATGGTGCTCGGCTGCTGACCCGAAAGACGCGGGTTCGATCCCGGCCGCGGCGGCTAGAATTTCTTTGGAGGAGAAATTCTAGAGGCCCGTGTACTGTGCGATGTTAGTGCACGTTAAAGAACCACGTTAAAGGTGGTCGAAATTTCCGCAGCCCTCCACTACGGCGTCTCTCATAGCCATAGTCGCTTTGGGACGTGAAACCCCATAAACCAACCAACTTTTAATACAAGACTTTGTCTATAGATAGTCTATGGACTGTGAACAACTAGAAATATCTATAGTAAGGTAGTTGAGTTTGTATAAGTCTATATAAAGCCTATATATAAGTTTGATAAGGGTTTGCAGAGCCGGTTTTTCAGCACTGTAGGACCCATTCTCGCGACCGATAACTATCGGGCCCACAGTCACTGTGCCAGTTATCTTTGAGAAACAAGAGGGATGGAGGAAGAGGGGAAAAAAATTTATTCACGGCCGGCACTAAGGCTAGTGCAAAAGAGTACTTGCTCCTCTAAGGCCCGGTGATCATTTTCGATTTGATTTAATTTCTTCGGGTTTAACGTCCCAGAGCGACTCAGGCCATGAGGGACGCCGTAGTGAAGGGCTCCGGAAATTTCGACCACCTGGGGTTCTTTAACGTGCACTGACATCGCACAGTACACCGACCCCTAGAATCTCGCCTCCATCGAAACTGAGCCGCCGCGGCCAGGATCTAACCCGCGTCTTTCGGGCCAGCAGCCGAGCACCGTAACCACTGAACCACCGCGGCGGGTTCGTTGATCATCGTCAGAACCCGAGTGAAGCCATGCGCTCCAGAAAGAAAGGGTAATGGAGTGGTAATGGTTGCGTTACATGAGCACGGAATGTGTTCTGTGTCACCTTCATCTTCGGACAGCTTGGACAGTGAGCTGCGTCACGCCATCCTTAGTTTCAGAACATTAGTGGGATGAGGACAGTGACTGAACTTTGCGAAGGACGTGTGCTTGTTCCGTATTTAGTGACTGGTCAGGATGCGGTATAATTGTGCGCTTTTCCCCGGTGTTCTGGCATGGTTCTGCCGTTTGCTCTTTGTATATTGCGGCGTCTTCCATGACGTTATATTTGGCCAGGAGATCGCGGGCGGCCGGTTGTTGATTTCATGGGCCGTTTGATTAACCAACTCATTTCCATCGATTCCAGCTTGACCCGATATCCTACGCAGGGTCATTGTAATGTTCGGACTGCGGTTAGAGAATTTTATCAGAATACCATGTAGGTGGGTTTCCAGTAGTCGGCGTCGTATATTCCGAGTGTGTTTTCTTGAGTGCGTATACACATTGATGTTGGTGGTCTGGTGTTTAATGAGCAGAGATTCTTCTTTTATGGCGCATATTCGGCGTTAGTTTCTCGAGTAGTTATATTTGGAAGGTTGGAAAATGGCCCAGCTGTGTTGGAAAGGACGGAGATGTTTAAAGGCAAATGATGTTTAAAGGCCCTCGTAGGCAAACTTCAAAGCAAGAAATAAAGGAGAAAAAGTAGAAAGTGTGAGCGCGTAGTTATAGCAGAGCAACAGTTAATTGCGATGTAGAGGCTGAGATTAGAGTGGAAATTCTGAAAATGGGCACTTTTTAGACCCTGGGAGTGTGGATTACCGGTCGGTTGTTGCTGAGGATTTTTGTTATTTTTCCAGTGCAATACGCGAATAGAACGAATTGTTTTCAAACACTGCCCTGTAATATGTCCAGTGGCATCTTTTCTTCCATGTCACAATGACAGCTTTTTAGTTTTTGAATGCAGTGGTTGCCTCTGTGATTCGCGTGTTCAATCTTATTTTGTTGTTGATTCTCAGTTTGATCTAAGTTAGTGACGTGAAGGGTGCTGCCTTTGTCATCTTTATACTTTTTTATACTTACACTGTAATTGGCACTATAAGTAATTAAAAATGAAATCTAAATTAGCAAGTTTCCAATTGTTTTGCTCCCACGACTGTTAGGCCACTGACTTTTGTTCGTTAAAAATCATTTAAAGGTGCACTGAAGAGGAATCTGAACTTGTCTTTTTGACGCGGGAACTCGATCTACACGTTCCGGGCATTCTTAGAAACAGTGACTTATTGCCCTGTGTGGCCGATTTCCTCAATTAAATCGAATTAACGTCCGGCTCCCGCCTTTATTTTTGAATTCTGCCTCGCACGGTGGGCGGAGTCGACCAACGCGTGGAGCGCTTTTCACCCAGTCCCGTGGCGGCTTGCCGCTCTGCCATCGGCGGAGTAATACGTAGTAGTCCGCAGTATCAAATAGTCCGCGCGTATTTTTATTTCTTCGGGCTTATTTTGCGGCTATATTATCTGCGAATGAAACTATTTATTCATGAAAACCTAAAAAACAAAATAAAGCGAAAGCAAAGCCCCCATGGGACTGGGTGAAAGGCGCTCCACGCGTTGGTCGACTCTGCCCACCGTACGAGGCAGAATTCCAAAATAAATTCGGGAGCCGGACGTTAATTCGATTTAATTGGGGAAATAGGCCACACAGGGCAATAAGTCACTGTTTCTAAGAATTCTAGGAACGTGTAGATCGAGTTCCCGCGGCAAAAAGACAAGTTCAGAATCCTCTTCAGTGCACCTTTAAGCACTTAAAGTAATATTTTATGAGAATTTTTTTCTTTCCATAAAATCCAAAATAGAACTATCCAAATTCTGAACACCCGGAAGTGGTCAAGAAGAAGAAAGTCGTGTTGGGCGCCGGACCGGCACTTCTTTTTGTGCGAGCTCAAGTTTTGCATTAAGCGGCTCGGTTTCCATTTAATCGTTCGATTTTAAGTTTTCTGTCGTAAACACCTTGCGACGAAAAGAGGGGACAGGAATTTGACTAGGGAACGCTTAAGTTCAATGACCTGTTTGCAGAGGCAAACAAAACGCGATAGTGAAATAAAATAAAAACAATTTTCGCCTGACAACTCTCCGCGCTCGTACTTTCGAGGACGCAGGTGATTGCAGTCGTGTTCGCGGGAAAGCAGTTTATAATATAGACACCACGTGACGCAATTCCGGGTGATGCAGTACTTTGACGCAATCTTTCGTGCGCAGCTGTTTACTTCGAATCAGGTTAGCAGAAACAAATGATAATGTGACGGCTTGTATTGTTCACTTTTTTTTTTTAATCTCGTCTGCTGTTTCTATGAAAGCCGTATTGCTGTGCTCTGCCCCAGGACTGTTCGCGAGAGGATTTCATGATTTTATGCGTTGTGTGCATCCATACGTGCGCGCCGCTCAGCTTTATAGAGGTTGCTTATCGCGCGGTGACATTCAGGTTTCCTTGCGCAATATCGTCATGAATGTCGTCTTCAGTCCACCCTTGAGGCACGCATGATCGACTGCTCGTGAGCCTATAATTTCGCGCTGCGCGAACTTGTGCCACGCCGCGTTTCGGTGAACTTGCTACGCCGCTCATTGATATTTGTTTTGATATTCAGAATGCTCTGCCCAGAGTTGAAAAGAAAGAAGGAAAGAAAGAAAGAAAGAAAGAAAGAAAGGAAGAAAGAAAGAAAGAAAGAAAGAGAGAAGGAAAGGAAGAAAGGAAGGTAGAAAGAAGGGAAGAGAGAAGAAAGAAAGAAAGAATGGAAGGAATGAAGGAAGGAAGGAAAAAGATGAATAAAGAAAAAAGAAAGAAATAGAAAGAAAGAAAGAAAGAAAGAAGGAAAGAAAGAAAGAAAGAAAGAAAGGAAGAAAGAAAGAAAGAAAGAAAGAAAGGAAGAAATGAAGAAAGAAGGACAATAGAAAGAAAGAGATAGAAAGGAAGTAAGGAAGGAAAGCAGGAAGGAAAGAAAGAGAAAAAGGAAGAAGGAAAGAAATAGAGAAAGAAAGACAGAAAGAAAGAAAGAGAAAAAGAAAGAAAGAAGGAAAGAAAGAACGAAAGAAAGAAAGAAAAGAAAGACAGACAGACAGACAGACAGACACAAAGAAAGAAAGAAAGAAAGAAAGAAAGAAAGAAAGAAAGAAAGAAAGAAAGAAAGAAGGAAAGAAATGTTGGAGAGCTCGGTCAACTCCCGGCTTCATCCGCACACCAGAACTAGAGACATAAAAATAAACCTTTCGCGCAGTACACCAACGCGAAGCTAAGTTTAACTGTTGCACAATAGTATGTTTCGGAGCAGTTGGATTCTGCTCCGCTACAAGAATTTCTCGGCATTCATTTGCTTTGGCAGAGCGGGCGAAAGCCGACCTGTTCGCCACTGTACGGAGTGAGAGCTCCAACGGCGCATCCTTCGCAAGTCCATGTGCATAATTGATGGTGAAGCTGTTGCGTCTCTGGGTAGAAAAACGCGCATGACGCAACATTATCCGTTCTGGGAATGCAATCGAATGTTGGCGAAACATTGGGTAACCTGTACTGAAACGGAGACTATCTCGGAGTGATGTCCCTGCTTCATCTTTAAAATTTATCACCAGCCGGTTTGCCTCGATTCTGGCACAGCAACTAGCGACACCATTCTTTGTATCGATTGCATATTTGCTTTCATTGGTCAGCCAGACTCCAGTATGAGGCGTTTAGAAAGTTTGTTTGCTGAAGTAGTCGGTCTATATGGAAAAAAAAAATTAATACCTCTATTTTTTTTTCTCAGTTTGGACGCTCTCGTGTAGTCTCCATCTCTAGCAAGGTATTTGAAGCAAATTGTGAATTTGACAATTGTCTAGCGCACTTCACGCTTTATTAGAGCTCTGAATCTGAACGCTGCGTCAATAACATCTGGTTTTACCTTTTAATTGCAGCATTTGTCGCCCGACTGTGCTCTACGCCAGGGGAAAGGAATGATTTCTCTTTTATAAAATCTAAAAATCGGAGTACTGGATCTAAGGCTCCCTATCGATTAGTGTTAGCGAGTTTCTATCCTCGACCTCAGAGCGATGCATTGTTTTGATGAAGACACCGCCTTCAATCTCGGGTTTAACAACATGGAGCGCTGAATGGTCCAAGCTTTGGAGAACAGCAGATAGTCGCGCCATCTGTGGCAGCGACTGAAGGTGCTCTCCAAAGCTTTGCGAAGCCGCCGATAGGTGCCGCGGCGTATGGTAGAAGCCGTTTACTCCCACTTTCGCGGCAGACTACGGAACATGGAAGCAAAGTTTCGATGTTCGCAATATGCAAGCGCTCTTGTGACGAAAGTATTACAGACTAAAATGCCGTAACCAGCGCTGCTATAGCTCGAAGCCCGGTGGAAAAGCAGATTAATGCAATTCAACCGTAGCGAAAATTCGAATACAAGTTTGTATTGATCATATATTTTTGTGTCTGGGTCTGCTGTATACGTAGGTTTTCGATTAGTCTGATAAGATTTTTTATTAAAGAGGAAGCAACGTTTACAATTTGAAACAACAGTACTGTAACTTTTCTGACACCAGCAATTATTACGGCCTTCAACTTACAAAATGCCACACACAAACTTGCTCTGTTTTAATGACATAAAACGAGTATATAACTGTTATGTATATCTAGACAGCGATGCTGGTCGACAGCCCACCACCAGAACCTATTTCTGCATCGTTCAGAGAGGCTATAAGTCATTGTGAAGTCTGCCTAGTTATAAAGGGTAAGCGTGGAGGGTTTATGCTCTGCATGTTATTAATATATCGCAGTGCTCCTAGTGACGCTACTGTACACATGCTTGATATGGAGACCTAGGTTTCCGAATGATAGCCCAGCAAATGCTGCCTCCTAGCGTTAGGCAATGTAAAAGCTGATCAGATTGTTTTATTAGCAGCATTTATGAGACTAATTGTCTATTAGTTGTCAAGAAGCGAATGAGCTACCAGTTCTACTATTATAATTTCCGCTAGGTGGGTTGGCTAGACACAGAATTTCCGGCTCGTCAGCAGTTTTTCAGCCGGAAATTAGGGTTACGTCTTGCGGCTACTCCATTTTAGATTAGAGCACGGTGGAAGAAACAGACTAGGTGTCTGAACGCGGCTGCCGCGTCGGCGACTTTTTTGCTCGTAGTTTACGACTCTCTTGGCAGATGGCGTGGATCGTTGGGGGGTAAACCGTAGCACCCGACGCGGCGCGCGGACCTCCACAAACATTCGCGCGCGCGTACGAATGACAAGTAAATTGCCCGATATATGTCTGTATACTAGACTAAACGTCCGGCAAGCCTTTGGAAGCAAGCTTAGGTATATGCTCATGATTATTTCAGCTTAGAAATGCTATTCATACCTAAGCGTGCTTTGATACTCGTAAACGTCCAATATATCGACCACAGTGGAATCGCCCGCGTGTTTACTAGTGCTCAGCTTGTACAAACGCAAAACAATCTGGCTTGTGCGGAATGCAGAGTTCTTAGAAAGAAATTTCCAAATACGCGCTATTAAGATGCCAAGAAATCCTAGTCACGCATGTCAAATACGCTAGCTCGCGATAACGGAAGGTGATCGTTGGTTCCCGCTTGGTTTTGTGTCGGGCATTATTGCTCACGTAGGTGCTCGCTTTCCAATTCCATATCTGCGCGGAAATAGTGTCCCCACGCAAACTGCGGGCTGCCGCGTGTTCCCGAAATGCACTGTCTCCACCGCTGCTTTGCCGCCGCAAGCGTACAGGCACGCGAAGTAAAGTTTGAAGGCCGTGCTCTCGAAATGTCTCATAAAACAACCGGCTACACAACAAGACGTATTTTATTTTTCACATTCATGCAAACGTCGCCAGCACAATATCACATCGGCGGCCGAATTTCGATGAAGGCGAAATTCTAGAGGCCCGTGTGCTGAGAGATGTCAGTGCACGTTAAAGAACCCCAGGTGGTCCAAATTTCCGGAGCCCTTCACTACGGCGTCCCTCATAGCCTGAGTTGCTTTGGGACGTTAAACCCGAATAAACCAAACCAAACCTAAATTCCGGACTGCAGTGCTTTTCAAGGTGTTTGGCATTCTAGACAAGCTTTGAAAGCTTCCTAAGATGTTGCATTTTCACTTTCGAGTCAATTTTTATCTGTTTGCTATGCGTCATTCGCATAGCAATGTAATAGTGCAACAAATTTGCCATCATATCTTCTTATGCTCCTCACATGGGAACGAGAATGTATGCTTTGCTAGCATTGCTTCCATTATTACCTCATACGCATTCATCTGTGTGGCATTTTGCTGAAATTCTTTTTCAGCGATCTGCAGGAAAGAAAAAAATCCTGAGATTTGGGTGCAGGAGCCCACCTCTTGTCTTACATTGCACAAGTGTGCTTTCAGGCTGAGCATGGACCTCAGTTTCTTCAACAGCCCTTCAACATTTTTCTGCACATAAACCCAGCCACGTAATACACAATGTAGTCAGCGGCCTCTGGCTCTGCGCATACCTCACCAAACGCTTCATCGCACTCAACCTCCGCGGCAACCAATCCATCCAGTTTGCATTTTAGCTGCTGAAGACGAGTCTCTTGTTTTCCGTCCATTTGGAACGCAAGCTTTAGATCAGCCAACGTAAGCACATGTGTTTCCCGAGCTTGCTCTACCTCGCAGTTCCCAAGCTTGGGTGGTTTGATCAGGCTATACACTGAAAGCATGTTATATAGCTGAAGAAATGTGGGTAATAAGGTATGGTCATTCTGACCGCCTTCTTGGCGGATTGTCAAAAAAAAAACACTCTAATACATCCTGGTTAAATTTTCCAGACATTACGTACTTGAAGCCACACTGTTTGAGCAAATATCTTGTCAGTTCTAAAGCTGACAAAACTGTGAAACTGTGAAACGTTTCACAGTTTTGTCAGCTTTACAGTCTGCTTTACAGTCTGCTTTACAGTCAGCTTTACAGTCTGCTTTACAGTCTGCTCTGTCAGAAAATGATCGCGAGATATTCTTCCGGTCACCACTTCCCCCTCCCACTTTTGAACCAGTACAAGAAGGAGGCGAGAACTCTGAGATCTTTGCTGCCTGCACTGATGCCTTCTTTGGAATGATTGCGATTGAGTGCGTCAAACAGATCGTTAAATTTCAAGGTGAATTCTACCGCGCCTTTAACATTCTCCAGTCCCACTTTTTTTCTTTGCTAGTAAAACTCCAGCCCGCTGGTCACACTTCGACTGAACAGCTGGGAGCGAGTTTTACGCGCATCTTCTCCGTGTTCGACGGACTAATATGGGTATGCATATGTGAGCTTGTGACAAACACGCAAGTGTCCGGGCTGCTTTTGGTCTTGAACAAAACGCTTATCATAGTGTGCCCATTGGACACGGCCACCAGGAAAGTTTAGAACCTTTTGGGAATGCAGACGGTTGCGCAAACACTTCATAAGATGCGGAGCATCCGAAAAGACAAATATGCTACGCTTGTCATCAACAGGGAGGGACGAAACAGCTTTTACCCATCACACAATACACAGGAGTGTATGACGGAAAATATAATGGGGAAAAAAAGACACGTGGCACAAAAACAAGCGCAGCGATCACTACCTCTCCTCCAAATGCAGTCGCCGGCACACACGCCGCCCACACGCCCGCTGACCCCCTAATCTGCTAGCGCCATCTCACGACGCTCCCAGAAAACACGAGCCGACGGTCGTCAACATCGCCTGCTGGAAAGGCGCTGTCGTTCAGACACCTAGTATATTCTTCCACCGTGGACTAGAGCGGTGAGGTTTGTTACCTTTCCAAAATCAATAATGGTTTGCTCCTGCGCGAGTCGTGTGTTATCTGCTCGGAAACCTCCATTGCCGCTCCCTTTGCTTTCCGCCTGCTGCTGCCCTCTATGAGCAAGCGGCGAAACTTCTTGTTTGGCGCTGCGTGCACAGAGGGCGCCACACACTCAAAGCTTGTACACCATTTTACGAGGAGCGGGCAGGAGAAGGAAAAATACTCTCAAACACGTGCGCTGCGCGACACCCCACTGTTGCCGTCCTCCCCTGGGCTGATAATCCGGCGCTCGGAGCAACGTCCGCGGCTGCTTAGCTACCGGTCAAGCGCGTGTTTGCGTCTGTACAACAAAAGCAGCAATGTTGTACGGAACACTAACGCCTTCTAGACATCCCTGTTTTATTGTCGGTTGCGGAAATAGTAGACGAAAGTAGAAAAAAACAAACGCCGCCAGTATGTTTGCGCACCATGTTATGCGAAGGTCTCATCACGTCTGCGGTGTCCATTTCTTCACCGCTTTTCCGCCGGTCCCGAGTTGCATTGGCAGTGGACGTAGTTGTTGAACAAAAAATACTTGCGCCAACAAAAAGCTAAACGTTAGCGCAGTTTGTGAACAAAATGCAGACAGAAACAAACCCACTGCCTGTGCCTAATATCGGGCGCGGAACGAAGCACAGTGCATGGGTTACCAAACTATAATCTGTGCATGATTTTAAGAGATCAAGTATTTGGACGGCCTTGGCAGAGCTCTTTTTTAATTCAGCAGTACACTATGTGAGGACTTCACAAATTTGGCCACAACTTCTTTTCGCCGCCCCACATGATCGTCAATATCGGGAGGGTGTGGGGATCGCCACCTGAAAAAAAAAAATAAACATGTCGTTAGTGCAAAAATACTAATTTAATTTGCGCAGCATGGCATGAATAGAAGCGGCGACATGAACTTTTACCCAACTGCGAAGTGAGAAAAAATGCAGCCATGGCAACGTAAGATGAAAAAATACACGGCATGCACAGGACGGTAAACTCTTCCATGCATTGTAATAAATTATTTGACTGAAATCGCATCGAATGCACTGTAAAAAAAGATCCACACTATGCATAACCGTGCCAGAGATACAACAAAGGCAGCGACTTGAGCAGTGCCCCGACCCGATTGAGATTGGAATTTTCAACACAGGTGTGGCGATTCTGCCTGTCAGTAAGTGGTAATAGCGTTCCATTAGCGTACCAACCTATTAGATCGTGTAATTGCACATTTTCAGGTATTTGTGCACCAGTAAGTGCTGGCGGGAGCGGAGGAGGCGAGAATGCGAATCGCTTTCAGTCAACTGGCTAGTATCGCTCGTAGTACGAACAGCAAGCGGCAGGAGGGGCCGAATTTCAATTTCATAGCGCGTATCTCCGCAAAAAAACATTCTGATCATCAGAAGTGGATTCGTTTCGGTCATGTACTCGCTGTTTCCAAAATGTTCAGTTTGTAAACGGAGTACTCTGTCGCAAGCCTAGCATCTAAACTGTCACACTCGCCATGTTCAAGCAGGCAGCGAAAGCGTTCATGAAAAACTGCGCTCCACGAAAAACTAGATAATCATTGCCCTCCGCGATCTTGTGTTTCAACACATTTTGCTTTCGTTTTTCTAACATGCAACACCGTGCTACGTTTGCCCTACAGGCAACCGGCGACAAACAAGCACGCGTGAACTGCGAGCTTGGCACTCACCGTGCTGATCGTTCGCTGCGTCGAGGAATGGTCGCTTGCTCCCAGTTGGTTATTGCAGGAGCTAATGGCATAGCACACACGAGGATGGACACGAGGCGAACGCCCACCCAAAATTTCTAGGCTTGGCAGGAATAAAACGGGCGAATGACACTTTCAGAGATCGCACGCTGCTTCGGCTGCAGCGCACCGGCTGCAAATTATTAGTCCAAGATGGCGTCGGCGGTAGGCGGCGCTCGAGTAAAACAAACATGGCGGCGCCCAAGTATCGAAACTAAAATCATGTGACATGGAGGAAGGAAAGAACTAAGGAGAGGCCCTGACGTCACTGTTTGTGAAGCCGCCCCGCAACCGGAAGTTGGCTCGGCTCTCCTCACTATCTTCCTTCTACACCGAGCTACAGGGCGGGGATCGCGCTCGGCTCGCAAGCGTTTCATAAAAGAAAGGTATCAAAAAAACCGCGCCGCTCGCCGCTACACTCCTACACCTCCCTCCCCGCAAACACGCACCTAGACACAGACCGGCGCACAGGTGCGGTGAACCTTTTCCGACGCCAGGCGAAGAAAGACGACATTACGCGCTCAGCTCACCATCCTCCTGTGGCCTTCGAAACCCAGCTCAGCATCGCCGAGAGCGGCTTCATGTTTCTGTGCTGTTTGGTGAGGTGCGAAAGTTCGCTGATCAAAACAATAAACGCTTCTTCGCGTGTCGAAGCGCGGTTCCGGAGTGCCACCTTTTCGCGAGATTCATTTCAATGCATCGATCGCTCCGCGTAACGACACCAAGTTTGACGAACAAAATATCAAATGAGCGGTTATTTGCCGCATTTAAAAGCAATCCTAGATGCGTGCGTAACGTCACGACGCCAGGCATGCAGACTTTAACACGCAAGGCCGAACACACCGTGCCGAAAGCCCGTCCACCGCCACCGAGAAAAACTCGGGCCCCTAGCAACAACGACGCTAACGACGCCGTACGCCGTTGCTAGTGGCCCGAGTTTTCTTAGCAACAACGACAACGTTGCTAGTGGCCCGACTTTTTAAGCCTAAATTTTGACGTCACTTCCGCCACATTCTCGCCAATGCATTGGGAATACGAAGGGCCTCTCCTTAGTTTTCCTTCCTCCATGTTATAGGATGACTCGATGCCAGCGCCGCTGTGGCACTCGTTTTGAGTAATTCTCGTCGCGCCGAGTTCGAACTAGGCGCTGGACTGCGCAATGGAGTGATGTGGAAAACTGACTCCCTCCTCAGCGAAAATAATTCGGACGCGACCCTTCTCGTCACGATTGGCTCCGCTCTCCCAGTTAAGAAGTCCCAGGACGCATGAACTTGTTCACTGCAAACTTCTGGCTTCTGTCTCTCTTTGTTATTCCTTATTTTTGTCTACAGTGTACTGCTAGCCGGTTAACAGTCAACGTTTTTTTTGTGTGCTTATTAACACCTCTCGCGTGTTGTATAAAGCATTCTGCTGCTCAATACAACTGTAGTACACTGTGGCTTTGTGTTCACCGCCTGAACAGACAGCGCCCTTTTCTGCATTATTCACGTCCACCCGTGTGACTCACCACAAAGTTCAAAGACTCTTCAACCCACCCACCGCTGGCTACATGGAACTAGAAGCTTGCAGCTTCGTGAACCCTGGACTGTTGGTGTCAGTCGCCCGTCCACAAGACTTTCGGTTACTCCTCTAAGCCAGACATGGTGCGGCAGTCGCAGCTAAAGGAGTAAAGCTGGAGAGTGTTAAGCCAACTGTGTTGTGGCATTAGTAGAGGCTAGGTAAGCTGGGATTAGGCAGGGTCACCCATCATGGTTGCCGTTCATTACGCGTTTATTTATTCACCGTTGCTGAAGCAACATGAAGGCAAGAAGAAACACAGAAAGAAAACCTTGAACACAAACTATTTATTTGTTTAGCATGTGCTCATCAATGGTGAAGCTTTCTCTTTTGACAATGCTAAACGACGCAAGCGTTTGCATTCGTCCCTTTCTCTTTTTTTGAATACTCTGTTTTAATCAAAGCCCTTTGTCTCCAATGCTCACGAGAGTGGCCCGTTCCGTCCTCTCGGAGTCTTTTTAATGTTTCACTCCCTTCAGTAGTTTATAGACGTCATTATTGTAATCCTCAAAGCCGTTGTCCTTTCTGCCTTCCTAGATATTCCCCCTCATCACCAGCCCCCGCCTTTTTCTCCCTTTCTCGTCTATGATTGGAAAAACTTTCTCACTATGCGTACACCCATGGGCGGGCCAGAAAAGGCAGCTATGCCTGAAATTACCTTCGTGCATAACAATGCGCTTTCGCAAACTTCCTTCCCGTCCCTCTTTCTCCCGTATTTCCTTTCTTCTCCCTTGTCTCAGCTTCTCCCGTGAACTTCCCGCCCTCGCATCACCCAGCTCACGTTTGCTCTCCCCTCACCCTCGAGCTCCGTTAGTGCATCGTAAATTTTTGTCGCTTCCTTCTTTTCTTCCCTCGCCTAACTGCGTCTCCCCTTCGTTATTATTCTCCTCCCGTCTTTCTTTCTTCCTTCCTTCCTTTTCACTATCTCAGCTTCTCTCCCGCTCTTGCGCGGAGCAGTGATGTTGTCCTCGCGGTGAACGAGGCAGTTACAAGCGCCACACTTTCCTTTTTTTCCACTAAACAAAAAGGCAAGCTATTACCATTCGCCTTCTTTCTCTCATCGCTCCCAACCCCCTAAATTCCTTCTCACCTCTTCCCAGCTTGTTCCCCTAGAGCCGCTCCCCCTTTACGCACGCCTGTTGCATTGCTGCGGTCTTCGGCGCGTCCTCCTATCGCGGACGACGCCTCTCCACTCTTTCCACGTCCATTATCCGTCCCGTATTCCCTACCTCTCTTCCTCTCTATCCCGGTTCCCTGCGTGTCTTTGCCCTCCCTCCTGTCTCCCTCGAATTAACCTGGCGGCGTGGAGCAGCTCGGCCTAGTTTTTCCTGCCTCCTCCTAACCCTGGTTAGCGGCGCTTCCCCTTTTCGGCCCTCGGTGCCATTCTTTCATGTTCTTCAGTGTTCCTGTTTCGATCCCGCTTTTCCCGCTCGCTCGCCACTTGGCTTCCCTCACATACTCTCACTACATCCTTCCGCCACAGCCTTTATTGTGCTGTGCGGCGTCGCAGCTTTTCTCTCTTCGGTTTTCATTGAAGGCGCTCCCTTTTATCCCCTCTCTCTCTCCGGTGGTGCTTTGTCTTTTGCACCCAAAATGAAGGGTTGTAGGGAGTTTGTCCTGGCTTTCTTCTTCTTGGCGAAATTCTCGCTCCCTAACTGGCGCGAGGAGTTTCGGGATGCAGCGTGTGAGCTCGGAAGAAAAGTGAAGATAACGGAGACAATGGGAGAGTGGGTATAGCTGACAGTCATTAATGACGCCGACGTATGTGCGCTCCAAGATCGCACGCCGTTCCTTGTTGGCAGCGTGACAGGAAAGTACTTCATGGCAAGCCAGCCCCGCATGCCACTGCCGAGCGTCAACCACTGTTGAGATGTTTTCCTGGTGTTGGTTTTCTTCGTCTAGGTCTTATAGGAAGCTAGCGCGACCTCTCAGAGAGGTTTATAGTTCTCTGTATAATCAATAGGTTTCAAGGCGGAAACCGTTGCCATCATCATCATTTATTTGACCCTTAAAGGCCCCTGGGCGGGGGGGGGGTATTACATAAGGGGGGGGGGAGTAGTACATTCAACATGACTCACATTGGTGGGGGAAAAAAGAATTAAAAGAAAAAGAACAAACAAAGAAACACACACACAACAAAAGCATAGAGAGAAATAATGTCACGGAAGGGAAATGAAACAATTTATACAGCAAGATAACACATCAGACGTTCTTTAAACCTTACTGGATCGCATTCAATGACAACAGATTCTGGAAGCCGATTCCAGTGTTCAATAGCGGCTGGCAAAAAAAATTTGTTAAAGACATTAGTTGATCCGTCTAAACATTGGATGCTCATGGAGTTGAATAAACGGGATGACGTGCGCACAGGAGGGACTAGAAGGGACTCGCGTAGGTTAGGAAAATTGTGATATAATTTGTGCAATAAACATAAGCGAGAAACTTTGCGTCTAAGGGCTAGTGGGCTGATAGCGATGGATGACTTGATAGCTGTAATGCTGTGGTGAAAATCGTAATCTGAAGTAATAAAGCGTGCCGCACGATTCTGAATGGATTCAATGGTGTTAATTAAGTAAGCCTGGTGAGGAGACCAAATTGCTGATGCGTACTCAAGTTTAGTGCGAACGAAAGTCTCTCATGCAAGCTTACGGATTGCTTGCGGTTTTCATGCCCACATTCATGGCGGTGGCGTGCCCCCGCCATGAATGGCGGGGGCACGCCACCGGTGGGCTTTCTAGGAATTCAATTCATGGTGGACGACAAAGGGTTGGTACTAAAGACGTACTGAAAGCCAGGCCAAGGCCGGAGCGCATGAAGAGTGGAGCGCCCTGCGACGTTTGCTTGACGCCTCACAGAAACCAGTTCAGACGCTGGTCCGGTGCTTAGGAGCCAGCAGAAGCGCGGGTATCTGGGGGCCGAGCGAAACATGACGTTGTTCCATTTGGTGCATATCTTTAGTGGAAGTTACCACTTGATCGGGATGAAGTCAAACTAGCGCCTTTTCGTGCGTTCCTGTCCAATGTTCATCTTTTGAGGCTGTAACTTTGTCTAAAGTAGACGATGATCTTATGTTGCGCCGCCTGTCGTCCGCGACGCAAAACGCTGTCGAGGCAGCCGATGCCCTCGCTCCTTGTTTTTGTGGCTGAATAGGAATAAACATAAGGCCACAAAGAATTAACAATTCTAGTTGTTCAACTGAAGCAGTTGTCTTACATTTGCAAGTTAAACGCGCTTTGCCAATTTTGATAACAATGGCTTGGAGAACTATTGCTTCACCAGGTTGCTAAAAACAGTTGGAAGTTTTGGGGGGCGACAGGCAGGCGTGTGTCCGTAGGGTCGCATAATCATTTTTGGCTTTGTACGCCATTTGCGGCCCAGATAAGCGCTGTGTTTGAACTTAGTCTGTCCGCAAAAAGGTATTATGAAACGCTATCCCAGAGTTCTTGGACACACGAACAACTGCTTGACACAGACACCTGGGCACAACTGACAACTACAATCGCTAAAAGGTTTAGAATAAATAGAGATGCGTTCTACATCCTTTGTCACTTGGTTGTTACCATGTCGACCACGTTTTCGCGACCATTGTAGGCCTACCCGAAGACACTGACCTTAGCCTGCCATTGTAAGCATCCCGGAAAACATGGCCCCAGGCGCCTCCGTCGTTAGCCTCTCGCTGTTTGGCTCGTAACTGTTCTTGGCCTCCCTGAAATCATGGTCCCTAGCCTGCCGCTGTTAGCATTCCGGCGAACATAGTCCCTAACTTCCCGCAGTTAGCCCGCAAACTGTTAGCCTCCCGGTCCTCTCTTTCATCTTGTTTATCCTTCCACATGTAGGCCAGGGCCTTCGTTACTCGACGAATGCGTAGGCTGTTCGCGTTCTGCTCAACAATGCTCGGATTTCCAGCCCAAAACACGGCCAGGTGTACTGCCTCGAACATAACCACTTGACGTTTCATGCTGGGTGATAGGCGGCAGGCATGGCCGCCTGTTGACGCTTCAGCGGGAGAGGAGGAAGGTGCGCACGACCCTACCTCTATCACTCACTTGCTCTCGCAAACTTTAATCTGCGCTCCTTGGTGTTGCGCTAGAACGGCTTCCACGGCGAAAAAAGAAATGAAAGCACTCGGTGAATCAGGAGGGACAGAAAAGGCAGCAGGCAATCCGCGTGTCGGGGAGGCAGAACGGAGGTACGGAATAAAGGAACGGCGTTGGCGTCGCGTGCGTCTGGCCTGTTTGTACGTTATGCGCGTGTTCGTGGGAGCTCTTGCAGGAACGTCACATCGCCCCCGCGGAACGAGCAAAATACAGACACACGCAGAGAGCACACGCAAAGCCGCGCTGCGAGGCTGCCACCAACGAGCGACAGACAGGCCGAGGAGGCTCGGAGAGAGCCGCCCGCGCCAACTTTGGAAGTCGATGAGGAGCTCCCTCTGTGGGAGAAAGGGGAGGTAGGGGAGGGAGGAGCGCCGGCGTAAACTCGGGAGAACACGCCGGACGAAGCGAGCGAGCTCGTTCCCTCGTTCTTTTCCCTACAGTTGAGGGGAAAAGAGGTGGAGTGAGAGACTAGCGCCGCTCGCGTGATTCGGGAGGAAGTGGTTTTTGTACGGAGAGGGGCGTAGAAGGGAGAAGGAATGGAGATGTGGAACTAGGCGACGGCTGAGGAGTGTGTGTTAGTGGCGGGGGGGGGGGATAAAGGAATCGGGACAACGGGAAGTTTGGGAAAAAGCATGACGACGAGATGGATGGGGAAAGTGCGTGAAAAATGCGAGGAGGTGGGGAGAGGTGGCATGCTTCACAAGCAGAATCTGCTACTTTCCTCCTTTCGCCACGACTAGCGTGGGGCTGCTGACAACATCCTTCCTCCGCCCTCGGGCCGCTGTTGTGGCGGCGAAAACTCGACAGCATCGATTAAAAGGAACCCCTTCTCCCGCCAGCGCAACTTTTCCTCTTGGCTGTCGCTGCGCGGTGCGTGCGTGTGCGCGCGTGCGTTCGTGCGAGGCAGGAGGGAAGTGCGGGTGCGGGATATGAAATGTGGCCGATGCAAGAGAGAGCAGACGCATGTATCTGAAAACTATAAAACCCGGTTTGTTTTGACGTAGGATAGCTCTTGCTTTGCTACCCACAAGAATGCGCACTGTGTCTGGCTCTTCGACGTTGAGAGGTGTCAGAATAGCTGGTAGAAAGGTTTGCCAACGCTAGCTGGAGACGACTCAAAGGGTAAGAGTACAAAAGAATTGCTAACGGTCTGCTGTTTTTAGAGCGGGTGCATCTATTGTCATGTCTCCTTCGGTTCAGGGGAGGCTGGGAATTCGGGAATAGGAGGGGGGGCGGGGTCCTTTTACAGAGTAGCTGGCAATAGATCATTCCCACTGTATCAGTCGTCGTTGGCATAGTAGCATGGCTGTTTACGTGACCAACTTCATGACGTCATATTAGCAAGAGATGGGCCACGTGACATTACGCTGTGACGTCAGAGCAAGTGGAGACGGCCAGCGCAGAGCTGTCCCAGCCGCCCACGTGGCATCTACGCTGTAACGTCACTGCGAGCATGCTTCGAAGAGAATTTAAGGAGAAAATTAAATTTACAAATCGTAATATCGTACATTGTGAAAGTGTGTACAACAGCTGCGATCTATAAACGCATTAGACAAACTCACCACCATCCAGGTGTTTTTTTTTCTCACTTTTCTCACAAGTTAATTTCTGTTCGGAAGGAAACGGCTAGCTAGTTTAGCGCCATTTTGGAGACATCCCCGGCTTAGTTGAGTTAAGTTCCAGAGCCTATATATGTATACCTCTGAATGGCTTTCTCATGCAGATTCGCGGGACTTCCTCTGAAATTGCAAGTCACTGAGACATTAAGTAGGTCCATTACTAACATGTAAAAGTGAACGATGACGGCCTATCCGCATAGATTCTGTCATCATTTCGTGTGAATACTCAATGTTCATGTTTTATTGCTTATTGTAGCTTTTGTGCCAGAAAAAATTGTTGAATTTTAGTGCTTCTTTCTACTGAATGACACAAGCGCGACCGTATCGAATAATCTGGAATCAGCGGTTACTCGTCACTTAAGGAATCTTCCCATCTTATAACTCTGGTTTCGAACTAGAGCATGGAGAGTACATGAGAAGTAAACACTAGTTTAGTGGAGAGGTTTGCTGGTGGTTCCCCTGACACTCTGCTGTAGATAAAAACGGCCAATTATTTATGTACGCTCGCGCAGATGGCACTAGAGGTCACTACTGTTCGACCGCTTGCGAATTTCACTGCGACAGCTCCGAGCACGAGTCGCTATTTGTCCTAACGTTTTTCCTCTCTTTGGTCGCAGAAGGGCAGCGATGGGGAGACGACGGTGTACAAGCGGGTGGCGGTGGTGGAGAACTTCTTCGAGATCATCTACGGCGTCCACGTCGAGATGGATGGCCGCGGGGGAAAGCACGCCGGACAGAAGAGGACCTACAAGGCAGTAAGCCTAACTTACCAAGCTGGTTCTTGCTTTACTTCTTTGTCCCTGTTTGTGTGTGTATGTGGCGGGAGGAGGGGGATGAGGTGTGCATGTGTGGAGACAGCTCTAGACATGATATTGGCATGGTTCACGGAATATGAAAGGTCCAAGAGAAAAGGCTAACGTAATGAGATCTACTTTCTGTTTCGCCCTGTAAATTTCTGCGGTGGCGACTGCGCTCGGAGTAATGAAACGTTCTTTTCCTCCTCCGTGCGTATGCATGTGTGACATCCCCATGTGTGCTATTTGAACTGTCGTTCAATGCTTGCACACAGTTGTTACAGTGTTTAGATCTACGTTCTAGCGACATGTTTACAGAACTCAACCGAAGCTCCGGCCGGAATGTCGACAGGATGTCGGAGATGGTTTTGCAGAGAGTTATGCAGGGGACTAATATCTATTTAGGCACAGAGGTCAGACGCTCACCTGGCACTCACAAGCAAGTAAGCTGGTGAGCTTAAGCGAGCTACTTGGTTTTTTTTTTTTTTGGCCTTTGACCCGGCGCGTGAGTAAAACTCCCGGACAGTTTTAAGCACCTTCAACAAGGCTGTTTTTCGCCAATTTAAACATCTTTCCGCTCATTTTCTAGCCTCCGTTTCGAGAGGCGTGGCATGTAATCAGTTTTTTTTTTATTTACGTTACTCTTGCTTTCACCTGATGGATAGCTATGTGTCTAAGAGGTCCTTTTCTGGCCATTTCTGCGCGCAGATCGCGGAGCTGTACGCCTTTCTGCCCCGCGAGGCTGTCACGCACTTCCTGATGTCCTGCTCCGACTGCCAGAAGAGGATGCACCTCACCAACGGAGCGCTCAGCGCGGTCGCCCCCGCTGCTGCCGCTTCGAACGCCGACCCGTCCGCCCTCAACTCGAGCGGCAACTGTAGCAGCGGGGCAGCAGCTCCCGCAGCAGCCGTGCCACCTCCACCGACGACGCCGACCACGAGCGCGGGCTCCCCCGGTTACCAGGGCAACAGCTGCAACAACAACAGCCGCGAAGCCGTTGGAGCCGCCAGCTGCCGATCCGGAAGCAGAGCATCAGGAAGAAGCAGTCCGTCCCGCGACGTCACTCTGTGCGCAGGTGGCGCCCCCACCACTCCGGCGGCAAGTTCCGCAGCCTCATCCCCAGGCGGCGCTTCGAGCGATGCCGGCAGCGCCCCCACGGCGCGTGCGGCCGCGGCGCGCATCATCGCGCCCGTGTCGGCTGCCGATCTCGACTTCAGCGTCCCCATCACGACGGCCTACTTGAAACACATGAGGAGCCTCGGCCTGTCTGAGGAGGATGCCTTCAACCCGAGGGAGGTCAGTGCGGTGTTCTGTTTATATCTCAGTCTACCTGGACGCGCTGTTTTGCTGGTCCCGTGTCAATGCGTTGATGACTGCGTGTCGACGCGTGCTACTTGTTGCTTCGCGAGAAAGTGCCTCCTCTCGCTCTCAGCTACGCCGAGGTCGTCTGCTGCTGCTCCGACGCGGTCTTCTAGCCTTTCTGCGCGTCGGCCCCCGCTGAGCTCGCGCATTTCGGCGCGCCTTGTGACTCTGGACCGATTCGGTTTTGAAATGCCACTTTGTGTGCTAATGTCAAGGCGCGCCCGAAGCTGCTATACTGCTTGTTTTCGTCGGCGCCGAGTCGGGCAGCTGTTTTGTTCTTTTTTTGCTCATCCCGCACTTCGCGCGGAGTGAACTGAGAATGTGTAACTAAATGTGAATTCGTTTCTGCTTTCTTTTCTTGTGAACGAGGTAGACGGGAGAGATTTCTTGGAGTGGTAACCTTTTCCCATTCGTGCCGCGCAAATTTTTTAGCAGGAATTGTGTTTATATTCGTGTGCGATGCTGCTCTTCAGTAGGTGCGCCATAGGGCACATAACATCCTTGCGGCTTTTGCGACGTTTAATCCGGAGAAGCTGTCAGCTAACACTGAATTGTTTATTACTTTGGAAAAAGAATGAATTCGACAATAGGTTGCCAAAGTTTATAAAAGTTACAAAATAATTTTAAAAAAATTCATGACAGATTTTTTTTTTTTAACCAGCCAGAGAAGGCTTGGGCACTGTGAAGCTCCTTTTTATAGGAAATTTCGCACTCGAAATTTTTCCACGGCCGTTTTATTTAGTGTTTCAGATAGTTGCATGTTCTGTGAAGTAAGCAATCAGTGAATGCGCTGCTCTTTGTACATGTGGCGCATTAGTAACATGTAAATATTATCGACTTGAAGGCGTTGTGTGGCAAAATATTTGTATGATTTTTTGTGTCAGCTCCTTTTTCCCCTCTATTTCATCGTATTACTCCATAATCGAAACTACTCGGGCTTCGCGCGCGAGTCCTGAGTAACCGTTGTGAAATCAACGTTGTTAAGCAAAAACGTATATGACAATTCGTGCACATCCTATTCTTTTATCATTGCTTTTCATGACGTTGCTCTTTCTTCCGAGTTGCATAAAAGCATTAAACAAAAAAAATTGTAACTGTGAACTAGTGAGCAGTTTTCCTGGTAGAGCGGGCAGGGCTTTGTCGCCGAACGGTTGCCGGCTATTCGGCAGTCATTACCTTTACTGCAACGGCAACAAATTTATTGCGCTTCAGAAAAACCGCGCGTAAACCTCGTATTCAGGGAGTTGCATCTGAGTGCTTATTGTCCAATTTTCGGAACCGTATCTTCGTACGTACATGAGGACGCTTGTACTCATTCAGCAGAAGGAAATGCGAGACCGATACATTTATTTTTCTCCAAAAGCCAATTTACCGACCAGCAAGGCGTAAAGCCGAACGGGCGATGGCGTTCTGTAGACTCCCTTGCAGCGTTTCAAGACGCTGTCGCGTTCCACTCTTAGAGAAGCATCTTAACCACACATCAGTGACACAAGCAGCAACACTGCGCCTAACGCTTTCACCTCACCGCACTTTAAGCTGAATTTTTTGTTGTTGCATAGTTGATTGCGTTGTGCGCTGAACTGTTGATGTTGTTTTGCTGCGATATTCCTTTACACGTCAGTCGGCATTTATTCGTATCCTGTGCACTTATTGCGCAAGTTCGGTTTCGCCTCTCACTGACCAGTTTATGCTATGTTGACGTCAAAATGATGGACCAATGACTGGCGTCAGTTTTATGAGGTAATCTAAAACGTCCGCGTATGGTAGGCATTTGCCGCAGGCGCGATGAGTAAGGGATGTTCACTTTTGTTCATAGTGCGAGGCAGTACATAAGTTCTGCGTCGGACAATGCATTTTGTTCTTCACTCCGTGAATCCAATGGACGGGTTTATGGACATTTCTATAGACCCAATTACTTTGCTGCACTATGCGTTGTTTTTGTAACTGTTTTTGTAACCACTCCCCTCTATAACGTCTCTGGCCCTCAGGGTTCACAAAATCAACAAAAAAATACTGAAGAATCTAATATCAATTGAACAATTAAGCTTTAAGAGTGCTGCAAAGGACTGAGTGGTTTTGTGAAATACTATGGAGGTCACTTTCTTTTTTTTGTGAAGACCGTTGAGTTCCCCTGAAGGCTCACCTTTACTGTCATACGCTCGCCGTAGTCTCACTCTGGCTACCTAAAGTGCGGGCTTTTCTTGTATGCTTCGCACGTCTTTCGTTTGCCAATCAAGGCACTGACCTCTAACGCCTAGTCTCTTTTGTTTAGTTTTGTTTTTGTTGGCCACTGTAGCAACAGCCTGTTGTACGAGTGACATTTGGTTTGGCATCACTTACAAACTTAGCTGTTAGCTCATGGTAGTCGGGCAGCAAAAGCCACATGTTTACCTTTTCCGAATGCAATGTATACTGCTTGTTGCGTTGCAAGACTGCTCGCCTGTGGGCCCGCGAGCTCCGGAAACTGTGCCACGAGCATTCCGGACTACCCTCGGCGCCGCAGGGTGCCGGCCTCGACGCGGGGCTCATGTTCGGCGTTGGAAAACGCAACCGTCAACGCCCAAGGACGCTTCCTTACGAGAACGCGCGGCTTGGTCGCGTGGACACGGCGTTCGAAAACGCGACCGTCAACGCCCAAGGACGCTTCCTTACGAGAACGCGCGGCTTGGTCGCGTGGACACGGCGTTCGAAAACGCGACCGTCAACGCCCAAGGACGCTTCCTTGCGAGAACGCGCGGCTTGGTCGCGTGGACACGGCGTTCGAAAACGCGACCGTCAACGCCCAAGGACGCTTCCTTGCGAGAACGCGCGGCTTGGTCGCGTGGACACGGCGTTCGAAAACGCTACCGTCAACGCCCAAGGACGCTTCCTTCCCAGAACGCGCGGCTTGGTCGCGTGGACACGGCGTTCGAAAACGCGACCGTCAACGCCCAAGGACGCTTCCTTCCGGCTGCGTTCACAATGTTGTGAACCGCTTAAGTTGTGTAGAGATGAATTATCATCCGTTTAGTCATTCCTTTGGACGCATGTCTTTGCGTTTTAATGTTCTTCTGCGTCATTCGCCCACTGCCCCTTCCGCCAGGGCATCGCAACAGTCTCTGTTTGTGGGTCAAAAGCTCGCAGAATTTGTTCACGGCTGTCCGAGCACAGTGTTCGCGTGGCAATCGATAGCAGTCAAACCAATATCCGTCTGCGGCGCACTAACAAAAGCAGAGCAACGTATCTACAGAGCAGTAGATGGCAGGTACGCCGCTGTGTTAGGCAACTGATTTTTTTTTTTTTGCTTATAAGCCCTATGGTGGGAGGCTTGCAGTATCCAAACTAGAGTGACTCTAATCCGTAGCTTTTCCAACTGTTGAAAGGCCCTCTCACCTTCAAGAGATTGGCCATGCTCGTGGTGGACGAGGAATAAACAAGTTTATTGTCTGTGCATCACCTAAGACATTGCACAATTTTTAAATATAAGCTTTTCAGCTTTTTCAGTTAGAAGAGCACTTTTTTCATGTCAGCGGTGCAGTACATAAAAATAGCGCGAAGACGTGTTAACTAGCAGGCTGGTTAACTAATGGTGAATAGTTAACTTTTTAACTCTGTTAGGCTCCTTATTTATTAAGAGTCGTGTAGCCCACCGTAAGTAATATCCATATCAGTTTTTAGAGTTTCGAAAACGCAGTTACCTTCGGCGCTGTGGAACCCGTCGAGATACCCCAAATTTGTTGGCCCACAGTGCCAGGGGTAACCGCGACTTCGAAACTCTAAAAACTGATATGGATATTACTTACGGTGGGCTGCATGCTCTCACTAATTAAGGAGACTAAAAGTAATAGGTAAAAAGTTTACTACTGAATATTAGTTAACCAGCCTCCTAGTTAGCATGTTTTAGCTGCATTCTGCTGTACTACACCGCTGACAAGGCTTTGCCGAAAAAAGCACACTTCTAACTCAAAACGCTCATTTTTAAATAATTGTGTAAAGTCTTAGATGAAACATGCATAAACAAACCAGCTCCCGGCGGGCTCTACTTTTCACAAGGGCCATAACTCCGCATTGCCGCGTTCTCAGTTCGAGTTCCGACAATGTTAAAGATCGAGAAGCACGCACTCGTCGCGCGCAACGCCCGAGCGATTCTCGGCACTGCCCGTTTCGGCGACACCGAAAGGACGTCGCGAAAGCCCTTTCTCGACCGCGGACATGCCGCTAGCAGGTGCGAAAGAAGAAGCTGCAGCATCGCGCCTGGTTCGAAAATGAACTCGGTAAACACTTTCTCCGCCTGCCCTTTTGTCCCGTGTATCTTTTTTAAAAATTATTTTTCGCTTTTCCTCGCGCGGCTTCCTGCGGTGCATTGCCTGGGACTCTCGAAACAAGCGCGTGCGAGTTCGAGCGCGGACAGCCAGTGACTGTCCTCGACGGAAACAATCGCTTGTTGAGGAGGTAAAGAGGAGAGGAGGGGAGAAGGTAGAGCGTCTCACAATTGTACTGGGCTGTGGTGTAAACGCTCACCCAGCTCCCTTTTTTAAAGATACACTGTTGTGTGTCTAGCTTTCTCTCTTTTCGGCGATAGGCGGATTGTCTTGCGTTCAAATATCAAGAGGGCCAACGCGTACGTGCCAGGGGCAATCGTCTAAACAAGCCTTGTATGTACTTCTTGAAGGCGTAACCGAAAAGAAGGCGCAAAGGGCGCGTCAAAATATCAGTTAAGTTTCGATGGAGGCGAAACGCTAGGGGCGCCCGTGTGCTGTGCGATGTCAGTGCACGTTAAAGATCCTCAGGTGGTCGAACTTATTCCGGAGACCTCCACTAGGGCACCTCTTTCTCTCTTTATTCTTTTACTCCCACCTTCGCTTACGGCGTGGTTCAGGTGTCGACCGAGATGTGAGACAGATACTGTGCCATTTTCTTTTCCTAAAGAAGCAAAAAACAAAACCAATTTTGGAGAGCACGCAGTGATTCCCGCCGCGCTACCTCCTGTTATGCTACCCTTCTCGATTGGCACTTTAAAACGTGTGGCGCTGCGATCTGCTTCAAGCTGGCTGGAAAATACAGCGTTTTTCGCGCAGCCGATCCCACGACTTTGTCTCTAGTAGCTCTAACATATTTATATACAGTCGTGTACTATGGGACCTCCTTCTGTACTGATTTTATTGTATTTGTATTACTATGTGCGTTTTAAATAAACTTGAAACTTGAAAAACTTGAAAAAACTTACATATTATTATATTATATTGATATCCGTCCCCTTTATAGTAAGGGAGCAGATTTCTCACTGGCATCCACCCAAGCGCAGCCATACGGCTACAAAGTAAAGATATCAGCTTCCACAGACTTCTCAGCTAAAGAGAAATTCGTCCAGGTTCGAACCCAAAGAAAAGTTTGTCCTGGTTCGTGGTTCGAACCCGGGACCACCGTCGTTTCACCAGAGCAGTCGCTGTACCAACTGAGCTAATCGGGATGGCTAGCATATTGCGAGAGGCAATTGATCAATAACTCGAAATGAGAGCAATGTTGGTCAGTAACCGTTATATTATTGGCTAGCATTGATTGGTATCCGTTATATCTTGCTCTTATCGAAGCACCTTTCGATACTGGACCTCATCAAGGGAGTGCATTGCATTGCGTTTCTTGTAGTATATCTGGCATCTGAACTGTCCGCGTACCGTAGTTCGTCACCCCTCGCAATCTTCTTAGCTTCCTCCTCATCCTATCCATCCTCGTCCATCTTAGGTCTTCCGTCTTAACTTGCTCCTTCGTAGTGCTTTCGTAAGCACGGGTTTTCCTCTTCTACGGAAAACTGTTTACCTTCCGCCCTACTATCTTATTCCGTTTCTCTTTCTTCAGCGTGTTATCTTTGTCCTGCTCTCTTCTCTAACAGCCGCGTCATCTGTCTGGTAGCTGTGTTAACTTGCGCCTCCTCTGTTCTAACCGTGCTTTCTTCCTTTGTTCGTCGTCTTGTGTAAACTTCCCGTTCTCCTCCGCCGTAGTCGCCGCCTCGTCAGGTTATTGTTATCGGCTTCCCCGCACAAACTAGCCCGTTTTCTTCATCGCGTTGCACTCGACGTTTTCATTTCTCCCGCAAGCCGTGCTGCCGCTTCCGAGAAAACAGGCCGGAACAGCGGACGGAATCTGCGGGCGATGATCGCCTTCTTAGGAGCAGAGATAATGTTTTGAACGCTACTTTGCTCTTCGCGGAACGGAATGGGGAAACGCAGAAAACCAGAGGAGGGGGGCGAGAATTGCTTTGCTTTCGGAGAACCGAACGAGAAACTGCGCGTCGTTTCGATCTACAAGCGTCGATCGCCGAAAAAAAAAAATCTCAGCAGGGTGCTCGCGCGCTCCCTTTTTTCTTTTTATCGCTTTTATATGTTATTTTTTGTGCATCTCCGGCGATTCGCGGCGTGTGTTTTCTATCGGTCTCCGCTTGCTTTCTGCGCCGCAGCTACAGCGCTACTCGGTGAAAAGGGCACGGTTCGACAGCGCTCGCTGAAGAGGTGCTGGCGCGGGCAGTGTTTGCTGTTTGGTCTTCGTAAAAAGACGTTTGCGCAAACGCTGCCTCTGTAGAGGGATTTGCGAAATGCCGATCGGTGCCTCTCGCGCCGATGTTCGCATTGGGGAGGAGGACGGGAGGGGCCTCTCGTCGCCCGCACTCTTCTCCTCTCTCTTTTGACGTCTTCAATAAAAGCGGAGTGACAGGTTTTGCTGAAAGGGATGAAAACATTGTACTCTTCATATTTATTTTTATGCAGAAATGCATTCTGGCGCTTGAGCTTTGGATTTTCGCATCGACAGTTTTCCGCACACTCTGCAGAGCTAGCCCCTTTAAACATGTACATGTCGTATTTCATGAGGACAGCAGCAGGGGCCAACCTTGCCTTTATGACAATAGACTGTGTGTATCTTTGTCAGAGCCGAGCAAAATTTGGGCTTGTGAGCGTTAATCCAAATACATTGGATATTCCGGGTACTCCCACGAATGTACCCCCCCCCCCCCCCCCAAAAAAAAAAAAAATAATTGCGGGCCTCAGTTCAACACTTCTCCCTTTAAGAGTGCCTTCAAAAACATGCAACATCACATGACGTATATTTAGCACATATTTAGTTTAGTACGTTTAATCACAAGATGCGTATTTGAATTGAAATTACACATATTCGCATGGTAAGTGAAGGAGGGAACACTTGAGAGCCGTTTGGCAGCTGGAAGCAGAAAGCTGACTTAGACATAGCAACTAACATGAAAGAATGCTCAGATCCCCCCCCCCCCCCCTTCGTTCTTACACAGCTCTTGAAAAGTTGAAATCATGAAGCACAGCGAGCAATCTTACGTCCAGCAGAATTTAGGAAGTAGGGCATTTCTAATAACTCCGTAAAAGACAAATGTGCATTATATAATGCGTATGGCTGCGTAAGTAAGAGGATGGGCTATCCTTTTTATCCAGGTGTGCTCGGAAGAGGCATAATATGCAGAGGAGGAAGTAGTGTATGAAGAATACATAGGCTTCTATGGGCGATGGGTGAAAATATGTTCCTGCAACATTTTCACCCCGCATTTCGCTCGTATATCTGCATATTTTTTTTTCTTTCCTGTACGAGGCGTAGATATGTAAGTCGTGGTATTCCCCAAACAGTGACGCCTCGTTTTATAATGCCGAGTCAATTTCCCGACGCTTTCGGATTTTTTGGTTGCTTAGAACAGTTTCCCATTATTGCTTCCGTGCCTGCTCGCTGAGATGGCTTAGCGATCGCTGGCTACGGCTTGTTGGTGGGAAACTGATGTTTGAAGGTCGGCAGCAGCTCTCAGCAGCGCTCAACAGAGACATCGTCCACACAGGCGTCAAAAAGAGCTCAGGTGTTTGTTTATTAGGATTACTGCGCCCACGTCTTCTGTATTCAGAGGTGTGCAAGATTTGCACGCGTTAAAATAAGGGTGGCATTCATTGGTTTCTTTAGGTTAACGAAAGGCATTCATATCGTACCATCCATAGCTCTATGGTAAATCGTGTTTCGTGTGCCGTCAGGTTTCACTGTTTAATACTTGCAATTTTAATTAAAGCTTCCTGAAAAGGGCGCGGTGGACTTTGCAGCTTACGTTTTGCTGGCACTTTGAATACAAGGAAATGTGCGTGGTTTGCTGTGGAAGTAGCTTGGGGTACCGGCTTGTCTAAAGAGCTCTAAACATGCACATCAGCGTACTGCTGAAGGTACGGGAAGAGAAAGTGTGTGTGGGAATTTCAAACAAGTAAATATGGAAGCAGTCTAGCGTTCAAGTGAAGCAACCAGTGGTGCGTTGGCTTCGTCTGCCGGAGTCTTGTGGAGTTGCAGCAGTGATAGTTGGAGGGCTTGATTGTTGTCTTCTTTTCTTTTCTTTTTTTTTACTGTTGTTTCCTCACATCTGTCTGCCGGAGTGTTCACAGATGAAAATTTCCTACTGAGTGAACACGCAACAGTTGCATGTCACGTTGTCAATTATACTCTGGATTTGACACCAAAGGAATCACCATTGCCACATTCGGGGGGTCACATTGTCCTTGATTGGAAGAAGCCTTCATGTCGTGAAGAAAGTCTTAGTGCACGAAGTTTATCTCCTCGGCATTCAGCGAGAGATAGGAGAGATGAATGGCTCGAGCCATTGTTACTTGGAAGTGCGAGTAATGCCGGAACCCGACACACGCACACACACGCGCACACACGCGCACGCGCGCACGCACGCGCACGCGCGCACACACACACACACACACACGCGCGCACACACACGCGCACACACACACACGCGCGCACACACACGCGCGCACACACACGCGCGCGCACACGCGCATACACACACGCACACACGCACGCACGCGTGCGCGCAAAGATTTCCGGCGATGTCGGAAACGAACGGAGGGGTCTTCTCGGTATGGGTTCCTTGGGGAGTGCGGGAAGTTGAGGGTCGAGTGGAAGCTCCAGTCAGACGCCGAAGTGGACCGGAAATAACTAGATGAAGGCAACAAAGCGAGAGCGGAAAGGGTACAGGAACCCAGATGTGGTATGATATGCGACGGCCGCCTATCTGTCTAGTGGCTGGGGAGATGGGGCTTTGGGGAGTAAAAGAAAAAGGGAAATGTATGGTGCGTGGAACAGACTACAGAGTGGAAAGGTCAGAGGCAAGCGGCGTTCGGTCGTGTTAGGCGGGAGAACAACTAAAATTCGCCGGCACTCAAGGAGTAAGCTGCGAAGACGCCAAGTGACCTCACAAGTGACGGACGGTATTGCATGGAGGAACGACGGGAAACCGCCAGTAAAGGCGGAACTAGGACGCGAAAGGTTGGGGAAGTAAAGACGAGAGCTGGAACCCTGACGCGAGCAGGAAAAGTGGAGGCGGCGCTGGGGAAAATGGGGAGGCTGAAAAGGAGGGACGAGAAAGAAAGAGAACGGTAGGTGGTTATGTCTTTGTACAGAGACAAAGAGAAGATGCTGGGCGCTGCTGAAGAGAATATTCACTGGGAAAAAGGGGAAAATTCGGTAACAAGGAAAAAGAAGGAGCTTTGGGGACGCAGAAAGAAGAAAAACGGGAGATGAGCGGAGCTCGGAGAAAAAAGAAAGAAAAGCCAGAATAACGAGTACCGGCTACAGCTATATATATGGCGTCTGCCGGCGTTCCTGTGCCGCGCGGGAAGTTTAGGGAACGAACGAAGACAAGAGCGTGGCTGGCTGAAAGATGAGGAAAACGGGTCACGCGGAGGGTGAGGTTGGAGCGCCTCTCCCAGCCAGACCTCGGCGGCGGCTGTGAGGGGGAGTGGAAAAGGGAAAACAAGTATATAGCGGACGCTAAGCGTACGACGAAAAAGAAACCGGGGCGAACGGGGCCGGCGAGGATTTTCAGAACAAGGAGTCTTGCGGGGAAGGGTGGAGCGATGAATCCAGCGGTGTGGTGGCTGCAGGGCCAAAAAAAATAAAAACCACTGGTTGCGCGCGGGAGCCACCGCTTTTGAGGGAGAGCTCAGTGGATCGAGGAGGTAGAGGGAGAATTTCGGGTAGCGGAGATGGGCAAAGTGGCGCTGACGCAGAGAAAGGGAAGGGCCTCTCCCGCAGATCGAAAGAAACGCAGCGCCAACGCTCGATCCGGGTCGGGAACACGCGGGAGAGCAAGAAGTTTCTAGGGAGTACGGTGGGGAGAATCGGGAGCGGGGAAAGGTTTCGATGGGGGAGGGGCGGTAGCGAATGGGGACTGGAGGGAGGCATGAGGGCGCTCGGAGGAGATGAGAGAGGATAAAAAGTTTCCTGGACATTTGAGGCAGAGGGAAGGAAGGAGGCCGCCGTGCTGTGCCGCCTGTTTTGCTCCGTTTTTTCCTTTCTTCCCTTTTCGTGGCGATGCCTGTACTTAGTTGCTCTATAGCTGCCGTTAGTGTTCTCCCTACTTCTCCCCCTTCCGCAACGTCTGCTCGCCCTCTGTACATCTCGTGGTGCGTCTCCCGTTACATGTGGGTCTTCCTCGCAGCAGCAGCAGCAGCAGCAAGGAGCGTGTTCGATACTGTTTTCTTTTCCTCCTTTCCCCATTCCCCCTTCCCCCGGCTCTGTTCGGTCGCTCGGGCGACCGGCTTGGGCAGTCTGTTGAGCAGTGACTCCTTATTCGCGGGGAAACAAAGTTCCCCATATCCGGGCTCTCTCGGGGAGGGTTGGCGAGTTGGAGGGAGCGAGGTGCAGGCGCAGTGCTGGGCTAGAGGAGGAGGGGGATGTTGCTGAGAAGCCGTAGTGGCCGCCGCGCAGCTAATGCAGGCTGCCCCCGTTCGTGCTGGCGCTCGTGTGTTGGGAAGAGCGCTGGGTTCGGGAAGTCATGAGACGCGGCAGTCGACCACATGCTTCGTGAACTTCAGCAGCAGGTTTTGTCAGATTAGTGAATTTATGAATGCATTAATTAATTTCTTTTTGTACGATTCGCTGTGTAGAACGAAGCAGTTATGGCTGTCGAATTTGCCTCTAGCGTGGAAGGCTCTGTACATGCAATCAGTAAAGTTACCGTGATTAAAAAAAAAATTCTGGAACCGATGTAGACTACACATTGCTCAGTAGTCTGATATTAGGTGCGGTGTAGTTCGCTTACCACTTCAGGCTCAAGCTTTCCAGACATTGCTCTAAATTTCTTGAAACTGAAAAAAAAATGCAATTTAGAAACCAGTTCGTATAGAAATCGCGTAATTTTTGGTTCTTTTGACACTCTGCAACTTCTTGTGTGTGCTTTAAGTATTATTATTATTATCGACATTAGTAGGGAGTAGAGGATACCACTGTTGACGTGAAGTTACCACTGACAGGCCTAGTTTAGATATATTTTGAAAAAGTTATCAGTTTCTGATACTACTTTTCTCTTCAAAACATTCACGCTTATGTAAGCTACCTTATACTCGCTAGATTGTTTGCAGTGGATGCTTTTATTTACTTTGAAGGGCAACCCAAGACGTTTTAGAAATTCTAGAGAGAGACCGAGTGCGTGAAACTTGCAGATAAAGAATGCCAGGGTCGTATATGTTGACGAGCTAGTTGGCTTTGCCTTTGTGAAAAGATGGCGCTGCAAATACACGCGCAAAAAGAGGAGACGAAGGACAGTCGCCGTGGTTCGTATCCTCGTCTTTTTGTGCGTGTACTTGCAGCGCCATGTCTTTTTCAAGAATGCCAGGACTTTTTGTGACAGCAGTTTAAATGGGCCATGTAGGCATTCAGGCTTCTCGGCGGTGCACAGCGCCGGGCAGGGGCCGCATGATGACGTCATGTACGGCGGCACTACGTTTACAGTGAAGAAACAGTTGCTTGAGGGAAGAAAACCAACCCCACTGAAGGTAAAGTCCACGAAGCTTTGTTTGGCGGCGTCGGACGACGCATGGTAGCATGTGGGTGCGAAGGCATTACAAATTTGAAATTTTAGTAAAAATGAAGTGATCGCCATTTCCTCCACACTTATTCAACGCATTCGAGAGATGCCTCACATTCTCGCTGTTTTAATCGGCGACTGCGTGACCATTTTAAATCCTACCGCAAAAATACTTGTCATGTTTCACCTAGAAGTTGCATGCATTCGAACCGCTGAATCATCTCGAATCTCCAAAAACCATTAAAGCTGCCCTTTAAACAGGGTTGAGGGATGCTCTTTTTTTCGGTTCCTCGAAACAAACGATGCGCAATCGTTCTCTGAGATTTTTAGGCCAGGAGATACCACAAAACAGAATGAAAATTAGCCTCTACTTTTGTTCGTTAACTGGGAAGGTTAAAGACAAGAAAACTGTGCATACTTGGACTGCGAAGCGCGTTTGTTTAAAACAAGTAAACGCGGCGGCAGGCACCGCGATGAATTCTGGGAAGTGATCGAAAGGCGGGTGCGAGTAGCTCGGTCTGGTGACTACGTACTCATCGCTGGCGCTTTTCAGTGCAAATCACGGATTCTGTGGGGCGCACCAGTGTTCCATGATTGGAGCGTATGCCACCGTCTTTAGTTCTGCTTTATTAGGTCCCTAATTTTCCTAATTTACGTTCCATACGTCTCCTGGGATTTCATAACCTTTCTTCTCTGCTTGCCGCTCCACTCAAGCGACTGCTTCTGCTTCGGGCCCTGCGTCGGGAGCCTGGGAGTTGCTTAGGTTTTAAGCTCTTTCGCCTGGCAGAAGGATTCAGCGGGGTCCTTCTGTACAAATTAAAAAAAAATGGCAACGGCTTGCTCTAAGAAAGCGCGCAAGTTTTCTTGGTTCGCGGCCTCGGCGCGTAGATCGGAACGCTGAATGAAAAATTAATGAGAAGCGCAATACGTAGGCGCGTAAGTTTGTATTTCTCCTATGTTTTTCCTGCGCCAGCCCAGCTTCGGTGGAGAACTGCTCAGAAATAAGACGAGGAGTTCCGAGACGAGGACAAGCCCTATCTGGCGGGGTTACAGCGCAGTGAACTCAGTGATAAAATACGAAAAAAGAAAAACAGCAGTGGGAGAGGAAGTATGGATGATAAAAGGGACGCAAGGGAACCGTAAAACCAGCCTGTGGGTAAGGGAGGCCGGAGTGCGGGTTAAGGATAGGGAGTAGGGAAGGGGGGGGGGGGCTGTCGGAGTTGTATGGGAAAGCTCGTCAACTTTGAACACGAGACCTTCCCCCACTTCCCCGCGTATGGGAGTTCCTGGAGTCGGTTCGTACGCGCTGAAGCAGAGAGACGACGATGTGCGGTGCGAGAGAAAGAAAAAAAAAGTATGGGGCTCGGTGTCCACATGCGCCCTCATCCTCACATCCTTACTTTTTTCCCTTGCTCCCCGAATTCCCCGCTACAGTGGCTTTTCCCTAGCCGGCGTCTCGCTCTTTTGAGAACGGTAAAACTCGAATGAAAGGAGGTAGTGCGCGAAGAAAAAGTATAGGGAGCGGTGCCGCTCTCGCAACGAAGATTTAATAACCGGGAGCCCGACCGACGCGAGGAAGGGGAGCCGAAAGGAAAAGGGGAAAAAGGAACATTTGGAGGCAGTGGAAAGATCAGACTCCGTGGGGGGGGGGGGGGGGGGGGGGGGGGGGGCGAAGCAGGTTTCATACGATGGGCAAAGCAGCAATAAACGAAGCTTGGAAAGTGTCAACGACAAAGAAAAGGTTTTCACAACGCGGGGTGGGGAGGAGTTCGGGAGGGGGTTGGTCCATGAGGAAAAAGAGGTAAGAAGCGTGGGAGGAGTGGAAAAAGACTCAAATGGGAGAGCGCGCGTCGCTCAGCAGAACGCAGTTTCTTTGCGCTATGGTGGACTCAAAGTCGAAGGCACAACAAAAAACAAAAAAGTGGGAAAAGGGGAGAAAGATGGCTATACAGGGAAGATGGAAAACAAAAACAGGCTAAACAAGCGGGTAGCGAAAAAAAAAAGGGGGAACCGGCAATGCAGGGAAGCGGCGTCTCGGGAGCAGCAGTGGTTGACGAGGAGGAGGAGAGGGTGAGGGCGAGGGAAGCGGGGGATTTGAAAATCGGCGAGCTAGGCAAAAACCATGGGTTTCTTGTTCACCGAGTTATATTTGCCTCATCGTTCGCCGCTGCGCCGCTAGTCGTCGCTGTCGTCGTCGTGCGCAGTCGGCGCCGCCGCAGCGGAAAGCGCCCGCGCTTTTCCGCTCTTTTGAATTACACGTGTTTTCTCTCATCATTCCTTCTTCTCCCTCCCGCTTCCTTTTCTTTCCTTTCTCTCGCCGCTCCTTTTGAGGAGGAGGCGGCATTTCCTTTTTGCGGCTCTAACTCCTTCCTGGGCCGGTACCATCCTTCGGTGTAGCGCTGGCGTTCGTCGTCTTTGCCGATTGAAGAAAAGGAAGAAGCACACACTGGCCATAAAAGGTGCGCCCGGCGCCTCGCTCTTACTTTCCGCTCCTGTGAGGCGCTTCCTTTTCGAATGTTGAAATTTCGAAGACGGGAAAAAAGAGGAACGAAATAAAACGGGTGATCGAGCTGGGCAAGAGAGTGAGGAAGGCGTAAGCAGCTCAGGAATTTGAGGGACGAGTCATGCAAGGAAAATAAATGTAGCGCTTTTCGGCAGAATTACACCGGTAGGAGGATTCGCGTGCACGGCGGCGGTGGCAGCTTGCTACGGGTCTGGATAGGAGCACGGGAAAGAAGGAAAAGCTCCGCGGGAGGAGGTCTGACTGCGAGTTGAGGAGAGCTATAGGAGTAGGGGAAAATAGGGAGTAGTGGCGTACGGCAGGTGAAAAGTAAAAAAGGATTCTGGGAAACGAGTAGCTTGCGCGTGGCTGCTGCTGCAAAGTAAGAGCGTGCGAAGAAAGGGACGGGGAGAGGGGATAAGAAGGGATAAAAAGGGAAGAAGTTGTTCAGGCCCATGTGTGCTAGTTTTTTATCATTGGTATCATTTTTATGCGAAATACAAACTAGAATACGGGTGTGGGTGAACAGAAGAAAGGACAGATGGTGCTGCAGAGAAACAGGGTTCTTGTTTCAGGGCGACTGAGAAAAGGAAAGGAGAGATGAAAGTTGGGCATAGCGGTGGTGGGGACGTCGTTCTGGAGTCGCAAATAACCGGAGCGTCGGGAGTAAGAAAGGAAAAAAAATTTTCGGTCGAACTTGTTGTTTGCACGCCCGAAAGAAAGGAGAGAGTCGGGAGGGATGTGGGAAAGGCAGTGAAAGCACCCCACACGAAGAGGTCTAGGGAAGCTTGGGGGAGCTTTCCAGCCAAAGGCAGGCTCACCCCTCTCTATGTTCTTCCTTTTTTCCCCATCACTTCTCTCTCGCGATAATGCTGCCACTGACTTCAGCGAAGAGGGTTGGGGAGTCAGAATGACGCGTGGATGTGGGGAGCAGTCCTGCAAGCGCGAAAGAGCTGCGGTGCTGAAAAAATAAAAAAAGGGAAGGGGGAGGAGGAGGGAATGACGCAGTGCACCCGCCAGGCGAGGCAAGTAAGCGGACGGAATGAAGGCGGTACGTTAGAATGGAAGAGGGAGGATGTTGGAGAAACCGGCGCAGTTAGCTGCCGACGAGACGTTTACTTTAATTTCGAGAGACGTGCGATCCTGGGCGGGGAGAGAATTGGGTTCGTAAGGACCGCAGGAGGAAGGTGGGGGTGGGGAGGGGGGGAGGCGTCTGAAGTGGCTTCGCACACTGGCAGCGAAAAATAAGAGCCATCCCGTTTTCTTTCTGACGCAGGAAAGCAGAACAACATTCAAAACAAGAGAGGCAGTGGAATTTGCGCTCTCGAGTCTTCCTTCCTTCCTTTTGGGGAAGAGGGAAGACCGCCAGTGGGGACATCAAACTTTATCCCCAGGAAAGGTCGCCGGGAAGGCGAAGCGAAGGGAGAGCTGGCTGCTGCGCTTTGTGTTGTCACCTTAGAAAGAGGCGTCGCAGAATAAAGAAAGAAAACTTATAAAGATACGGGCATGGGCAAAAAGAAGCGAAAGGAGACTACTTCGTAGGGAGGTTGGGGAAGTTTTTAGGGGAGACGAGGGGAGCCTTGAGCAACTGTTCTGACTATTCATTTTGAATGCAGCTTCCAGAATCTTTATTTACTGCTTTTGTTTCTTTGATGCTGAACTCAACCACGATGGATTTACTCCCTTGCTGCGTCCTGCAGCATTACTGCGGCGCGTATGTCGCCAGTAACACGAAACTTCTGTGAAACGACGCTCTAGCTTTTGGGTATGAACTGACCACCGAAGAGAAAATATATTTTTGAATAATTTATTTGTTGTGCACTGGGCTGAAATGTCAGAGTGACTCGGATGTCCCTGTATGGTGCGGTAAGTCTTTTGGCAACGTCGGAGCATTTTTTTCTGCAGCTTTTTTTATTCGAGTCTTTACCTACGGGGAGCCAACGTTGTACGTGCGTTGTTTAAGCAAACGTTTGTATTCTCAAATGCTGAGCATTAGATTACGCCTCGTAAGCGAAGGGATGTGCTTCAGCTCTGAACTTATTTTTTTTTCACATGTCGCGAAGTATTTTTGTTTCCTTTTTTACCTTGCTTTCCTTTTCTGTTTCAGTTTTCTAACCTGGTAACGCTAGATTTCTGACTAGGCTTTTAAAATTCAAGCTCCATGCCTAATGAAAGAGATTTTTATTTTATTTTAATCAGATGTTGTACTGGTTTTTTTTTCGTACTTGTGCTGAATGTCTAATAACTGAAACAGTGATCCATCAATATAACGCGTGAATTTGTTCTTAGTGCGTCTTCATTAGTGGATTTCTTCATAAAATATACCGCAGAGTAAATGACACAACACTCCGATATTGGCGTTTAGGTGTGAACTATTAAATGATTAAATTACCAAATTTTGAAACAAAGTTAGACACCCTGTATATTTTTATAAATTTTATAAATAAATTTGTTTTTTATAGTGGGACCGCGTGGTATGAGAACTGCTAAAAAAAAAGTAGAACACTCCGACTTTCCCTACTGTTGCGAGTTGCAAGCGCGAGGCGATAGCGAACGTTTCTGAACTTTGCAGGCCTTGCCATATTGCCTCCTGCCTATTACATTACATAACCTGCAGATTGCTTTTTTTTTTGACGACTGCCTTCAGTATTTTTTTTTTGCCTAAGCCACCAGCAACCGGCTTAAGCGTCACATCGTAACGCATTCCATCAATCACGCGACAGGGATGTTTGCTGTCCATGCTTCAGACGTTGGCATCAACGGTAAAGTTTTCAGGAGCAGTGCATGCAGGCGCACCTTCTAATATAGCTGATACATGTTTTCACCATTAATATTTATGCATTTCGTGAATATGTAACTAAAGCAGAACTGTCGATAGTCGCCTGAAGCAACCAGGGCTGTTCATCAGGAGTCAGATAATCTGCCAAGGCGTCAGTTATAAATATGGGTTGAACTTTTCTCTTCAGACCGAACTAAAAAACAATAAAGTATCCCGAATATAGTTTTCTAAATTTGTTTTCAACTGAAAAAGATCAGTATCCTTGGCACTGCGCCAGATCTAGGTAGCTGTTGAGTAGGAGTTACATATACTCAGTCAGAGAACAAAGTGAGCGAAGTACGGAGGCCAGAGGCGTGGTGAGATGGTTGCACCGTTGGAATAAGCAGCGGAGTTTGCATGTCGAGGCATTGCTTCGATACTTCGCATGCCTCCGCAGACCAGGTGGTGGTGGTGGTGGTGGTGGTGAAAAACTTTAATGAAAGAGAGCTTGAGGGTTAAAAAAAAAAAAAAACCCTGCTGCATGGTCGGTATCCTTAGTCCGGGACACCGCATGACGAGGCCCCGTCTCGCGCCCGCTTGACCAGAGCCCTTTGGGACTCCAGTGTGGAGCAGTTGAGGAGGGCAGTCTCCCATGCCTCTCGGGTGGGGGTGGGCGAGGGGGGAAGGTGAGGATTCTGAGTACATGCCCACACCATGTGAAAGATATCGCAGATCTCTCCACAGTGCGGGCAGCGCCCATCTGTGTTCGGATCGAAGTGTTTTACTATTGCAGGACAGAGAAGGGTTCCTGTCTGCAGGCGCCGCAGAGTTCGCTCCTCCGCCTTACTCAACCCCTTGGCAGGTGCCGGGTAGAGACGGTGGCTGTCGCAATAATAAATTAGGATTTCGCGGAACCGCAGAAGCGGTTTATGAGCTTCTGAGCCATGAGAGCTAGGATGAGGAGCCCGGTGTGTGAGCGCTCGGGCGGCTGCTGGCAACATGCAGACCACGTGATACTCCACCCTCTCGCTCAACCCACTGCAAGAGCCAAGTGATAAGATATCATCGATGATTACAAGTTCATCTCTACTTGCATTTTGTCTGCGGACTTATCAACTGCCGAAAATATTTTTTTAATGGCGATAGTACCTTTGGCCTGAGATGCCCTTGAGCTATAAAAATCCATCATCAAATGGCAATAGCACTTCTTTCTACTAAGCGCAGCTCCAATAGAGCCAATTACTGGTAAATCGACTAATCGTGATGATAAAAATCACCAAGATAGAGTGTACGAGAGTACAGGTACGCAAATACGACGTTATAACACCCAAAGATTAATCTGTAGAAACTAATAATATTCGCTAGAAAAAAACTGCGTTCTGAAACAAACACAAACAGGTCCGTCGAATTTTCAAAAAATAAGTACCAAAGTGACTAACCTCTTGTCAAGCTGCAAAGCAACGCGGGCAACCCGTATAGAAAAGCTTAAGGCTGCCGTATGCGGACGGTGCATTGATATTTATTTCTTATAGCGCTGCGTAGGGTATTACTAAAGCGGTGGTACACTAACGCTCGTTCAATCAACTCCGGCCGGCCCGAGTGAAGTCTCCCGCAAAGCGTGCTTTGCCGCATAGTGAGGCTTATTGCTAGGAAGACAACGCTCCAAGGCTAAGCCACCGGAAGGTGGCAGTTGAGGGCAAAGATTAGGAATGCTTTTGTTGCCAAGCGTACGGGCGGCAGACAAGCTGTAGAATCCTGTAGTCGCAGAGATTGCAGGTAATTAACAAACATTATGAAGGTTACAGCCCAATCAGATACGAACGGAAAGGGGCGATGAAACACGAGCCAGTGTTGTGTATCGTCTCATGTTTGCTTCTCCTCTTTTTGTACGCATCCTATCGCGCTGTGCGCTTCATAGTGTTACCGAACCATAATGTTAGCCAGCCAAATAGCCAAAGAATAAAATGGACGCATTAGATGCAACATATAAGGAGGGAAAATACCACCAAAAGAGCCGTGAGTCACAGAAAACGCATGCGATGAGTATTTTAAACGTACCGTCTTTTTCAAAAGTTATCAGGCTTCGTGGTTTGGTTCTAGCGTGCATAGTGGAGCCCTTGTGGCTTTCCTAAACAGCAAAAGGTGTTGGAAGGTAAGGAGACCCCCAGTCCTTCCCTTTAACGACCATTTCAGCTTAACAGAAACTGTAAGGGCTCCGCTGTACAAGCTAGAAGCAAACCATGCATCCTGGTTACCTTTGACAAAGACGGTACATGTTCGTAAAGGCTGCGCCTGTGCTCTTTCATTTAGATGGCAGCAGAGTCACTGACATGCAAAAGCAGTTCGGAAGACGCGCTGGTTAATGAATGTGTGCCGCGATGAATAAAACGCCCGGCTTTGAGATAGAGCAAACGAGTCGTTCTTTTTTTTTTTTCTGAAGAGATGTGTTTAAAAGTTTCGGACGAAACCTGCAATACTTACCGCACGCGCGGTATTAAAATAATGCGGCTTCCGTAATATATCCTCCATTTGTTATTCATTTCGAACAACTGTGCTCTTTTTCTCAGCTCGCACTTCAGTGAGATCGGAGGAGCGCCTCCCGGAGCAAAACACGCCACACCTCGTGCTTTCTTTTCATTTATCTTGCATGAAGTTAAAAGGAGTTTATTTTTTTCTCTCTTTCCTCCTTTCTGCTGATCCGCTGCCGAAAGCATCGTAAACTCACCGCGGAAGAAATCCTGCGAGCACTGTCCTACTTTTCGCTGAGGACGTTATGAATTTCGCTACCGGCAGTTCAAACTTTTTTTTCTGTGGTTTCTTTTTTATTTTTTAAGATTCCAGTCTAGCTTCCAGCAGCGCTTTGCTTGTTTTCAACGCGGCGAGGCCAGACTGGGGCTGTGGAGCGCTCACCGCAGCATATATTGACCGGTCTGGCCCGTGGAGAACGAGAATAAGCCGTGACAAAAAAGCTCCGACAGCGAACGGCTGGTGAAAAATAAGCGACGAAAACGTGCTGCCCAAAGCCAGTAATAAGCTCATAAAAACAGTTTTCTCGAGTTGGGAAGTTTGCGTACCTTCCAGGAGCCTATCTGTCGCCTTCCCCCCCCCCCCCCCCCCCCCCCGCTCCCCCTCTCCGTTGTGTTTTCCTCGCGTTTAAGTTGTTCGCAGCAACGTGTTCATACGGTTGAGCAAAACAGGAGAAAAAAAGGGAAAACTTGAAGAATCCCCGTTTGTTTCTGTTTTGTCCACCGCTGTGCCCGGCTGTACGGCGGGCTGCCTTCTGGAAAAGATCTCGCTCTTTTCTCTATTACGCCCACGCTGCTGCAGACGTCGGGTTATGGGCGTCAGAGCTGCCCTTCCCTCGCCTCTGCCAAGGCCGCTTCCTCGAGCGAACGCTTTCGATCGAATATCTTCGCGTTACTTTTAGAGTTGTTTTTATGCCATCCTTTCCCCTTCTCCTCTCGTCCGAGAGTTTCTTCGCTTTTTCTTTTCTTCGAACTTTCGTTTAGATAAGCGTCTTTCGCAGCTTAACTGTTTTGTTCGACATAGCCTTTATGTATACTTCCACGGCGCCGAGGCGTTCGATGAACCTGGAGCGTAGGTGCGAGTGAAAAGCTGCATGAAGAAAAGTAAAAAAAAAAAAAGATTTTAATGCGAGCGGCGAGCGCGCGGCTTCAGCTTCTCGCCGGCCCTTGTAAAGCGGTGTTTAGCGTGCCAGACTGTTCTTGCTCCAACTCGATTCCGAGGAGCGACGTTAAACAGAATTCCCCCTCCTCATTCTCTGTCTTCCCCTACTGATTTTTATTCACTTGCCTTTTTCTGATGCCTTTCGTTATCGTCTTTTCCACGTGGTAGTGGCAAACGGAGTGCTGGTGTTTGCTGCCTATCAATTTTTTTTCTCTCTTAGAGCAAAAACACTGGCTAAGAGGAATGCAGTCCTTGCTTCTTCTTTTTTTTTTTTTTGAGGAAAGAAAAGTAAAACAAAATAGCGCGCGATCTTGTCTTTTGGTTCTTGCGTTAACTCCCCGCTTGCAGGGAACGTTCGACGCGCTGAAAATGGCCCGAAGACGCCGTCTCATTTCCATTTCTCCCGCGTACTGCCGTTCCAACACTGCGCCCGCGTTTCGAGCTTAAAATTTGTTGCCGTCTCTCGCGCGCGCTTGGATTCGACATAAATTTCGCGAACATAAAAAGCCCATCCGGATCGGAGGGAGGAGAACTTTTCTTTTTCGGATTTCAGGTCTTTTCTCTTCGCGTTCTCTGTCACTTTCTTTTTCGGGCATTCGCTGCTCGCTGCACGTAGGCCTTCTTCCCGTGCCGTCAGTGCTCATACTTCCCACTCCCGAAAGAATAAAGGGGACAGGAAAGCAATAAATGTGACCGAACGGAGGAGGGCTGTGAAATGACGACGGAGACAGGTCGACAGCCGGGGTAGATGGTGGAGTCGGGTCCGCTGTTCTATTCTTTCACTCCGACTCGACCATTTCCAACGCCCAACCCCACCCACTTGCTTTTCTTCTTTTTTTTTTTTGCTCGTTTGTCGCTCCCTCTGCTTCGTGACTACTCTTTCCTAGTTTGGTCGTTTTGTGTCTCGGCACTCATCCTCTCTCACCCCTTCTACTTCTGTCTGCTATAGTTGTAGGAATCGTAACTCACCTGTTAAACATTGAGAGCTGTACATTTATGTCCTGCATCTTTCTTCTTGTCTTCCTTTCTTTTTGCCTCTGCACTCACAACGTACTCTTTCTCCGTGCGCGTTGAAATTGCCTGTGACGTCTTGCACCCGTCTTTGTAACTCTCATCCCATTGCTTACCTCTTGCTAGCGGCCCATTCACGCTCGCGTCTTCCCGACTTCCCTGTCTGTACTTTCAGCCTCTCTCGGGGGAAGCCTTTGCTTCCTTTGTATCCGTCGAAAGGAGTTGATTTGTTTTGCCTGTTTTTATCTGCTGTTGACGCTGATCTGACTTGTTCTCTTCATTTCAGCTTCCCCTGCCTCTTTTCCCCATTCAGCTGAGACTTGGTCCCTAAAAACATCTGTATTTTTTTATGGGTGCCAGTCCTTCTAACTTAATTTCTGTCGTCCCGCTGTGTACATTGTCTTTTTTGTCCCTAGCCTAGCCCTTCTTAGCTCAGTGCTCTTCGTTGTCGTGCCGCTTGATTCTTTCTTTTTCCTCTTGCTGCTCTTCCCCGAACGATGTCTATCCTTTTTTCCCCATAACACAGCCTGCTTCTGCTTCCCTTCTCGGTGCAACTTCCTGGCGCTCGCTTCCTCCCCCCCCCCCCCCTTTCGTTTCCTCTCGTGTTACTCTTTTTCTGCTTTCTACTCTGCCTCGCAGCTTCTCACTTCTGTTCCTCACGAAGTTTCGCCTTCGACTTTTATTTTCTGCTTTCTTTCTATCCTACAAGTGCAACGCTCTTTCTGGCATCGTTCTTCCAGCATTGCCGGACCCATCTCGGCTTTCTTTCTGTACCCGTCCTGTGTAGCAACAAGTGGACGGATGCCTCGGCAGCCCTCTTTTTTAGCCTCTTCTTTCTCTCTCTCTGTTGCCTGTTTCCTTTCTGTCGTCCCAAAAGAGGCCGAGAAAACACACAAACTTCTCCCCCGACGAGCACACGGTCCGGATGAGATGGGGATCCCAGGGAAGATGGAGGATGAAGAAGGGGAAAAGCAGGCACTGAAACTGTTCTGGAGCGCCAGCGAGGCAGCCGAAGGGAGCGAAAACGGAGGGGAGGGGAGGGGGGGAGAGTATATAATCGCGGCCCAGGACACTACGTAGGCCCTTTGTATTCGTCTATGTCTTTCTTTCGTGTTGTTTTCACTTTTTTTTTGTCATTCCATCCTTTTGCAGAGTAAGGGAAAGGCATCACCAAGAAAGTGGGGGAGGTAAGCTGCTGTGCGAGAGATTCGGGAAGAGAGAAGAAACTTCGTCTGGGGAGGGCGAGAGAGGAGGAGGGCGGGGGGCTAAGGGAGAGAACAGGACAGGAAAATATCACGTGATTCGGCGCTTGAGCCGCGTTCGCCGCTTCGCCCGTTGTCACGGGCAACAAGAAGGGTGGAGGAGGGAAGTAGGTCCCTATTCGCTTCCTTTTTGTGCTTATTTTTTTTGTTGCTAGCGCCCCCCTCCCTCCTTTCTTTTCGTTTCTCTTTTTAGTCCTGTCGCGGTTGTTCCTTGCTGCCCATTTCGTGTTTGCTTGGGCTTGTGGCAGACTGCATACGCCGGCTGCGATCGTTGTGTCCTCGGGTGCGCTTACTCGGTGACAGACTAGGGAAGGGGGAGAAAGGGGAATAGGGAATGCGGGGTTGTGTGGCGAAAGAAGCAGGGCATGGAAAGGAAAGGATGGGGAAGGAAAAACAAGCTGGGTCCATTTTTCTGCGCGCTTATTGTGGACGTCTCATTTTATTTTTTGCGTGGATGATTCTCGCATAGTCTGCCGCGTTACATGTTTGGTACTTCGCTTCCCGAATCGTTTTTACGTGTTTGTTTTGTTGCTTGTTGGAGTAGCTCCTCGCTCTTTTCGGCCGTCCGCTGGCATAGGGAAAGCAGCGAGGCGCGATGAACGCACTGGGGAACAACCAGCGATGGATGTAGACATAAAAAAAATTCTGCGGCGGGTATTTTTGGGAGAAGTCGCTGGATGCCTCACTTGTGTGTACTGCTCGCTTCGTTCCCCTCACTTTTAAGCTTTTTCGAATGCGTAGTTGATTCTGTCTCCTTTTGGTTCGGAAGCTCCTGCTTGTTTGTCGTGGATCTTCGTCCGAACGTAAACAACTGGCTAGATTCGGGGTACGTTGTTGCTTTGGGGATATCGTTTTGACGTCATTTCCGGCTGTCGTGTAGCGCATTTGCGGCTGGAATGTAGTTCGCTTGTTGAAGCCCATGTCCCGTGCTGCGATTGTTAGGTAGCCATATTAGACGACTTTTACCGGAGATTCCGGCTGCGATGTAGCGGTTGCAGTTGTTATTGTCGACGATAGTTTGGCGGTGTGTTGCTTTTGAGGTACAGCCAGCTCAAGCGACCAACGGTGCACGTTTGGCGGACACTTTTAGAAGCCAGCATGTGAGCACTAAGTGCAGCGGGGCCTTCCGCTTCAAGTACAACGATCATTTTTCCTGTAAATACCGCTCTCGGCAAGGAAGTGTACGTTAAACGAAAAGGGAACCATATGTGTGATGGTAGTTGAAGGTGCGCCGCGGTCCTTACGCATTACACTAGATGGCTTAAGTGAGTTTCAGGTGCCCTTGATGCATTCGCGCTGTGCCCAATCTACGACATACCGAACACCTGCCGCATGATGTGATTTTCAGTTTATGACTTGAGCATGCCGAGAAGCGGTTAGCAACTCTTACCTTAGGTTCATCCCTGTACGTTTATCCAATTGAATACAGCTTGCTAGGACGCCCCCTACGTAGTTAAGAGCCCCAGATTATGCCTAAGGCAGTCGATCGGCTCTGCGAACGCGATTTCAGGATATTTAAGCTAAACATTGAAGGAAAAAATATGCATGACCTATTTTCCGCGCAACTGACAATCTGTGCTTTATCAGTGCGTCAGAGGGGATAACAGGGGATGAAAAACGTTCTGGAAGGTGGCCGGAAGTCAGATGCAGTGGTAACATCCGAGCGTAACTGCGATTTCGAAATTCTAAAAACTGGTAGGGATGTTGGTCACGGTCGGCTACACACCAATCTGTATAAAAAGAGAGCAAGGGCAGTTAGCTACTCAGTACTAGTTAACCAGCCTACTAGTTAGCACGTCCTAGCTGTATTTTGATTCGCCATACCGCTGACAGTGCTATGCCCTAAAAAGCGCCCTTTTATTTCAAAAAGTCTATTTTTATAAATTGTAGAACACCGCAAGGGAAACTCCTCAAATGTTAAATTATGAACAAATTTATGAGCTTCGTTGCTCTCCAGTTAACCTCTGCAGTTATGAAGGAAACAACTTAAACTCTCAGAACGGCTACCACTGTGTTACGCGAGATTCAGTGACACCTGTTTGCGGTGGTGAATTATATGATGGTTTATTCATTATCATTGTTCGTCTTCTGTATTAGAATGTGCGTGACGTCAGAATGCTGTCATTCGTGACGTCACTGTGATCGGACCGCTCAGTGTGGCGCGCTGCTGTGAGATCACTGCACACTATCCAATCAGCATGGCTCGGTTACACCGAAGCCTCAGAGCCGAGAAAGGTGCCGTTAATAGCTCTCGCTGTAAAAACGTCGCCGTCAAGGTCTGCCCTGCAAGCCGTCATAGTGTGCTCCCGCACTAAGACATCGCGAACTCCGCAGGACTCGACGTTGGGCAGCGACGAGCTGAGCGACGATGAGGCCACGCCCAACTACGACGACGACGACGGGGAGGCGAGTCCCGACGCGGCCCCGCTAGACTCCAAGGAGGCCGGAGGCGGAGACGTGTGCATGGCGGACGCGGCCTCGACGCCCGGAGGCTCGGAGGACGGCGCCGCCTCGACAAAGGCGCCGTCGCCGACCGGCCGCCGTGCCTCGTGCGCCGAGGAGGCCATGGACACCCAGCAGCCACTGAACATGACAGCCAAGCCGACCACGTCCTCGATTACAGGGGGCTTCGTCGGCAGCGCTGGAGCAGCAGCAGCAGGGTCGGCTGCTGGCGACCACGGCCTCGCCGAACGGGGAACGGTAAGCGCCCGATACAGGATCCTAGGAAGATTCGCTTGTATTCTGTTGATATCTCCTATCCGACGTGAGGTCACGGGGGTCATGATGGTGGACCAAGCATCGCTTACTTTTTACCCGACGTGACGTCAAGGGGGCCGTGATGGGGAACTAAGCGTAGCTTTTTCAGTTCGGATAAGAGCAGCCAGCTTTAAGCGTATTAGCTATGTCCGCAAACTCTCACCGTGGTTTTGGTCCACAAGAAATGCGGCCGCTATATGACATCGATGCGAGCTACGGATACTGCGCGGCAGATCGCGGCTGCGTGTTTACGAACCGCGGTCGTACCGGCAAGCTTGCTCCAGGTAATGGGTTGCACATCGAGGTATGGTATGCTCACTAAAGCTCTCACTGCTTCCATTTTATAAAACAAGCCTCTAGCTGTCCAACCGCTGCGACTACGCTGTACAAGTAATCTGTGCGCACTCCCCCGTTCACACCCTCCCCCTCTCCTGTCTGCGAGCGCAGAGCCCTCCGACGAGCGGTGGCGCCAGCGGTGAGCCCGACGACCTGTCGGCGGGCACCAAGGAGGACCTAGACGAGGAGGACGACGATGACGAGCAGGACAAGCTCGACATCAGCTCCTACGACCCCGAGCGCCTCAAGGCGTTCAACGTGAGTGCGTTCGCTGTGGGCGGCCTTTACGAGACCTCTTGGAAGGCTGGAAGTATCGGGGCGCGTTACTTGAGTCGCATCCAGCTTTATACACTCGAAACACGAATAAACCTATATGGTAGTAAAATGGGAGTACGTTGACCTCGCACTCCCTTTTAGGGACAGGGTATGCTGCCTAAGTTTCGTAGTAGGTTTCGATCAATAAATGTACGGAACGCTTACTCTTGGCAGCGGAGATGTATATTCCCACAGGAAAGCACAGTAATTTGATGCAGTTAGCAAAGGAGGAGGCTTTATAAAAGCGACACTGGAGGTTCGTAAGGTTAGCAAAAAGAGGAGGTTGAAACCTTGGTTGGAATCTTCGTAACTGCTTGAAGTTCGCATGATTCGAAGAGGGAATTTGTTTCCGTTGCCTACCGTAAGTATTTCGTATTTTTACTGATGCAAATATACCCCCCCCCCCCCCCCCCCCCGGTTTAGGCAGCATGCCCTGCACCTTAAAAGGGAGTGCTCTAGAGTAGAGCTTACTCCCTTTTTTATTCCTTTCGTCTATAGTGTGTATATCGTCTCCATAGTACATGGCACCCCACGTGTTTATTGGAGAGCTTTCTTCGTTAGTAGAACTAAGAATGAAGCCGGAAATTAATCACCGCACACAAAAAAAAAAGAGCTCCTGCAGACGTTTCGGCCTTTCTCGAGATGGTGCCTCCATCCTCCTCAAGCGCGCGCAGTATTTTTCAAGGATCGGTGTATCTTGTGTAACCATTCCTGCCTGTAATGTTGTTTTTCAACGCGTGAATTAAAAAAAAAAAAAAGATGCGGCGTTTTTTTTTCGTTTTTTTTGACGGTTTCGCGGTTTTGCGTCGTCCCGCGCAGATGTTCGTGCGGCTTTTCGTGGACGAGAACCTGGACCGCATGGTGCCCATCTCCCGGCAGCCCAAGGAGAAGATCCAGGCCATCATCGACTCGTGCGGCCGCCAGTTCCCCGAGTTCGCCGAGCGCTCCCGCAAGCGCATCCGCACCTACCTCAAGTCCTGCCGGCGCACCAAGCGCACCCGCGACCTCAACGGGTGGGACGTGAGTGTCCCTCTCTCTTTTCCTCTCTCTCTCTCTATCCACGAGATTAACGCGCTGCGGTTACCCGTAGTCGCAAATGCACTTTCGGAGGTCCAGGTCATGCTCAGCCGCCTATGGACTGATGACTTTCGATGGGCGCTCTACCTGCGCTCCTATAAAAGCATTCCACCCAACGGGCACTGAACCTCCCTTGAGCGTCTTGCAGACATCCTGAACATCCGCACGACCTTCAAGGGAGTTTCAATGTCCATTGGGCAGTGACTCTGTGACCTTGAAGTCACAGAGTCACTGCTAGCATCCGTATCCAAAGCCAGAGCGCGTATAATGTAGTATTATTACGCAACAGGCAAATTCGTTTCGAAAACGGGGACTATTACGGGCCATGCCCGGATGAGGGGCGCGTGAGCGGTGTCACTAAACCTCCTTGTGTCGCTACTTCCGTTTACAAGCCAGCATTTTATGCTTCTTTCTTTCTTACTTTCTTTTTCTCTTTTTTCGCTTCTTTCTTTGTCCTACTTTATTCGTTTTTTAGACGTTTGCTTATGAGGGGGCTGAGGTTAAAGGCATAGCATCGCCTCACGGGGCCTCATCCCCCGAAGATCCGTTTGTTGTCACAAACGTCCAGGCGCAGCTTTTTGTGAATTTCGACCAATTGTTCCGCCTTCCCTTCTTCATTATCATCGTATCATCATCAGCCGCGGCCTAATTGCGTGCATTGCTAGACGACGTTCAAGTCTGAGTACTTATATGACTTTTTTTTTTGCTTGCGTTAGATTTTCGATATTCCACCGACTTCATCTTACCGGCGCTTTTTCATAAAACGCTGCCTTACTGACCGCGGAAATATATGGACAGTAATCGCTGAAAGGCATTGCAGATGTGAAAGCAGAAGATGAGGAGAGTAAGCGAACACATCTTGAACGAAGCACTGGTCAGTTGGGTTTAAAGCAACGCTCTTTCCTGTTCCTCACACTTGACACGTTATAGACAGTGTGAGGCTCGCTAGAGAAGAGGCTGGAAAACTCGTCTGTTTAGTACCGGCAACACCAGCAGCCAGTGTTCGTACGTTCGTTGTAGTTCCATACGTCTGCTAGTACTAAGGACGCAGTGACAGTTCTGTCTGGGTGGGGAACTTGCCTTGTGACCGTTCGTCTTAACTCTTCCCCCCGCGTAGGGTCGCACGGCGGTTCCCCATCTGACGTCTCCGCTTGCCGAGCAGATTCTGGCATCTGCTTGCGAGAACGAGACCACCAACGCCAAGAGGATGCGGCTCGGTCTTCAGCCGTTGCCGGTAGGTCCTCCACTGCCCTGGCGAAGCTCGCTGAGGACGTTAGGTTAAGACCGGCACCGGAGCATGTAGCGAAGGGCGCAGATACTGAATCGCCTCGGGTGACAGATGTGGTTATAGAGCCCAGGGTGTATTCTGTAGTACTCACTCTAAAACCTATGCGCTAATTGCTGAACGATGTCCTCCTGGTGCACAAGCATACAGCACGCTCAAGAATGCATAGTACGTGCTTCCTTGCTTGCATTGTTTCCGTTTTTAGTTTGCTTTGTACAATGACCTGCGCCTGACTTTGGTTTCTTCACGGCACTCTTTCAGTAATAACTGTCACATAGCGTCGCCTGTGCCCTGTTTGTTAGTTGTCTCGTTCGCTGTCTTTTCTTTTGCTATTTCGTTGCCAGATACGCAGAATCTTTGAAAGCTACAGTTGATTAGAAGAGGGTGAAACTCGCGATGTCTGCGTAGAAGTTTGCTTCGACATCGTGTCTAAAATATGGCAGGCTGGTTGGCTCACAATTTCGCGCTCTACGGATTGGTCCTGGTAGCGCATCGTCTATGGTAGCCGATATATCAGATAAGTGGGAATAAATTTACGGCCGCAAGTTAGGAGCAATGGGTTTTCTCAATGTCACGTGATTAGTCGGATTCGACTGAACTGTTCGGTTGCTGGAAAGTTTCAGGGCGTTTGTGGTAGCTGGCACCGTATAGTTCATAGACAGCGCCTAATTTCCTCTGCTGGCCTCCAAAAGCTGGCCGCAGGTGATGGTTGAGCATGCACCTTAGGTTTACAACTGCTGTGGTGATAAAACTTTCCAAATGTGGCGCAACAAAGAAGGGACGGTGGATAAAGGCAGCAGACACAGATAAGCGCTTATCCGTGTCCTCTGCCTTCGTTCGTCGTCATTTTTTTGTTGCTTTACCAACGGGCCCAAATGTCTTCTTATTAACTACTTGGTTGTGTTTAATTAGAGAGAGTAAATGCAGCGTAGTACCCGTTGGAGAACTCATGTTGAAGGAAACTGCTATTCGTCTTTTTTATCTTATCTTAATCCAGATGGAGCTGGATGTACCTGGACGTTCCGCGACGCCCGGCTACCACGTGACCGTCAGCGTGGGAGGAACCAGCGGCAGCGCGCTGTCGAGCGTCCCGTCGTCTCTCCCGGTCAACAGCAGCTCGACCAACAATGTCAGCAGCCAGCTGATAAGCCGGTTGACTGCGCCCATTGTCACCTCCTCGGCCAACGGGCTTCTACCCGCAAGCTCGGTCCTGCCCTCCGTCAGCGTCGGGTCGTCGACGCTGAACAGCACCAATAACAGTGCCGTAACCACATCCGGCGTGGAGGTGACCACGGTCTGCCCTTTCCACATGCACCATCACCACCACCAGCAGTTTCACCAGCACTTCACGACGGCGTCGACGAACCCTTCTTCGGTCTCGTCCAACGGCACCATCCTCACCTCCCCCGCCATGGTCACGTCCTCCTCTTCGTCGTCCCCGGTGACGAGTTTCGTGAACGGCGCGAGCCCCCACACGCACACCCACCACCACCACAAGTGTTTCAACAACGTTGTAACGGCGGCCGCCACCAACGGCCTTAGTCCGGTGACGTCAATGGCCGTCGCCGCCAACGGCCATCACTACAGCGTGCACCACAGGCACGTTGCCGGCTCCACGGGTCCCGTTTCCAACGTCGTCTCTTCGCCGGCGTCGTGCAATAGCCCGACGGACCTGAGCGTGAAGAAGTGTAACGGGGTGGACCGGCCGGCCATGGCGCTGAAGTACTCGCTCAACCCCACTGAGGTGAACGCCGTGAAACAGCTGATCGCGGGCTACCGAGAGTCGGCTGCGTTCCTTCTGCGTTCCGCTGACGAGCTGGAACAGTTGCTCCTCCAGCAGAACTGAGAAGCTGAAGGAGGGAGGATTGATCACCGGCACAGGGCTGCTTGCAGGGAAATGCGTTTCTTGCACAGTGTCCGTTGTTTCCTGCTGGAGGTACGTGGCCTCTTAACCTCCTCGTGACACTGGAGCAGCGGCCCAACTGATCCACCAATTCGCGTTGGTTGTGTCGCGTTGGCAGTCGGTGAGTAACCACATGCTCTTCTCGGCTCAGGTGCGGCGTCCGTTGGATGGCACTTAGTGCTACGACGCGCCCGGTTCCATTTTGTGACACTGATTCACCGTGGTTATGTACGCGATGATGCCATTTGATTATTACTGCTGTTGGTATATTATTTGATGGATTCAGTACTCCACTCATGTCAGTTAGGTTTCAGTTATTTGTTGATAGAATTCCGACTGTTGTTTAAAATCGGGCAGCATTTGGAAGCTACACCTTTGTGTTTGTTGAGTATTTTTTGACGCCTTGCCGAGTACGGCTGGACAGTTTTTTCTCAGGTCTGTTCATTTCTATATTCATGCCTTTACGGCATTGATATTTTGCTTGACTTCTATTAAACGGTGCCGGATAAATGCTTGCATAGCCGAGACCAGCCGAACCGAGCACGACAGAAGCAGAAGTCAGACGCACCGCGGGTCCAAATCTTTTTTTTTTTTGCCACCTGAGACCAGCCTCTGAGCGCAACGGAAAAAGCGATTGTGATGTGACTAGGCCGACACATGGCAACAAACAACACATGTACAGATTACCAGCGACCTGGCTTTGTAAAATTTAAGACCACTGCCTTCACTGTCCATATCCAGAACTAGCGGGGACCCAGTCTAGAACGCCAGCGTTAGATGATGCTGGTGTCGCGACTTTGTACTCGTATTAGTTTTATCATTCGTTCTTTCCACAAAAGTCTCGCATGCAGGGAGAGGAAAGACGCAAGTCATATCTCAGTAGTCATATCTTGAGGCATCTAGTCAAAGAGACCTTGTATACTCTGTACAGTTTGGGGTGTCATCTTTTGCCCTCTTTTTTTTCACAGACATATCTCACAGAGAGCTTGATTGAAGTAGCATAAGCTGGTCAGAAGACTATGTGCAAAGCATATATGTGCATAGCATAGCAGTCAAATGCTGCTATTCACTGGGATTCCGTGAAAACTAGGCTTAATTATAGCAGCAGCCTTAAATCTGTATCCTTAAGTGACCAGCTCGGACCCAAGTCGCATCGACTGGACAGCCTCTCAACTCTTGTGCCGGATCTACCATATATTGGTCCAGACTTTTTCAAAGCGTATTTAAGGGAAACGTCATGGGCAGATTGCATCATGTAGAGACATTACTTGTGAGAGCGTTCTGTGATGTTTCAAATCTGTCAGTGGGTCATGGCATTTGTGATTACTTTTTATAACAGGAGAAAAGAAGCATATGATGTATCTGATCAGGCCTTGCACGTATGAAGCTACACCCACTATTTTTAATCCTGAGTTTCTTTGCTTCTGAACGAGGATGTTGAATCTGTAGAGATACTGTGTGCAGCCGTGTTTGTATGTCTTGAAATGTATGTGTTTGGGACCTCAGTGAGCCAGATGAGGTATCATAACATGACTTATTCCCTTCCCTCATCTGTGGCCTTCGAATAGACCCTGGTTTAAGGTACGACGAACCAGAAAGAAAACTCATGCACTTGAATACTACAGTTTCGAGACAGGCACTTGTAACAAGTGCTGGAGATCATTTAAACATTCCATTTTAAGCTAACCCAAAGAAAGACCTATTTACTGGTGGTATGCTGTTTATCATATCACTTTGTTTTAGTGAGAATATGTTTATCAATGTTCTGTGCACAGAAATGTTGGCATCAATCTGCCCAGCCACTGCAAGTTTTTTTGTTTTGTTTTTTTTTTGCCAGAGGAGGCCTCAGACTGCACCCAGACACCTGTTTTTACACTCCACTTAGTTACATTCCTCATGAAACACTAGTTGCGTATTCAGAGCTAAGAGCTAGCGATTTCAGGGCAAGAAATTCACACTGTAGCCGCAAAAACACAGCAGCTCAAAATGTATTGATGTTTTGTAAGCGCATAATGCTGATGTACACCTGTATAAGTTTCTTGCAAAATGTTCATTTCGTTGCCTCAACAATAGATGAATACATTGAGAAATCAGAAACACTTTTATTCTCATAACACTCTCTCTCCTCCGCTTCAGGGTGTGCAAGCAGGACCCAATTTTGCCTCAAACTGCGATGAGTTAAAGGCACTTCGAACTCTGCTAAGGTGATTTATTTGTTGTCTCAAAAGTTTTTTAAAACTTTGCACCCACTCAGCTTGTAACTTTTATAGCCTACGTAATCCTAAACTGCATTATTTACGATAATTCTCATTCGGTAAAAAGTGAAAAGATTCTTCTATATCTTGAAACCTTCATATTTACTTTTGCACAAAACAGATCGGCTTTGCTAGAAGGGGTCTGTGGTCATTTGCACTGATCACATCACTAGTTGTTCTTCCATAAACTGAGGATTTGTACTACTAGTTATTCTTCCGTAAACTGCAGATTTGTACTCAGATTTTATATTCTTTTTAGTCTCCATGAATAAAACCGACACGGGCACAGGCAAGGGCATTCGAGAACTTTTTCCTTGGGGGGGGGTGCCCGATGTCTGGGGATGGGGGAGGCGGTAGGTTTGTAGTTGTTTTCTATTAGGGCATAAATATTATCCGTAATTCCAGGGGGGAGGGAGGGGGGCAACCCCCCCCCCCCTCTTCCGGACGACCATGGGCACAGGCGCAAGCACCGTGTTGTGTGTGCGGAATGCCGTGGTTTCAGTCAGTGCCTAGATTTCCATTTACCAACAAGCATCATTAAGCATGGAGGTTACATAGTTAAAAGTGCAGAAACGGGCCATATTATTGCCTTATGCTGAGGTTACAGCTTCTTTAAATGCATATTTGCACTACAGATTAGTAATTGACAATGATGAGTGTTTAATGATTTCGTGGTCAAAAAGAGCTCCAGTACTGCATGTCTTGTTTAAGATATTCTGCTTTAGCATCTGAACTGTGACGGTTCTAAATGGCCTAAAGAACTTTCAACCCCATCATTTAGAAGTGTTTTCGTTGTTTCATAAAAGCCCCATAGAAGCTTTATATTTTTGAACCTGCAACGCCAAAAATATGCCTCATAAGAAGTGGTCATTAGACATTTGCGCTGACCGCTTCAAGAGTACCTGTTTGTTTGGCTTTTCCAGTCATATCAAAGCAACGACGTACATGCAAGGTGATCTCGTAGTTCTCTGGAGCACGTTTTATCATATAAATGGAGATTGTTCAGGCATTTCTGCTGGTGTAAGACCGGTGTGAAGCACAATTCTCAAGTCTCTTCCCAGCTGGCTCTCTACAACATATCACATTCCAGCAGTGTTTTCACTGTATGGAGTTGTTCACACAGGAGCATTGAGCCCTGTGGTACACCTAGTCAAAAGTTGAAATTGACAAAGCATATCGATCTCCTCAGTAAAGCCGGGGCTGTCACAGACGGCTCAGGTTAAAAAAATATTTCTGGGGCACCACATCATCCTTTGCATTATATCTTGGTTTGGGTGTGTACTACTGTTCCTTAGACGAAAGGCTTCTTACAAGGAGACTATTTTCTCTTTTATTTGTTCCTTATCATCTGCCAGCACATCACCGAAAACGTGTAAACGCCTCTCCGTGTGGGCGAACACTCCGTTTAAAAATTGATGGCGCAAGTCGTTGTGAAGTAAGTTTATGTGTTTGTATGTGTGTGTATTCACTGGCGGGGCCGGTAGTGTGCAATTGTCGATAGCAGGACCAAGTGTAGCCATTTTATGAGCGATGGCTTCCAGAGCACTGTGCTACACCTTGCTCTAGGTGAATTCATTATCGCTCGTAGTGGTGGAAGGCATTTACTGATTAGTGTGAGATGTGGGTTAGTTTGTACTTGACTGAGATGTAGAACAGTGCAATAAATGGGGACAATGGAGGTAATAGATAACGCACAGTGCAGACTTACATCTAGTCATACACACGCAATGAAAATGCATGCACCATACCTACGGAACCACTGGTGCAGCAACCTTCCCTTCTCTGACTCTTCCGGCTTTGAGTATATGTTTTCATATGATTGTTAGTGGAAGGGTTGCATTTCTATCATCTTTATAGTCTCAATTCATTGCGCTGTTCAACATCACCACTTGCATTTATTGCTACTGCATACTTTTAGCGGCAGACTGTCCAACATGCCACCACATCATTTGCTACGTTCTACTTCGAAGTTACACTGCACCGGCTGCAAGCGTCTGCCGAAGACGTATATGTGATTGTCTTTATCAGAAACAAAGCACTATAACTATTTGGTACTTTGCGAGGTCCACTCGTTCGGTTTTTACTTGATTTGACCTCAGGGTTATGAGCACCTAAAATCATGAGGGTTGATGCAAAGTGGTTTTGCAGTACTTCATCTGAGAGTTACTCTTTTTTCCACCTTTGGTTCTATCATCGCCTTGTTGCATAGGTAGTTGCAAATGTCAGAAAGCTTATTTTTCGCAAATGTTTGCAGAGATGCGTCTAATGTATTTGATATACCGAACTGGCCTACTAATAGTGCATGAGGTGCAAACAACGTTATACATAGAAGGTTAAGAATTTTTGTATGAAGCCAGGACAGATGCAATGAAGGCGCACGATATTTCTCAAACTCTCTTCGCGCTGTTGAGTTTTTTTGAACAGCGCAAATGAAAGAGATACGCTGTTGCTTTTTGAAGTCTGTGCATTTAGTGCGAAGGTAATTTGTGCGTGATTGTAACTGAACTGTCTCCACTGGCTCCGGATATTCTTTTCTCCGAGATGTCTCTCTTCGGTGTTTCTTTTTAAATGACCACTGTTTCGTGCAATTCTCGGTGTAAGTTTTTTAATATCTATATCCTGCCAAAATACCTGTGTGTGCAATGGTGTGCTTGTGATGTGGCCCTTGATGTGTCTAGAAAACCACGACTTCTCTAATCATGGCCTTATTGTCTGTTGGTGTATAAGAGCACTGACAAAAATAGAACTCTCGACTTCAGTTGGGCCGCACATGCTGGATCTCGCAGGGGCCTCACTACGTGTTCAATTTAATTTTGATCTTTCTTTTCGGCTGTTCACAGATACATTTTCAAAACATTTGTGGCTATCTCCGCTATGGAGTCAAGAATTTGGCTTCCTCTAGAGTCGGTGTGGTGACATCAGTTAGAAAAGCTTCGTAAGGCGCTTGCACTTGCAGCTGTGATAGTTCAGTTTTGTTAAAAACGGTTGTGCATATGGTTTCTCGTCACACCAAAAGATTGTGGTTAATTTATTGTTTGTTGTTTTGACTTTCCCAGAGTTATGACACTGCTTTTTGACAAGCACTGATTTGTCGGTCACCGCTGTGTGGTGGTTTTTTTTTTTTTTTTTCGCTTCCGTTGTGACATATCATGCGCATGTGGCGAAATGGATTCGTGTGAACTATGTATGTACATACACAGAGGTATATGGACCCGGTGTGTTCTTGAAATACATTTTTTATGCTCTGTCTCACACTGTGTGACTTATTTTCGTCCTCTTTCAATGATTTTTCTCACCGTCATGTTCTTGGCTCTACCTAAGGAATGTAGACTGGCTACCCTGTTAATACACAAACTGTGACTTCCAGCTTTCGACGCCTGCAAACACTAGTGCCATAAGGAAGTTCAAATCGTGGCGAAGCTTTTGCTGCAGTGATGAGAACGTGAATGTAATCGGGGCGCTCAGTAGTTAGCGCGCGATAAGGTATACTTTCAGGTATAGGTAGTAGATGATAGATGGTAGAGGTAGAAGATTTATTTTACTTATTGAGGTTTAACATTCTAAAGCGGCTCAGGCTATGAGGGACTCCGTAGTGAAGGGTTCCGGAAATTTCGACCACCTGGGGTTCTTTAACGTGCGCTGACATCGCACAGTACACGAGCCTCTAGAATTGCGCCTGCATCGAATTTAATTGAGCCGCCGCGGCCGGGATCGAACCCGCGTCATTCGGGCCAGCAGCCGAGCGACGTAACCACTGAGCCACCGCGGCGGGTAGAGGCAGAAGAATGATAGGGAATTAGCTAGGAGAATAAGAACTGATGCAATGCATTTGGTAGGTACTGAGCTCATGAATTACAGCCTACGAATATGTCTCCAGGGTGAAATATGTAACAGTTGAATATTGACGGGCCAGTGTTCACTTATGAGGCCGGGCTTCGGAGGTAACAAAAAGGCTTGACATTTTAAATTGCAGACGACCGATCGAGTTATGGCTAGGAGAACGATAGGTGTAATGCTGAGAGATGGGAACGTAGCAGTGAGGGAACGAACGCGACTTAATGACGCCATAGGTGCTGAGTTTTCAATCTGCCGAGGGCGGAGCAGTTCGCACACTCTGTCGTATTCATTCGCCCTCCCCTCCTTTTTCCATGCTCCTTGGCAAGAGAACCGCAATTCACAGCAATACAGAAGATCAAAAAAGGTAAGGGGGCCAAGTACTGATCCTAGAGGAACCCCAGAACCAAGTGGTACAGTGGAGGGATCAGCGTCATTATTGCTGACAAATTCAACACGAGTAGAAGGAAATTTCCACGGATCCAGTTAAGAGCTGCAGGGTCAATGTCCAGCTCACTTAGTTTATGTAATAGCAGTGAGTTAACTTTATCGAATGCTTTAGCAATGTCAAGAAATATGCATTGCGATTTGGCCTGTGTTCCCACTTGAAAGAGACAGGCAGAACAAATTAATATCAGCCTTGACTGATGGAAAACCACTTTAAAAACGCCTACTCTAACGAAATAAGGACCTCTTACGAGCCTTGCCTGAATATTAGGGTAAGTCTTTATTTTTTTTTTCTGTAATCCAAAACGCGTGCCCACTCTTTGCGCACACGAGAATCGAACACACAAGCAGCAGATAAATCAAGCCGAAAACTCAGCATTATCACGTGACTACGTCGCGAGTTTCTACCTGTGGCGAGAAAAATTTATTGCAAACCTTAATGCAGTTATTTCTCAGTAGATAAAATGTTATTTTCTGCCTCCTTGCCCGACTGCACATCCAACACACCACTCTTGTGGCAGAGCGCGTACGTATTCCATCCCAGTGGAGATGCGCCCTCCACGTGCGCCCTCTTCCCGCGAACATGAACCGTGAAGACCATAATGGCCGGCGCCTGGCGCGGGCGGAAGCCCTGGCCCGCCACTATGGATCGAAACCTGGCGTATTCTACGTGGATGCCTCCGGCCCCCACCATGGGGGATGGTACACGGCCGCAGTCGTCCGCCAATCCAAAACAGTGAACGGCCTTACTTTCCGAGCCCGTGACATAACACACGCGGAGGAGGTCGCCATTGCGTTGGCTGCATCTGATTCCAATTCAAAAACAATTATTTCCGACTCGCGAGGGGCATGTCGGAACGTTGAGCAGGGCTGGGTACCGTATCTAGCCTACCGTATTCTCTAAAACAGCGTCTACACCGGGGACCCCGCTCACCGGCGTATCGTTTGGGCTCCTGCTCACATGGGCCGTGAGGAAAATGAGGCAGCTGACGCCGCCGCCCGCGCGCTCTCTCACCGGACATTCCCCTCCGACCCCGACGATCAGGAACTTGAATTCACTCCCGCTTACTCTTTCAAAGACATTGTTTTACTTTATCAATCTGGCCATGGTCTTTATCCCCGCCCGTGTAAAGGTCTCTCAAAGGCGGAAGAGCGGCTTCTGCTTCGCCTGTATACAAATACTTTGCTGTGCCCGGCAGCTCTCAAACACTTCGATTCTTCTTTCTCTAGCAGCTGTCCGCACTGTGCGGAGAAGTCTACGGACATCTACCACATGGTGTGGGCCTGCCCCTCCAACCCTGCTATCCCCCCTCACCCCAACCCAACCCGGGAGGACTGGGAGGCGACCCTGCTCGGCTGCTCTGACCTGCAGGCCCAACGGGCCCTGGGCGCGCGAGCCCGGGCGGCGGCCGACGCCACTGGGGTCCCGAACTAGGAACCTCCACCTAGTACTTGTAAGGGCTGGCCCCCTCTGGGTCAGCTCATGCATAACCTCCAGTAGTGTATGTCTAAAAATAAATGTTTTCCACCACCACCGTCCATCGAAACGTAGGTCCAATATTAGAATTGTGTTCGCAAAGAATGGTCCATTGTAGGGCTGGTCTTTGTCAACACTTTCCCAACATTGGGCCGATCCCCTGTGCTGCTTGGGAAGGAGGCAGTTATTTACTCAAAAAGATTTTATTTTTTTCTGCCTGGAGCATCAGCACAGCGCTCACTTCAACAACCGTCACCCCCATATATGGCCCCATCCAAGGAGTTCTCTCCGTGTGGCGAACAGCGTCAACCCGTAGACTACTGTAACGGCGAGGTGCTGCTGTAGCTTGTCAGGGCACCGATCATCTTTTTAATGGCCGGGGGCAGTTGACCGACATCAACTCGTGCGTCTATGACAGCCATCAAGCACATCATCTTCAATGTCGGAGAAAAGTCCAGCACGTGCATATCCCTCAGCACCTCTTCATCCTCTCCATAATTTTCACTCAGTGACGAAGACTCTTCAGAAGAGATTCGAGGGTCCCTTGTGTTTGAATTCAATCCTCGACCGCCAAAGATAAACACCTTGTCGTCAATCACGCAGCAGCCCGGGAACCTCCTGGCAGACGGGCCCGACCGCTTCGGCGTCACTTGGCTCCAGCAGGACTTGTCGGGATTATACTTGTGGATGCTGTGGAAGTGTCTGTCCTCCTTGAAGTCTAAACCTCCAAATACATACAGCTCTCCTTTGTAAACGAAGGACGAGTGGTCTTCGCGCCCTTCGGGTGGCATGCCATCGACGTGTGGGCGCACCCATGTCGAGGTGGCCGTGTCCAGAAACACCAGACTGTTGTCGTAGCCAGTGGTTGGGCGAGGCAGCAGTTTGTCCCCGCCCCACACGTACATACGGTTACCAATGGCCGACGCCGAGTGGTACGAACGGTTATCCGGCAACTCTCCATTGGTTGACACACTATGCCATCGCATGGTCTCCAGGTCGAGGAAATGTATCTGCGCCAAGGATGGGCCGTAGACAGGCCATCCACCATAGAGGTAGACGCGGCTGCCCACCAAGCATGCCGTTTGGCCGCATCGCATCTCTGGTGGCCATTCGCCAGACACATCCAGACGACTCCATGCCCTTGTTCTGGTGTTGAAGCGGTAAACAATGTTGCCTACCTCGATGTAGTCCCGGCTGCTCCAGAGGTAGGCGCTGTCTCCGTAGGCGACGACGGTGCGGCCATAATGGCTATGCCTGGGTCTCCCGTCCGGGAGTGGCTGCGTCTGCAACAGGTCCCACTTGTATGACGCAGGGTCGAAGACGTACACGTCAATGGGTTCGCGCGCGGTGCACTCTAAGTCCTCGCGATCGGGGTCGAACGAGTAGATCTTGCCGTTAATGGAGACAGCCGTGTGGTTGACGCCTTCTGGAACGCCTTCCAGCCGCGCCGTCCACATCTTCCCTAATGCAAATTTCACCAGCGAAGGATACGTAGCTTTCTTTTTGGCAGTAGGCCAGTAGTGCGTGCGACTGGGTTCTTCTTTTTCTTCAACCTTTTCTTCTTCCTCCTCGACGTCCGAACACTGTGCCACCGGTGTTTCAGCGCCTCTACCCGCGAAGGAACTGATATGTCCTGTAAGGCCTCGCTTCATTAACGCCTCGTTACGTTTTTATTGCCAAAGCAATACTACGCTCACTAACGGCCTTTCGCGTAGCGGCGGCCGGTAGCCACGTTTGACCTTTAGAATGACCTCTGACGTAGCAACAGTCGCGCTAGACACCTGAACCGCACCGTACAAGAACGGAGGCAGTGGGAGTGAAAGAAGAAAGACGAAGAGGGCCCGTAGTGAAGAAAATGAATTAGAGTAAAGGAAATTACGGAGGAGGTTGCGCCGCTGCGCGGAGGAGAGGCCACAGTTGGCACGATTCCAGCGCAAGGACGGACGCCGCGAGCATGGACGGACACCGCGAGCATGAGCTATTAAAGGCTGTCGCCTTAAAATTAATTAGAGGAAAGGAAATTACGTACAAGCGCTAGTGACGTTATGGCGTGACGTCATACCAGGAGCGAGAGACGGGCTACCAACTCGGCTCGTCGGGTTAGGGCGGCCGCTGCCACGGCGCGCCGTGCTCTTCCCACTAGAGGCGCTGCATATGCAGTATAAAACACCTGCTTTCGCAACGTCTTTTCTTTTCTTTTTGTCCTTCCTCTGATCTTTTAACTCTCCTCTATCTGCACGTGGCAGCGGTGGTGGCTCGGCTGGAGCCAGTTGGCAGGCCCGTGCAATTTCCTTTTCATGCTTCTCTCAGTCGCAACAACAACAACAACAACCTACCAGGCTTAAGCAAAGCTAAGCCCCCGGCAATTTCTAATTGCTTCAGCCTGAGGCCACTGCGCGCCTCCGGTCTACGCGGGGAGTTCTCGGAGCTCCCCGCCCGCGCGTCCCCCGCAAACATGCGAACCTGCCTCGAGTTTCGCGAAGGGCCCTTATTTCGTTTGTTGGCATTCTTGCTGACTAAGCATCCACCCAACCAAGCCTCAGTCATCTGGTTTCCCGGTCACCTGGAACTACCAGGAGGAAACGAAGCCGCTCACAGGCATGCCCGAGCTCTTTTATACCGGGCGTCTCCCCCTGATGATCATGAAGGGTGCCGTGACCTGATATGTTTAGCAGTGTATGCTGACAATCTCGCGCCATACAGAACAGCCAGAAAGGAGTACCCAACACCACACAAATCCCTCAATAAGTTAGAAGAGAACACCCTCAGGAGACTACAAACCAACACATACCCAACGCCAGCTAAGTTACACGAGTGGTACCCTACACTATACTCTCCGCAGTGCCCACACTGTGGACAGGTAGCTAACCTCTATCATATGGTGTGGGCATGCCAATTTAATCCCTTAGTTCACCCCATTCCCAACCCCTCGGAGGAGCAGTGGGAGGCTATTCTGCTCAGCGATGATCCTGACCGTCAGCACTGGCTGGTGGGGAGGGCCAGCGCAGCAGCAGCAGCCCATGGACTACCGTACTAGGCGGCCCACCCACATGTTCTGAGAATACTGAACAAATAAAGATGTTTTTAATCAATCAATCAGTATGCATTACATGGCCAGTCGACACCAAAAGCCGGCGTCGCACAAAACATGGCGTTAGAAAACCCACGATTGGTCGAAGAGGTCTGACGTCATCAAAGGCGGGAAAATACGAAACGTGAAGCAGTAATAGTGGCAGTACTCAGCAGTAACTAGATCACCTCCGGGTGATCTGTGATCTAGATACTGCTCCTTCTCTCGAGCGGTGGGAGACCGTGCTGGCTAGCTCTAACCCCAGAACGGAAGTTTTGGTGGTCGAGTGGGCTGACAAAGTCGTCGAGGGCTGCGTACTCTCGACCACTTAACGCGACCTCTTGCCAAGCTCTTTCCGGCGAATAAAATGTTTTACAATCAATCAATAGTACTCATAAATGCACCAACTGCAAGGGAATAGAACAGAGTTAGAATCGGTTGGTTTTGTTTATGGGGGTTTAACGTTCTAAAGCGACACAGGTCAGGAAGGATGCAGAGTTGGAATCAAATTAGAATCGAATTGAAATACAATAGGGTTAGAATTAGGACGGAATTGGGATGGAATTGAAATTGCTATAAAATTGCAATGGTCTAGCATTACTGCCACATATGTTCCTTAATTGACCCCTTTTTTACCAAGGGCATAACCATGGCGTTCATCATAGTCCGAGATGCTTTGAGACGTTAAACCCCCATAAACAAGACAGATTTTCTTCTTAGTGTAAATTGAAGAAGCATTGCTTTTTGGTATTTTTTCCTGAGTTTAGCTAGGAGCGAGTATTCCGACTCAAGTCGAAAGCACCGCACCGAACATTTTAAAGGGAAATGCGTGGCTTACGCTAGCCGGAATTCATTACGTAATGCATTTCACTCAGTGCATGGAATTGTTCATCGACTTCATTTTCCTTTTTCGCTTCAGCGGCTTATGACAGAGTTATCCCAGTTCTAGCGAGATATTGTCAGATGCAGAACGCAGTACAACGTGACCATTACGGAATCAGGCTGAAGGGCTTCCAGTAACTAAATCATGCGCTATAAATACTCTGTAGAGATATGGTTCCAGGCAGTAGGAACACTCCGGGGTGCTTCAGTATTCAAAACTGCATGGCATGTGCAGTGCGCAAGAAATTTCCACACTGAGGAAAAACTCGCGCAATTTTTGTTCCAAGTGAAACTCGGTTGCGTGGTTTTTCTGGCTATATTGATGTTCGCTTGACAGCGGAAGACTCGTTTATCATTGCAAAAATTCGATTAAAAAATCGAGCATTTTTTTTCCTCACTACGCGATATAAAATCGCAACGCCAAGATCGAAAAGGAATCCGTGATCAAAGTCCACAAGTGATTGACGGCTTAGCCTAGCCTCCGGGATCCGTTGATAAAGAACTACCCTGACTTCGCCGCTGTTTTCTACCTTAAACGGCTGTTGGCTGCGGAACTTCTGTTCCATTGTACTGCCTCTTCTAGCTTATTTATAAAAGCTCCGTTCACGGTGTGAGTAATCGATCAATACAGGTCAACTCTAATTTCTCCCGAATGTCACTTACCGTATTTTCCGGTGTATAAGACGCGGGTTTTTTTCAAAAATCTTGCTTGCCTTTTCGATAGCGCATCCGAAGATGAAGACTTTGAAGGTTTTATGTAAAAATAAATTGTTATGAACATAAAGAGAGTTCTTATATGCGAATTTTCCGTTGTTTTTTTTTTTGCGAGTTCAGAAATTACTTAGGGCCATGTTCAAGCTTTTTTTCACCGAAAAAATATTACTACCAATAACGCGGTTGTAACATGGTTAATACTTCAATACGGGGACCGCCGTGCGCAACTTTTTTAGGTGAACTTTATCATGAAACGGCGGGGTTGACCACTTCCGGGATCTTAAACACGCGACCGTTTCGGAGGCCCCAAGCAAAGGTAATGTGAAATGCCAAAAGATGGCGACAGTCGCGCTTCTCGCCATTGTCAAGACAAGCCAAGAGAAGCCGATGTTTTTTTTTTAGTCGCCCTATGTCGCCCTTTGCAAGTACGTAGTGCGAAGAGAATGCTTCAGCCGCGTTGCCTTTTCGATAGCGCATCCGAAGATGAAGACTTTGAAGGTTTTATGTAAAAATAAATTGTTATGAACATAAAGAGAGTTCTTTCGCTTTTTTTTCTTTTGCGCTAAAACGTGGGCGGTTATGGCGTGAGTGTTGCCTTTTTCGATCACATAGCGTTGCTTAAGAACTTCTCACACGTACGGTGCATTTTGCGATGGTCGCATAAGCATGTATAATTAAGCCTCACTAGCCTAACTGGGTAAATTGGGGTACGTCTTATACACGGGTGCGTCTTATATACCAATTTTTTCAATGACAGCCTGCATATATGGCGGGTGCGTCTTATACAAGGGTGCGTCTTGTACACCGGAAAATCCGGTACTTCAGAGACTCTCTGTGAATGGGATAGACGAATGTGGATGTGAAGTTCACAATGATCTTTTTATTCAGTCATGCATTTCCATTTATTGTTTTAGTTTTTCGCCAACAAAAGCTTATAGTTGCGTGCACTGCTGGCTGAACACATCATCATCATCAGCCTGACTACGCCCACTGCAGGGCAAAGGCCTCTCCCATGTCTTTCCAATTAACCCTGTCCTTTGCCAGTTGCGGCCACCGTATCCCTGCAAACTTCTTAATCTCATCCGCCCACCTAACTTTCTGCCGCAACCTGCTACGTTTGCCTACTCTTGGAATCCACTCCGTTACCCTTAAGGACCAGCGGTTATCTTGCCTTCGCATTGCATGCCCTGCCCAAGCCCACTTCTTCCTCTTGACTTCAACTAGAATGCCATTAACCCGCGTTTGCCGCCTCACCCACTCCGCCCGCTTCCGATCTCTTACCGTTACACCTATCATTTTTCTTTCCGTAGCTCGCTGCGTTGTCCTTAACTTAAGCTGAACCCTCTTTGTTAGCCTCCACGTTTCTGCCCCATAGGCGAGTACCGGTAGGATACAGCTGTTGTATACTTTTCTCTTCAGGGATATTGGTAAGCTACCATTCATGATCTGAGAGAACCTGCCATATGCGCTCCAGCCTCCACCCCATTCTTATTCTTCTAGTTATTTCCCTCTCATGATTCGGATCAGCGATCCCTGCCTGCCCTAAGTAGACATATTCTCTTACTACTTCCATCACCTCGCTACCAATTGCGAACTGCTGTTCCCTTGCTAGGCTGTTGAACATTACTTTGGTTTTCAGCATGTTAATTTTTAGCCCCACCGTTCTGCTCTGCTTATCTAACTCATTGATCATGCTTTGCAGTTCATGTCTTGAGGGGCTTAGCAAGGCAATGTCATCAGCGAATCGCAAATTACTCAGGTATTCTCCATTAACTCTTATCCCCAACTCTTCCCATTTCAGGCCCCGGAATACCTCCTGTAAGCTGGCGGGTAAGCTGGCGGCTGGTGGTGGCATTGGCGAGATCGTGTCTCCCTGCCTGACATCCTTCCTTATTGGAATTTTATTGCTGATTTTATGGAGGACCATAGTAGCTGTGCAATCGTAATAAATATCTTCCAATATTTTCACAGAACACTCTTCCACACCCTGATTCCGCAGTGCCTGCATGACAGCTGAGGTTTCCACTGAGTCAAATGCTTTCTGGTAATCAATGAAGACTATATATCATGTGGCTCGGAAATCACCCCGTCCTTTTCATCGGATCGAGGAACTACGCTTTCTGTCAAAAATGCTACCGGCCGATGCCGCCAGTGAGTATAGAGCCCGCACCATGCTATGCAGTAAGCCCGCTTCTGCAGCGCTTCCGGTTGTACAAAGTCTTGTAACGGGAAAATAAGAGCTCTCCCGACACACCGGAAACGTAGGTGTCCTGTGTTTGCAACAGAATGCGAATTTTTGTATCACCGGTTGAAGTTAGGTGCGGTCATGCGTCCATCGGCCCACATGTTTTCCATTGCTGGTGTGCACTATTCGTTACACACTGGTCCTCAACTAGGCTGCCACGTGAGCGCGCTCCGCCGGCCCTCGCCTCGCATTCACGATCTCAAAATTTTCGCGCCTCAGCGGGTAGTTTTCTGAGCAGCTAGTAGGTGCCGCCACCAGGACGCTCCAAGCATAAAGCCGGTTTCTCGGTAGAATTTCTTCGAATCCCACCTGGTGGCGCGCGTTTCGGTGCCTCTCAAGGGTGCCTTTATGAAGCAGCAAACGTTAACAGTCGAACAAAAGCCGGCTGAGGCCAATGTTTTGTCAACCTTGCTAAACCTCGAGCTCCTCCGTAAAACTTTCAAACAAAACCACCTCTCTTGAATACTGACTTACTTTAAAGGGCAACTGGAGTACTTTTTTGAGAATTTCGCGATATTCAAGGATTCAAATCTGTGTGTGAAGCATGTCAAGTGTTTTTGCAATAGCATTCAAAATAGTGACGTAGTCGACGATTGAAATTTGCGCTTCTCCTCAATGCACCGGAGGAGTGCAGGGAAACTCAGCATGACGTCACGGAAGGTATGATTTCAAATTACCGCTGTCGTCAGCCACACCCTACCCTGGCGCGTTTGACGCTGCCAAACAACTATCGGCAGGGTTCGCCTTCGGTGGCGTTGGTTTTTTTTCTTCAAAGCAGGCGTTTGTGCGTTGGAAATGTACCGATACCTCCTATGACGTCATCATGCGCCCCCCACTTGGCATTGTGCACTGTGGAGAAGCTTGAAGGGCGTCCGGATTTTAATCGGCTATTGCTTCACTATTTCGAGTGCTAGCCCAAAAAGACTTCGCATGCTTTACCTGCAAGTTTCACACATTCGACCCTCTTAAGATTCTATCACCTATGTAGTTTCTCTTTAAAAGCGCGGTGCTGGGACCAGAGCTAAGAGCGCAATACCGACTCGGAACTTCCTTTCTGCATGAGAGAAGGCCCTTTCTTTTGCGAATGCGCCTAGAGGAGACAAAAGGGGAAAGGGAGCGAAATTTCACCATAAAGAAAGGCTGCGTGATAAATTACAGGAAGCACTTAAGGAACTTACATGCAAGTAAAGCGAAAGCATCGCAATTCTATTACAATTTTATTCTAGTTCTATTTAAATTCTGTTCCAATTCTATTATGTTCCTTTGTAGTTGATGCAGTTGTAATTACTAATACTGACTGTTATTGGTTAACGTTTAGTGTTTTCCCGCCTTTGATAACGTCACATGGTTGCGACCAATCAGAAGTTTTGTAACGTGTCCCCTTTTTAAATTAAGCCGGGTTCTCGTGTCGATGCGCAATCTAATCCTTTCGCATTCAAATAAGTTTTGAAATCAAATCAGTTTTATTTACGCAACTATTAAAAAAGATACATGCAAATCATCTGGGTCCTTAGATTTCTCGGTTAGAATTGAGGCCCAAACAGGAAATGAAAAAGTCATAATAGCGAGACAACTCGGAATGATATACCAAATTCATGTACAGCAGTTCTGCATTAATTATATACAAAGAAAAGCGAAATAAGATATTATACAATAGCTACTAAAACAAAAAAGTAATATCCATATAAGAAAAACACTGCTTTATAATTCAAATATTGCTTTCTTCGAAAAAATGTCGAAAATATAAACGGTACGCCTTTCTTGCAGTGCTTTACATCCATGGAGGGAAAAAAAAAACAAAAACCTGAGGAGGTAGCGCCTGGCGATAGTCTTGAAGCCTAGTCATAAAAAGTAAGAAGGAAAGAGTCGGTCCCCCCGTGACCACGCCACATGGTAGCCTGCACCGATATCTAGATTTTTCATAATGAATATCTAGCTCCACTGCACGCGCGCATACGCAGACCAGCGCTGCAAACTGACTGTACATCATAGAGTTTCTTACTATTACCTAGAGGGAAAGCTGGCAGCCCATATATGGGAGTTTGCATGGCGACCCCTCGAGACCACTTCAGCCACCATGGGCGCTCAAAGCATCATGGGGCGGTGAGCTACTTGTTGCGGAACTGCAACTTTTGGCCAAAAAATAATAGAAAAATAAAGCTGTTTGATAACTAGAAACGTCCTAACATTCAATATCTTGTCTAATGATTGCAACAAACGAGCAGAAAAGCATTTAAGTGCAAAGTTTGCCCAAAATAAGAGACGACTCGCTCTCCTATTGGCCAAGTAGTGAACACTATAGAAACTAATATTTCGTAATTAACAGGCGCACTTTTAAAAGTAAATATGTTTTCAAAAAAGATGTTGCTTAAATACTATAAGAGGTTTTTTAATTGCATTTCGGAAAAGTGAAACCTTTTATTGGCGTCGTGTGTCGTCGCGGTTTCACTACTATGGGTTTTGCCCACTGCGTTCGCGCGAAAGTCGTCTGCGCACACACGAACAGAGTTTTCGGAATGAAACATCTTAGTAGTGCCACTCCAAGTTCCCAAAAAATTACGACTGTGCCGCAACAAGTAGCTCACCGCCCCATGATGCTTTGGGCGTCCATGGTGGCTGAAGTGCAGCGCCGCCAGCTTTCCCTCTAGGTAATAGTAAGAAACTCTATGCTGTAGATGAACCTCCTTGCTGTAGACGACCGCAAAACGGGCCGCGCAGACTAAAACATACTTGCACCAAAACATAAAGGACTGACTGGGAGAGCGGAAAACGGGGGAGGGATTGGCTTCACGAGCACTTTGCTTACGAAGGCTGGCCGCTTGGCATTGCGCTCCCTCCTCAGTATTTTTTTCCTCTAAGCTTACGTACAGTACGGTCCAATGTTAGAGGGAACATGCGATCGCGTGCACTCCGCGCTTCACGAAGCCCCGCCGCCTAGATGCGGCGAGAATATGCGGCATCATGCGCATGCGCGGAATGACCAGCCGTCATGCTTACTGCGCATGCGTCTTGTGCCGACACTTCCCACAAGTTCTCGGCGGTAGCGCTCCGCGAAGCGCGGAGACCAAGCGATCGCATGTTCCATTTAACAGTGGACCGTACTGTACATCTATTCTCGACGATGAGATAGTCAGTGAATTTTTTAAACCTAACCTTCCTCGCTCATAAAAGCGTCTTTCGCTGCCAGACAGACAGTAATATAGCGAGGAAGAGCCAGGAAATCAAGTTTTATTAAGAAAAGTAATTAGACGGAATTATCACGGTGGAACTGCTCTCAATGTCGCTTCATCATTGCGCAGGGAAAGCTCTGCTGCCTTAATGTAATTGTCAGTTAACTGGTTAGTTACAACTGGGCGTTGTGACCTGGTGAAAATATTGTTTTCAGTATAATGGTTTAGATTTAATGTATTTTATATTCATGTACGCTATGTGTGTCAAGAGAAATCGAGAACCAATGGGCTTATATACTTTCCAACACTCAAGAGAGACTATTGTTGCAGAAGCGACACTACGCTAGGTGTGAGCGATTTCGCGGAGCCCCGGAGAGCTCCAACTGCGCATGCGCGAGGAGCGAGATAGCGCTAGAACTAAACTTACTTTTAGCAGGTTCAATCATTTCTCGTATTGCCTTTAAGTACGACAGATGCTGTACATAGTGGAATTCAGTGGAATGTCTATTGCCAGCAGTAAGTCGAGCTGCCATGTGGTCTCAGTATCAGGGCTGTATACTTTGTTTCGTACATGTGCAACGCTCTGACTTAGTGAAGTACTCCGTTGACAAAATAAAGGGAGGCGTGTTACTACGCGCTTGTTATGTGGCCAAGTGGTCTAAGGCACGATAAAGCGACAGCGTGCCTTCAGCAGTAAGAGCGCATTTATTCAAGCTCAGGGCGAATGTGTCATCTAATAAGCCTGCAGGCAAAACATTTACTGTTTGTCGCTCGTCACTAGGAATGCACTACTTTTTAGTAGCGGATGTAGGCAGCGCAAACAAGAGCGCTAGCTTTGACAGCGTTGCACCTGATGTATGAAACGGAGTATAGATCATTTTGGGATCCGCATGATAACATTAAGTACTAAAGTCACAACACGCGATATGTCCGTTACAAGTCCCTGTGAACTCCCGCGTGGGCTTGGAAGGGATCTCTTTGGGTCACCACCTGAAGGATCACTACCAGAAGGAGCCTCCTCCTTCAAATATTGTGGCTTATCCCTCACTCATAGCATGAGAAGATGTGCTGCTCACCTCGGAACCGACCACGCAAGTGAAGGCTACCGAGCGAGCCGAAGAGGTCGCCGACAGCCATCATGTGCCATCTGGTGCAACTGAATCCCCCTTTTGGCCGATGAATAAATGCTTTTCACTCATTTACTCACTTTTTGGGCCACACACGCAGCGCCCACATGGTTATGCTTGGGACATCCCCGGTATAATTTCTGCAGTTCCCAGAGGTCCACCACCCAAATCACACAACCCAAATCGCATATCTTAGGGATGCGCTAGGGATATTTTTTCCCCCCTCGGAGCCTTATTTGAGAATGAAGAAAGAAAAAACTGAGATCTTCGCTCAATAACTACCCAGGTAGCACCGAAACATTGCGATAATGTTACATTTTTGTTATGCTCAAATGTTATTTCAGTGTACCTAATGTCCTTTTTTCTAATGTTTTTGTAATGTTACATATAAGTGTTCGAATAATCTTTCACGAACATTCATGAAACATGTAAACAACATAAATGCAACATTCTCGAAAATGGTGAAGCAGCCCCGCACAAGCATGCAGGCCTGCCAGTGGTGACGGCACACAACTTACAACACTTTGCAAGAACGAACAACAAGAGCGACACCTTCTCCACTGCACTACAGCACAACATGCAACTCGTATTCGCTCACCTCCAAACGGATATCATGCCGTCGAGCTTATATACTCGCTACTGCGGGATGTCCCATGAGTGATAGTGGGGCGTGGGTAATAACTAAAGTTTTGTGACAAAATAATAGGGCTCTTCATGTAATCTCTGGCGAGTACTATCCAAGAGATGTGGTTACAAGGTACTGTTAGTTGAAAAACATCTTTACTCTAAGAACAGTGAGAAAAGGTCTGGAAATCCGTGCTCGAAATATATTTGCAGTGTTGTTTTATAGTTGCGACTCTAACAATATAATAAAATTTAGAAGGTTATATTAAAACACCGTTTGTTTAGAACACGAAAGTAACGTTTCCTATATAACTTCTGACGTTATATGTTAATTTTCAATGTTAATGTAAATTTACAATGCAACATCTAACATTACTCCAACTTACATAACATTTTTATAACACTATTCTAATGTTCGGTGCTACCTGGGTAGCATCTTCTTGAACCCATAAAAGTAAAAAAGATAATGCCATCAGCAGAAATCTTCTCAGCCTACTCTCTAATGACCCGCTTTTGCCCACTTATTCAGCAGCACGCATCTGCCTGCACGTGTCTTCGGTCACATGTCCTGGCCCCAGTCGACGGGTTGGTAGGTGGGGCGCTGGTAAATCTTTTCGCATGTTCTAGGCTTTATCTGCACGAAGGCCAGGGGCTGTTAATTTCAACGCGACAGCGTCAAGTCTCCCGTTGTGCAGAAAATCCGATGTCGTCGTCGGCGCCGTGAGCGAAAAATCCGCAGAGAACCAACCTAGGTCACGTGATCTTGTGGCGTCATCACAACCTAGACCGCCATGGAACTGGCCATTAATGATTGGTCGCGAGAAGTTTCCCGGGAAGAGCAACCTAGTTCGCACAAGCGCCACCGATAGCAGCACCTGCCATCGCAGGGCCATCGCTGAACCACTGCACCACTGCGTCGTGAATGGCATGAGGACTCCCATGAATCTGTTAAAATCAAGAATGGCCAATTCCGCACATATGGGCGTTAATCCAACAAAGCGAAGGTCTCATAGCCTTACGGCGGTGATTAAGCGTAACTTTTAAACTCATGACCTAGGAACAGCTGTTCGCTTACTCCTCTACGAACACGGAAACTTTCGTTAAAAAGTAATTAAATGCGGATACTAAAACTCCTTTCCACAGCTTAGCCACAAAGGAAGACGGGGAACTACTCGGCAAGACAGTTCTTCGCTCCTGTAAGACAGCTGAGTTAATACTCTTCAGTCGAAGTGAGACTCGCTTGGGGCGCTGGGCTAATTATTTAGCCGGTTTTCCATTCTGCCGCTTATAAGCAGCCCAGAAACCACGGCGCTTTTGTTTAGGCATGTCTGCTTTAGTCTAAAGGCATTTGGCCTGACAAACGGCTCGACCGAACGCAGAGACTTGGGCACGCACCAAGGCCTAATGAGGAAGCAGACAACGGCGATCGGCGGTGCATTTAAACGAGCCCTCTAGCAGACGGCACAGCAGGCGAAGCCGGTATGGCAGAGCAGACGAAACCGTTATGGTAGACGGCGCCGTAACAGCAGACGACGCCAGGGAAGCAACAGCAGCAGACGACGACAGCTGCAGCAGGAAGTATTTCGCTTCGCGCTTCTCCGTGCACAAAGCTTACCCCGGAAGTTTTCAACACCCGGTCTCCTCTCCTCGACCGAACCTCAGAAAGGGACTCCGATGCTCACAAACAAACACGCACGCAAAAGCAAGAAGTGGCCGAGCAGGCGTGGAGTGATCTATCTCGCCTGTCGGCGGTGCGCGCTTGCGGAGAGTCTGCTAACCCTTGCTTCACTCTGTCGGCGGCGAAACTACGAGGCATATACACTACTGGAGAGCTGTCTACGGTGGTGGAGTTAGGGGGGGGGGGGGGGGGGGGCGGTGAAAGGATGGTCGTGCACACAAGCAAGTGGAGAAAGAAAGGAGCGCCGCCTCGCGTAAGGTGCGAGACGCGATGGTCCGTTGTGCTCGCTGGTCGAAGTGCTTTCGGGCTAGAGGAAAGAGTGAAGGAATGCAATGCCATGCACTCGCCGACGAAATGAAGTTCAAGGCTACTTCACGAGTGGGGGAGAGAGGATGAGGGCCTATTTGCGTCGTTTGGCCCCGCGAGCAAGCAGGTCTTGCTAGCTTGCTTGCTCTCTGATCCTCGAGATGTGTCTGCCATTCCGGTCGTGTGAGATAGTAACGGAGAGAGCTTCCTGCTTCTTGTCAGATCGGTCTTATTTTTCGCTTGTTTCGTTTCGCATCAACATGTTTCCTGTTTCAATTCCTCCGTTTCACAACGCAGGAGTAGTAAGAGTGTCCTTCTTTTTTTCGGCAGCTGAGTTTCCATCTGTCGCGGTCTTTCTTTTGGCTTTTAGGAAACTTTTTGCGATGGAGACTTGTGAGCGAACCCGCATTGTGGGTTATTATCCCATTGGCTGCATGAGGTAGTTTTTCTTCTGCTTTCTAATCAGTTATCTTTAAGGGATAAAATAATTACACCATTAATCTCTTATTGATCAACACCCCAAGTTCAAACAATGTAGAAACACTGCCTTGCGCTCCTTGGTTTTGGTGGCTGCTAGCTCCGTTCACACGTATGTCCCACAACATGTTGTGAGACACGTTGCCCACAACCTGACGGGGAGTTGCGCAGCCTGCAGAAAGTACACCTCAGACAAACACACAAACAAGCATACGAACAGCCAAGCGAACACGAAACGGCTAAATCCTGGGAACGGGCACTATGAGTGCTATCGCACCAAACTAAATTATTATAAAAACACAATTATATATAAAACCACACCATCTTTCATTCACGTGAAAAAAAAAAAATAGCCATGCTTGAAAAATTTTCTTTGAGAATTCTTCATTGTCTGTATTTTGCTATTATCTGCGATATCAAGACAACACCCATGACATGAAAAATTTTTTCTCGCCAAAAACAAGCCACGAGAATGTTTACCTCAGTAACACCATATACCATGCTTTAAAAAAAAACAAATTAAAGTTGGTCCAGCCCAATATCGGGTTGTTTGACATGAGGCAGAATTTCTTTATCAGGAAACGGATTCTTGAAACTATTGTCACTATGAATAATTGAGAACATCAGTTGGGGCTGCTTTTTTTATTCAGCACAGTAAAACTTCACGACAGTCTTCCCAATTCTGCATGAAATATTATTGATTTTATTATATGTACGCGATTTGCGTTTCTCCTATTCCGAAATTTGATTGACACCTCGGGTACAAAATCCCTGCTTCATAATTTTGCTCATCTCTTTATTCGTCTCCTTACTTGAGGCGCTGTTTACTGCTGACAGAATCTCAGGGTAATAAGTTTGTACAGTGGACTCTATTTTATTCGAATCCGGATAAGTTGAACTGCCGCTTTTAATACAATAGCATTAGAAGCTTCATCGGTAAAAAAAATGGCTGGCGGTTTAGCATTGCTAAGCATGAAATATTGTGCGACAGCAGTTTTTTACAGGTCAACACCATCGCCACGTACTTGAAAGCGCGATTGAGGTGTCCACTGACCCAGGGAGCCAGTTATGCGCGTATTCAACTTTTTCATCGTCGGTGCCAATTTACCCAGTGAAGGCCGGTGGCTTATGCTCCACTGACGCGTTTCAGCAGCAATGCTGTCAACGACAACGTGTATTACTCTAGTGCCATGCTTATGTCACAGCGTTGTCCACACCAACACATGCAGCGCACATCTCTCTGTCACTACCGCCACGTAGCTCAAAGTACGTGTATTAGTTTGATAGCAGTATTAGTTGTTGAAGAAGATGCTGCGTAATGCACAATGTACGCTTGAGTGTGTTGCAGTTTAACGCAAGGCGACATCGGCTGCGACGATGGCCTTCTACGGAGCGCAGTTTTCCTTCATCAGTAGTTTTCGGAATTAGCACTGTGTAGCTTTCTTTAAAAGTCTGAGGAAGGGCTCCCGTATCGAACCCCACCATGAAGGCCCGCAGAAGGACAGGGGTGAACAATTGGACTTTTTACCGGATTGGTTTCCTCTCCTGAAGCGCTGTATATCCTTGCCGGCCTTTTACTTCTGTGATATTTGCTATCATGTCTGTGCCACGTAGCGCCTACCCAGGTGCTCTGTATTTTTCTGTGTGCATACACACGCATATATATATATATATATATATATATATATCCTTTCTTTACGCAACCATGTGGAATAAATGCGACGATAGCCTTGAGCTCTCGTGCAGTGGCCAGCGAAGCTGGACTGTTGGCGCCGCCGCGGGTTTGAATACCACTCGTGGCAGTGTTTATTTTATTTATTTATAGTTTGTCTGAAGCCACCCTCAAGGACAAGCATCACACAAGCCGATGAGCCGGTTCGACATGATGAAGTAGTATTTTCTCACTAAAAAATGGTGTCACATAATTTTCAGGTCGCAGATGGTGTAAGTCCCACAAGCCCCACCAGTCCCGTCCAAAGGCATCAACAGCTGTGAGTACTATCGAAATGCCAATACATATATGTAATTAGGCGTCCCTGTAATTTTTTTCCCAGTTGACGCTGTTGCCCCGCTACGTGGTATATTAAAAGGGCACCGTTAATTCGAATTCGTCAAATTTCTGATTGAAAACATTTTTGAGCCCCATCGAGTTCCAGTTACACATAACTGACTATATATATGCATCCCCCAGAATCAGGACCGCGCATTCAAGAATTTAACTGCTTTGCTTTATTATTTTTTAAGATCTAGAAATTTATATTGCAGATGCAATGATCTTCATCCTCTGCAATGGACGGCTGTGTACTGACATTCCAAGATGACACCAAATGTTGGAAGAAAACAAGAGATTGTCTTTTACTGGAAGACTCTTCATATTATATCAATCATATCATATTATATCATATCATATCATATTATATCATATCATATCATATCATATCATATCATATCATATCATATCATATCATATCAAATTCTCTACTGTCACCACATGATTCGCAGTTGTTTGCGCTTCGGCATTGACTACTCACACATCTTTAAGCCACGTGTGTCATCCTGAATGACCCTCACACCCAATGCATTTCGCAAACGACTTGTGACCTCAGTAAAACGGCGTTCTCGGTATTTTTATTGCTTTTTCGTTGAGACGAGTGGTTGCCCGTCTCACACCTCTAGCGTTCCACTGAATTTAGCGGTTTGCAACTTCGCTTTCCAATTCTTCAGTGGACGACGTGACCTGAATGCGAATGTTATCGAGTTGCAAGAAACAATACCTCAGGCACTTAACCCCCCCCCCCCCCCTCCCTGCGCTTTAAAAACGCCTTCTTAAGCGACCCCCTCACTGTCTTTTCTGATGGCTGACACGCGCACGCCAGGCTTGCACGCATGTCGGTCACGGACAGAAATGACTCATCCAATGCACTCCGGCAGGGGTGACTTCTGCGCGACAAATGTAAAACAGCGGCCGTGTACCCATACACCTTTTACATTACGCAAAAATCCAAAGTTAGAAACTTTGATGTCCTCGCTTCTTTACGTCCTTGTCTATTCACTTCTGAACGCTATTCTCCCAAGACCTGCCCGCATGACTGACCGCATAAAAGTTGCCGCTCGTAGCGTAAGAGTGGCTGCCAAATTCACTAGGAACCATTCTTATTCTTTAAGCAATTTCTTTCCCATGATCTGAAACGGCCATAACCAGTACTTGACTACCTTTCGTAAGCTGCTGATCGCCACTGCCAGATTGTTGACTATCATTTCAGGTTTCTTTGTATTAATTTAATTTGTAAACCTACTGCTGTACTCTCCGTGTCAGGACCTCAAGCAAGCACTGAAATACTTCTTCTGGTTTCTATTGTGGTTTTGTACAAATGCCTTGAGCAGTCTCTGTGTGTGCTTTCTTACAAGCGCCAACTATATGCCTTAGCCTCCGCTAACTTGTATGCTGCTTGAGGAAAACACCGCTTGAGACCACTTTCTTCTTAATCACCCATATCAGACAACCGTTGTAACTGCACCAGGACTAAACACTATATCAGGCATACACCCTCCGTTTATAATCATTTTCTTCATCTTTTTTTTTCTGTTACGCTTTTTCCTCTTCCTCCTACAACTTATCCCACTTGCCTATTGTAAGGTCGTTTTTATTGCGAAAGCAATACTACGCCAGGTGTCGCCTCTTCGCGGTACCGCAGCCTACCCTTCACGGTCGGTGGTCGGTCATGTGACTACTGACGTCATGCTCTTCAGCGCGCCGCAGCTAGACTTCGCGGCCGAACGACAGTTGGGGGTCGGTCATGTGATTACTGACGTCACCCCAGAGCGAGAGATGGGGCACCAAGTCGGCTCTTCAGCGCGCCGCAGCTAGAACTTCGCCGCCGGTCGACCACCTGCGAACGGCGGCAAGCGATTGACGTCACACAAGTTGCAATATTGCAATAGTTTGCAGGCCTTGCTGCGGTGATGGATGTGTGTTGCAGCGTGTTGTATGACGTCATCCACAGACAACCAGGCGCTATCGGGTGTAGAGAAAAGTAGCGCCTGCTCGCCGGTTCTTCGGTATAGCTATGGAAGACTTCGGACGCGAGTCAAGATTCTTGTGTTGTGTTACCGTTTAACCTGATGGAGGCTATTGATATCGAAGATGTTACAAGTTACACCATATTGCTTTCACAATTACCTAGGCTTAACCAAAGCTAAGCCCCAGCAATTTTTCTAAGTATTGTCTTCCAATTCTTCCTGTTCTCACCTGCAACCACGAGTAAGCTCTTCTCCCGAAGGTCTACCTCGACCAGTTCACTATATCTGCTTCATTGTCCTTTTTTTTCTTCGTACGCCTTTCTCCCCTCGTATTATTAATGCTTCGATTACTCCCCACAACGCATGCCCAACAATGCCGGAAACAATTATTTTTGAATGGAAAAGAAATTCCGAATGCAATTTCTTGATATACTGTAGGGTTTCACTCTAACAATCAAGATATCCGCAGATCTCCCGTCGAGAAACTTGCATTTTTTTTTTGTCTATTAACCTTTTTGCGATCGTCAGTAGCGCTCCCAATTGGTTTTCTGCGGTAGTCTTAACTGTTCGATGCGAGTGATGGAAACACCCTAAAAGAAAGATTTTTCTACACATCGACCATTACCTTCAATATTTCAATAACAGTATCATACACAGTTCTAATATTCAAAAATTTTTGTCCAAGAATGTTAAACTAGCCTTTCCTATGTAATCAAATCAAATCAAATCAGTTTATTTAAACATCCTACAATGCTTAGGGGCACGGACAAAAAGCCCTAAATGGGCTTGACGAGGTCCATGCCCCCTACAAGGCATACAGTGGAACGCATCTGATACATCAATAACAGAAATACACCAGCAGAAACACAGCTGCTCATGAATAGAAAACTATAAAAAAGGAATGAAGTTTGCTTCTTCAAACTAGCCGCATCACTACCCCCACGATTCTTAAAGCGCGTTCGCGTTCTAGTATTCGGTACCCCTGCATGTTATTCAGGCCTTGCATACATCTGCACGCTCGCTGCCCACCACAGGAAGGCGCCTCCGCGTCCCCCATTACGCCATTTGTGGGCGACGGAAGACAATGGGCGTCCTCTGCCGCCTCCGCGCATTACCCGGTGGCGACGCAGTGTCCTCGGACTCAATGTCCGTCTCGGCGTCCGGCCTCCATCCGTCGTCCCTGCTGCTGCTGCTACCGGCACGGAATTACTCTTCTCGCGCGATTGCAGAATGGTACCGAAAATCTGGACTGTCCTTGCAAGATCCGAGCGGCTCCTCGAGGGGCTGTCGTCTAAGCAGCCAAATGAGCGCATAAATATGCGGACACGTTAAAAGATAGTGTAGAATATTGATAGTATAGAATATCGATAGTGTAGAATATCGATAGTGTAGAGTATCGATAGTGTAGAATATCGATAGTGTAGAAGTGGCGATATTGTTAAAAGCCGCGTTGTCCAGAAAATCCGGTGTCGGCATTGCCGGCGTTGTGAGCGAAAAATTACGAGCATGGATCTGGCAGGTGGTCACCAGGGAGCAAGCTGGGAGGCAGGTGGGCCACATAGGTCACGTGACCTTGTGGCGTCATCACAACCTGCCCACCGGATAGTGGGCAAACTGCCCACCACAGCAGGTGGCAGTTAAAATTAATGATTTGTCGATCGAGAAGAGCAACTTGGGCACCACAAGGCCCACGGCTGGGAGCACCTGCCTTCGCAGGGTTGTGGCGCATCGCTTAACCGCTGCACCACTGGGCCAAGAGGGGTACGAGGACTCCCAGGAGTCTATGAGTGTAAAGTACATAATCAAATAATTATGAGTGTAAAGTACATAATCACATAATTAACCCATTACGCTCTCGTGTCATACCCTTAAGGCGGAGCTTAAGTGTCCCGTCCAATTTTTACGAGTAGCTAAGCGTAACGGTTTGTGCGCCTTTCTTGGGTCTGCGTTTATTCTTACTATTATAAGATCGCGATATACTATCTCGGACAAAAAGAAGCTTTGCTGACCAAATGTTTAGGAGAATTCCCCAAGGTGGAGAAGATTTGTAATAAGGGAGTGATTACCCATTGGCGTCCACCCGAGCGCAGCCATACGGCTACAAAGGAAAGCTATACAGCTTTCTCAGAAACTTCGTAGTTAAAGAAAAATTCGTCCTGGTCCGGGGTTCGAACCCGGGACCACCGCTTCATCGGAGCAGTCGCTCTACCAACTGAGCTAACCGGGACGGCAAGCTTATGGTAGGGCGAGAACGAATTGATCAATAACTCGAAGTGCGAACAGTGTTGACCAAATGTTTAGAGGAATCCCCCAAGGTGGAGTAGATTTGTAATAAGGGAGTAATTACTCATTGACGGACCAGGACGAATTTTTCTTTAACTACGCAGTTTCTGAGAAAGCTGCATAGCTTTCCTTCGTAGCCGTATGGCTGCGCTCGGGTGGATGCCAATGAGTAATTACTCCCTTATTAAGAAGCTTTGTTGAAGTTCACTTCTTATACAGTGGGCCCTTCCGTTTGTGTTTCTCTTCTTTCTTCCATCACTGACCTCGTATTGTGCCACATCGTGGACACAACATGCCAGGCAAGATGGCATGCCTTTTTTATCCGGAAGTGGCTCATTCCTGGCGAAGTAAGTGCTCTCTTCGGCTCTGTGAAACCTTCATAAGGACATTTCAAAAGAATGTGCGGAAAATATTCAGGGGCCACTTTGTCTAAAATGCGTAGAGGCGAAAGCGTTTTCCGCACCACTTTGACTGCCTCTGTGGCACTGGTGACGTCACCACTGGATGACGCCACACATAACTAAGCACTAATTACTGATCAATGACTAAATGCTAATTAATGACGCTTCTTCGCCTTAAGGAGGAGAACGCGACAGCGTGTTGTAGCGCTACCACGGAACGCCACCACCCGTTCTGCGCGATGCCTTGTTTGCACACAACGCTTTTTGAGGAAAGGAAATGCCGCAGTAATTCTCTGTCATCTCGGTAGACACCCGATGATGATGGTGATGATGATGATGAAACTTTATTTCCGCCAGAAGAAGACCCGTGCCCCTCCGGGTCCGCACGCAGGCGTCCAGGGAGGGGCAGCGTCGCAGCTGGAAGACTAGCAACGATATAGTCGGGCAGCTTCTGCTGCCAGGCGGGTAGCGTATCGTTGTATGCTAAGGTCGACACTTCTGAGTATGGTCTCCCATTCCTCTGCATTATTAATTCTGCCATATCCTGGGGCACTGGGGCATCCCCATAATATGTGTTCGAGTGTAGCGGTATGCCCGCAGAACTCGCACACCTCCGCATCCTCCCTCGTGTCACCTCCTGTCCAGCTCCTCCAGAGCGGGGATGCGAAGTTTCTAGCTTGGAGTCTTCTCCAGTCATAGGCCTCAGCCGAGCTAAGCGATCTATCCGGAGGAGGATAGATCCTTTTGCTCTTTTTCTGATTGTCTGTGATGCTATTAAAGGTACTGGTTTCCTCTTTAGTGCTGAATTTGTATGAGCTGTCCACGGCTCCCCGGGGTAAAGAGGAGCGGGCGAGCCTGTGGGCGGCCTCGTTTCCAACCAGACCCGAGTGGGCTGGGGTCCAGATGATTAGAATATTGTGGGCTGGGATAAAGTCTTTTAGATATTTAGCCGCCATTTCATGGATGCGTCCCTTGCTGTAATTTCTTATTGCGGCTTTGCAGTCGCTTACTACGTATTTGGTACCTGGCTGAGTTAGAGCGATCGCTATTGCAACCTCCTCCGCCACAAGGGGTTTTAACTCAAGGTGTCTTACAACGCCTAACGTTCTGCCTGTGTCCCCGACGGCTACGGAGACGGTGTCTCCTAGCGTGCCTACCGCGGCATCAGTGTAGGCCACTGTTCCCAGTGGCATCTTGCCTAGCTTAGCAGCCAGCTGTGCGACCCTGCTTTTCCTTCTGCCTTTGTCGTGGATGGGATGCATGTTTCTGGGTATGGGAGCGATAATAAGATGCTCTCTTATTTCTCTTCCCAGATCCGCTTCAGCCAGTTCTCTCCAATTGTTATGCAGGCCCATTTTCTACAGCATATCATTGGACGTGGAAATGGGCAGCCCTAACGCTCGTTTGACACATTTTCTGATGATTGTGTCTAATGCCTTTTCGTCGGTTTTGTTTATTTTCAGGAATGGGGTTGCGTAGCATATCCTGCTAACGATGAAGGCCTGCGTGAGCCTTATTTTGCTGGACTCCGAGAGCGCTGTACGCCGATGACATCACCATCTGGGCCACTACGGGAAACATAGGAGAGATGGAGGAATGCCTGCAAGCAGCGGCGAGCATAGTTGACCACTATGCCACGTACTGCGGCCTCCAGTGCTCCCCGTCCAAGTCTGAATTTGTGCATATTCGATCTTCTCCGAAATGCAAAATCTCCGTTCAGCTTTCTCTCGCAAGCGGCCCCATCCGTGAAGCGAAGGAGCTACGAATGCTCGGTCTCTTCATTAATCAACATCGTAAGGCAGACCCAACTCTTGCCAAACTCCGCAAAGTCGGCGACCAGGTGGGCCGAATGGTTCGCCGCGTTTCCAACAAGCGAGGAGGGTTGCGAAGTAAGGATGCGATGCGGCTCGCGCATGCCTTCGTAACTAGTCGAGTATTGTACTCGACTCCTTACCTCCGCTTACGGAAACATGACGAAGATCACTTGGAGGTTGTACTCCGCAAAATTTTCAAGAGAGCCCTCGACCTCCCGATATCCACTTCCAACGCGCGACTCCTCGCGTTGGGGGTGGTGAACACCTATCGAGAACTCCGCGAGGCGCATCTCGTTAACCAATACACGTGTCTCGCCCAGACCGCGTACGGTCGCCGCCTCTTGGACCGGTTACATATCAGACATGATCACCATACCATGGAACGGGTTCGAGTGCCAGAACTGTGGAGAAGCGCCCTCTACGTTCGACCCCTTCCGACTAAGATGAACAAGGAGGAAGGGGGAGACCCATTAGGGGCCTCTCCCCGAGCACCTCTCTGTAAATTACTAAATAAATGCTCTTCACCACCACCACCGAGAGGCCTTCTCCCCTTCTAGATACCTTTCTGAAGGCGCTGACGACAAGTTCAGCTTGCGCTTTGAGCTTGTCCAGTGTACTTTTGTTTTTCCCTTTTCTGTTAATATACATGCCTAGGATTCTTATTTCCTCGACAATTGATATCGTTCTATTTTCAAGTGTAACCTCGATTGCCGGTATCCTTTGACTGCGTTTGCTCATTGCTACAAATAGCTCCGACTTTTGCGGAGAGCAACTGAGACCCACGGATTTCGCATGCTCGTTAATGATATCCGCTGCCTTCTGTAGCTTTTCTTTCATTTCTGATTCGCCTCCTTTGTTTAGCCAGACATTTACATCATCTGCATAGAGGCTGATGTTTAAGCCTTCTATCTCTCTAAGCTTGCGGGGAAGGTCCCTCATTACCAGATTAAAGAGAAATGGGGAGAGGACAGCCCCCTGTGGGGTTCCTCTACATCCCATGGGGAACTCATCGGATGTGATGCCCTGAAAGGTAATGATAGCAGTCCTGTCCCTTAGGAACGATCGGATGTAGTTGTAGGTGTTTTTTCCTACAGCTATCTCATTTAGCCCATCAAGGATGGCGTCATGGCTGACATTATCAAAGGCTTTCTTAAGATCTATACCTAAGATCGCCTTCAGGTTGCCGAGGTCCAGCTGATCTACTATATCTCCATAGAGTCTGAGCATTGTATCTTGGGTGGTGAGCCCAGGCCTAAATTCGACCATTTCATCTGGCCAGAGGCCGTTATCCTCCATGTATTTAGACAGTCTGGTCAGGATGACCTTCTCAAGCAGTTTCCCTACACATGATGTTAGTGAGATCGGCCTGAGGTTCTCCAAGCTCGGAGGTTTGCCCTGCTTGTGTATAAGCGTGATCTTGGCCTTCTTCCACTCTTCGGGGACAGCGCCTGCTTTCCACACTTGGTTGAAATACCTAGTGAGGCTATTTATTGATTCCTCATCCAGATTTCTCAACATTCTGTTATCTGCTCTGTCGAGCCCCGGGGCTGACCTTCGTTTTAGCTTCAGCAGTTCCATCCTGACCTCGGCTTTTAATATGGGGGCATCCAACTCCTCATTTCGTTGTCCCTTATAATCGTCATATTGAGCGGCCCCATGGGGAGCAATATACAGTGACTTGAGCGTGTCAATAAGTTGCTCATCTGTGCCATTAAACTTATACCTAGCTTTTATTTGCTCAGTTTTTATAACCGTCTTAGATTTATTTGGGTCTATAAGAAATTTGAGCAACTGCCATGGACTGGATTTTCCCATGCTTTTCTCCGTTTCCTCGCATCTATTATCCCATCGCTGAGATTCCAACTGTCGAGCATACCTTTCTAATTCTACATTGTGTCTAGCTATTTCCCTCAGGTTTTTGTTCCACCTTTGGCGTTTCAGCTGGTTATTTAGCTGTTCCTTTCTTTTGTACATGCTGAAGAGCCTGCTGTCCATTCTATCTTGGGAGTTATCTACCTCCCTCCCTTCCTCCCTTCCTTCTTTCCTCCCTACTTCCTCCCTTTCTGTACGGTGCGGTTCGGGTGTTCACCTTGGGAGTTATCTAACTGAGGAGGTTCAGGTAGATAACTCCCAAGGTGGACACCCGAACCGCACCGTACAGGAAGGGAGGAAGTGGGAGTGAAAGAAGAAAGAGGGGCCGTAATGAAGAAAATGAAGATTGTATTTGAGGAAAGGAAACTACGCAGTATCTGTCTCAAACAACCGAAAAGCGTGACACCTGTGCTGACAACCTCCTGCTGACAACCTTCTGCTAACAACCTTCTGCCGACAACGATGAGGCATTAAATGCTTTCGCCTTAATATTAAATTCTCGACCGTGGCGCCAGGTCCATCTCCTTCACTACTGGCAGCGCTTAGAGCATGTGTGTGTGTTGTGTTGCGCCTTTGTTCGCGCTCAGAATTGGTTTAGTCTTGAACGTTGATATTAGTGGAAATGTTTGGTTTGGGTGTCTTCGATTTTTTTTGTAGCTGTGTTTGCTGTTTTGCGCTGCAACTGTCTGTAGGCCGCGGCCTCCACCTTGTACGTGTTCGTTGAGAGGAGGTTCTCCCCCCCTTTTTGTGTAGGCACCACACTGTGCCTTTATGATACTTTGTGAATTGGACTATGTTTAACCCCAAACGGGTAATTTGTCTCACTGTATGATCTTTTGTTCGGAGCAGGCTCCCGTACTGAATTATTTGTTTGGTTTGTACTCAATAAATTTCTCTTTATGTTCAACGTCCCAACGCGACTCGGGCTATGAGAGACGCCATAGTGAAGGGCGCCGGAAATTTCGACCACCTGAGGTTCTTTACTGCTCACTGACATCGTAAAATTTTACTATCTTAGAGTTCAGCTTAGGCGAACAGGTGGAGCTTTTGCTCATTATTTTTTAGGTGCAAAACAGGGGTCAAACGGCGCATCCTATTCGGTTCCACGCTTGTCATGATAAGTGGATAACCCCAGCGATAGCGGACGGATTGCGTTCCCTCAGCCAGTGACGGAATTGAATTTGACTGGGATCACTGTGTGCGATTTACATTTGGATCCTTATATTACTGGCGCTTCATTCTTCTTCGTCAGCTCACCACGCAGACATGGCCTCTAATCTGTCATTGGTGGACAGTCATAAGTGGTGCCAGCCGCTTCCTAACCTCCAAGGTCTTAACTTTCTACGTGGCATGCGTTATATAACGGCCTTTGAGCCTGCGTCTGGTATGTTTTTTTCCTTTTTCAGCCTTATTACGAACGAAGCGAGTGAAGCCAACAGTGAATGCTTTTTCTATTGCAGAAAATTTATTCGCAGTTTCACTACGACAAAATTAGCGCTGATATGATTTCATGATGCTTCTATTCGCGAATGTTAAAGAACTCCACGTGGTCTAAATTAATCCAGAGCGCTCTAATACGGTGCCCCAGACAGCCAATGTGTCGCTTCGAAACAATTAAACCCTGCAGTTTACAATTTTTGTGGATTCAGACAAAACCTACAGCTGCCTTTAGAGGCACTCATCTCTCAGGTCAACAGGATGAGGTCTTTCTCCCTCCTCCTTATAAATTAAGTCCTGCTGAAACGTCCACAGAACTCTTCCCCGGAGAGCCATCGATTCGCAGAGTTAGTTTCGTGATTGCTGCTTACATCAAGTCAGATCGAACTGCTTATTTTTATACGTCTCGCAATGGTCTATAGCCAAGTAAGTAAACAATCAATGCTTTCACATCGCAGTATACTTGGGTGTTTCAGACGGCCACCTCCGCCTCAGATACAACGTTTGTACACCTTCGTACCTCCCTTTTCACACCCTACAGAGCACGAGGAGAGGAATGGGGGGGGGGGGGGGACACGGAGAACTAAAAAAATAAGTCACGTCGACCTGTGTGTGCGCGCTTGGGCAACTTAGTCGCAGTTCCCAGAATTGTCCTCGAGGAAAACACCGTATACCGGAAGCCGGTGCTGCAAGTGCTCAGCAAGAAGTCAGTACAAAAAAAAAAGGCAAAAACAATGACTTAGCAAGCAGAACATTTTTGCAGCCGTGCCTGTCTCCTAGGGAAACAAAAGTAGCAGGATGACGCGTGTCTGTTTACTCGGCCTCTCTTTTTGCTGGCGGCTTCCTTCCAGACCCACTCGACCAGCTCGACTTGAGTGGAACAAAAAGCAAAATCCGGCTAATGAAAGTGAATGGCCGCGAATTTCGTTCCGCGAGTTTCCTTCGCGACCTCTATCTTCTGCTCCGCGTTTTTCCGTCGCTTTCGAGCGCAGCGCCGCCTCTCGTCGCTGCCGCGCATACATTCACCCGTCCGTGCTCAGCGAGACGCGACTGATTGCCCGCGCGCCCAACGAGTCCAAGGCGCACACATGCGCTCATCGCGATTTCTCACGAAGACGACCGTCGTCGTCGTCTCCCAGACCACCGCCACAGCGGGCACGTCTGTCGGCGCACCATACTTCTCCGGCCAAGAACAAACGGGCCGGTTTCGGTCGGTTCGAGGACCACCCGAAGAGGAGCGAGGCAGCAGCTTCTGGGCGCCGGCGTCGTGTTTTCCTTTCTGGAGATTTCGCCGGCTGCTGGCTTCGCGTGACGCGCTGCCCACTAGGAAGCGGGGAGCCCTTCCGCCTCACCGCCGTCTCTGCGTGCGTTGACTTAGCTGCGCCCGGAATTTATTTTTTTTTCCACGTGCGCGGAGAAGGCGGATGCCATAACAGGAGCAACGGCATCGTGCTGAGTTCCGCGTGCGACTCTTTCTCGCTCTCTCTCTCTCTGTTTTTTTCTGTGGCATCACACATGCTGTTGCTGCTGCCTGTGGAGTAAGGCACGCAGCTGGACTCCTGTGCAGTGGAGGAGAAGGGTAGCGACGGGAAGCGGCTTCGTTATAAGCGCTTTTTCGTTATAACCACTTAAGATCCAAGCCGCATGACTTCGCGGAGATTTTATAACTGTCTCGCCGTATTCATTGTTACATCACTTTCTGCTGTGTACGCGACATTGGTAAATTTAGAGGGGAGAGGAGAATGGATGAGCGAGAACTCTATTTAATTAAATACCCATAACTTTCGCGGACATTTTCATCTTTATTTCCACCCCGCTGCGTTGTTTTGTTTTGCGCAGCTGGACTCCTGTGCGGTGGAGGAGCAGGGTAGCGGCTGGAAGCGGCTTCGTTATAAACGCTTTTTCGTTATAACCACGTAAGATCCAAGCCGCATGACTTCGCGGACATTTTGTGACTGTCTCGTCGTGTTCACTGTAGCATCACTTTCTGCTGTGTACGCGGCATTGGCAAATTTGAAGGGGAGAAGATATAGATGAGCGAGAATTTGTTTTTTAATTAGATATCCATAATTTTCGTGGACATCTTCATTTTTATTTGCACCCCGTTGCGTTGCTTTGCAGTTCGCAAATCTCCTACTACGTTGCGGTTTTTCTGTTTACATCTTTCAACCTTGGTGCGTCTAATAATACTTTCTATTCCCTCTTCACGTCATGATTTCTTAGGTTCCTTTCTTCTTCTGCTTAAATATGTTTTATACACCTATTACTGCTCTTTTATAAAACCCTTTTATAAACACCCTTTTGTAAAAGGGAGTGCGGCAGAGGACAGATTAGTCCCTTTTCACTCCCATATTCATGTTTAGAGTTTGATTTTGGTTTTATGGGGTTTTAACGTCCCAAAGCAATTCAGGCTATGAGAGACGCCGTAGTGGAGGGCTCCGGAAATTTCGACTACCTGGGGTTCTTTAACGTCCACTGACATCGCACACTACACGGGCCTCTAGAATTTCTCCTCCAAAGAAATTCAACCGCCGCGGCCGTGATCGAATCCGCGTCTTTCGGGTCAGCAGCCGAACACCATAACCACTGAGCCACCGCGGCGGGGCTCATGTTTAGAGTGTAGGGAAAGAATGCAGAAAAAAGGGACACGAAAAAGTTCAAAAACAAAGTTACATTCCAAAGTGCTCAAGCAGTGAGCCTAGCCGTGCCGAAGTTGGACAAATTAAGAAAAAAGAATCTTAAATTTCGCGATGCGCCTTCAAAAAAAAAAAAAAACTTTTCCGCATAACGCAATTCCGGACACGCCACATGCGTGCTGTAGAGAAACCCCGACAAGTCGATAATACGGTACTAAGAATTCCTTAGCTCATTCACATCCGCATCGCCACTCTTATGCAAGGCCGCTTGGGGGCAAGAGAAACCGGTACCGTAAATTAAACAAAGAGGTTAGGTAGACGCTTTAATAGCCTTTAAAGCACCACCGCTTCCGCTATCGCTGAGCTGAAGACGTCTTACTCCGCCTCTTATCTGCATGCGGTGAAAGTGAAGCGGCATTCTCCGGCTTTATTTCTGTGTTGTCTCTTGAAAAGAAGGATGACGCTTGTTCTCTATCTCTTTGCTCTTTCCTACCATGCTTTAAGAACGACGCCAGATCAGCGGTTACGGTAAACCGTTGCAACTGTGATCCTGGCCCGTCGCATCGGTCCGCAATCTGCTGCAACCCGTTCAGTTAAGACTTCAAACGCAACGTGACTAAGAAGCCCAGAGTTAAGGCAGGCTTACTCTGTCTGTACGTAAAAGCCAAGTGGTGTGAAAGATACAGCTATATGAGCTACCCAAAGGATCACTTGACCGAACCGTTTGAACGCAAGCACTATTCATCATTGATTGGCTTGCGTGCAGTGGAGAACCAACTACAGCCATTCCGAAATGAATTCTGCGCCCTACTGCGCGGTGCCTCCTGCAACCTCTACAACGCTGCACTTAACTAAAATAAGTTAGTCCAGCGCATGAAGGAAACCAGATGCATCTGATATGGTGCTTGCGTCGGTGAATGGCGTGTTCAGGAAGTCATTTGTAGAAACAAGCACAGGCGACTAGACTGCCGAAGAACAGGTCGATAAATGGTACCGACAATGCGGCGAGATCTAATCTTCCAGACAGCCGCTGCCGATCACATACTAAGCAGCTGTTCTTGACCAAAAGACCTCTGTTGCCAGCGGTCTCTTTGCACAGGCAGAGCTCTGCATCGCATTCACTATTTTAGCCATCGTGTTTGTGTCGCAGTCACGTCGTACACTCTTGTCTCATGTTTCAAGGAATTAACTGCCGCGTTCGTCTGAACAGAGATAGAGAAAATATCATAGAACAGGTAACGCCGTCCTGATGAAGAGAGCGACTGCAACGTATGCAATGGTGCATATGTTTCCAGCAGGAAGCGCTCCTGTTTTGTCGTTATTTTCCTGCTCAGTCAAGCCCGTATTTCTTCGGTGCATCTCATCTCAAAGAGCCACGACAGATTTCCGAGGAACAAGTGCTGTATACGTTTACAGATTGACGTCGACTTGTGTTGCCTTTGTTTTAATTTTTCTTGCAGTGAAACGAAGGAAACGTTTTTCAAAAGTAAGAGAACTGGAGTGAAGTTTAAACGAGGCTATGGTACCTGCTATATTTAGCATAAATAGAAGAATCCTGCGGCAGGGCACATTTTGAGCCTTTGAAGAGCTTTCCCAGCGTAATTGAAGGTTATTTAGGGAGCAGTGTGAATGGGCTCATGCGAAACTCGCGGTGAAAGAATTAACAACGCCGCCACCAAAAAAACGAGCAGTTAAGCAGCCAGGACGCAGCGAAGGCAAATTCTAAAAATTTTGAAGCGTAAATGCCACATTAAAAAGACCGCAGTCGGTAGACAGTGCCTCTACAGCAGCGTTTTTTTTTTCACAGGCTCAAAAGTGTCCCGTCACATCTGTGCATTAATTGCGCTGTCGTGGGTGATGTAATATAATATTTTTATGCAGCTTTATGACCCGCTGGCGCAGTTAGAGTGTTCGGGTGAAAAAAAAAATTAGCTTGACTAGACCCTGTTCTTCGGATCGCGTGTACAGAGAAACATAACCCTGCAAACAGTAACAGAACACAGTAACAAAACAAAATGAAAAAAAAACGTGTTTAAACCTCTGTGACTTTTAAAAATATATGCACCGAAAGCACCTGTGGACGCTTCAAAGGATTGCATCAATACAAAGAAGACTTAGACAAGTGTGAATATAAGTGACTTTCGTATAGGCAAGGAGAGTTGGGATCATTCTGCATACTTTATATTATTTAAAATGCTGATAAGAAGATTTAAAAAAAAAAATAAGAAATGACCGTACGGCATGCATACATCAGTGGAGATACGCTTTGCGAAGGATGTAACACATCAGAAAACTAGAAACCGAGACTGAAATGCACGCATAGCATAAATAACGTGAAAACACACAAAAATAATTTCACGCCTGAAAAACACTTTCAAGGTGTCATTTTATGTGGCATGTACCGTGCATACGACAGGAATTTAACTGCAGTAGAAGCCCATAACAGGACGAATTAACCAAGTTCATTTCCTTCAAACGTCTCTCCTTTCGCGAGAATCGTGAAATATTTACTGCGCATGGAATACGTTCCTTATAACATGCCCATCACATAAACCCTTTCATATACACTTCGCTCGAGACATCAATGCGGGCGTGTGGCCCCACCATTGTAACGGCGGCCGAGGCGGATGCTGAAGTTGGAAAAAATTGGTTGTGCCTCCGAACAGCTTCCCCCGATGAAACACGAGCTGAGAGGCGCTAGCTAGTGAAGCTCCTTCTCCGGTTTTTAGACAACACTGGCTTGTTGGCCAAGGGTAGAAGGTGCGTTTGTTTTTTTCCCTATTAGGCGGAGATGATGCAAATACTGACGTAACTAGTGTAAGAACAATCTAACCTCCATTTTAGCAGTACCATCATCCCCACCACCACCAATAGTTATCTGGGCAGTACGCCTGCTTGTCATGAATGTCACTGCTATCTCCTCTGGGTCCTACCCGTCGCGATGGCTTATTGGCTTCAGCGTTCATAGTCTGAGGCCGAGGTAGCTGCATCGAATCGCGGCCGCGGGGGTCGCATTCAGATGGAAGTGACTATTTATTTGTTTATTTACATATTTATTTATTTATGCATGATCCTACAGCGCCGTTAGGCACAACAGTATGGGAGGTATAGTAGCAAGATGCAATCATAAATGTGCCAATATTTATTTATTTATTTATTTATTTATTTATTTATTTATTTATTTATTTATTTATTTATTTATTTATTTATTTATTTATTCATTTATTTATTTATTTATTTATTTATTTATTTATTTATTCAATAAACCCCTAAAGGCCCTCAATCGAGGGTGTTACATAGGGGGAGCAATGACACACAACGCAAAATAAGATTGAGCAAGCGCCAAGGTGCAATACATAAGAACAGAAAGCACATGTAGAAAACAAAAGAAATAAACAAAAACCTGTAGTATACATTGTAATTTACACGAAAAAAGAACAGATAGCGTTTTAGAGGCGTAACAACCGCAGGAACAAAACAAAATAACAAAAAAGCTGAATGCAGCATGTGGTAAAATCAATTAGTAAAGCTAAACAGATATTTGGGTAATAAAGTCCTGAAACTTGTTAAGATCCCGTTCAGAAGCGATGTGTGATGGTAGATTATTCCAGTCGACTATAGTACGTATCACAATGCCTCTTGGCAATACACGACTGCACGACTGCAGTACACAATGTTTCAACTCAAAACTAGGCGGACACAGGACAGCCATTGACCGTACGCACTGCTTTAAAAGAAATAATGAAAGAAAGGGGACTTTCGGGAAGAAAGAATTTTAAAACGATTAGTTTTACGTTGAAATGGTTTGACCTTAATTGGGTGGTCTCTTCTTTGCAATACATAGCTTAGTGGTTGAAGGTAGTTCACTTTTGGGGTTCCAGTGCAATCATGAAATATATTGGGCAGTAACCTATAAGACGGAGACGTTTTCTTGTATCGCTCAGCTTTCACCATTCCAAGCTTTGCTTAACCCGAGTAATGCTTATAGATTCCTATTATAGTTACTTAAAACAAAATGGGAAGCGCGGATGCGATTACAGTGGGCGTCAAGGAACTCCAGGTGGCCTAAGTCAATCCAGAGCCCTCCACTTGCATGGGCGCCCCTCACAGGTCATCCCATTATGGACGCCATATTGGAGCCACGGCACAACCCCCATATCCTTGATACGTTAAACCACACACACCTTAGCATCTTATCTCTCTCGTCCTCCCTGATTTATTAAAAGCGGAGCAGCCGGGGCCCTTATTAACATTAAAATCACCGTATTATAAAATAATTAGCGCAAGCACCTTAATGAGGGGAGAGAGGGAAAAGGATTTATGCGTTCCCACGCATTCCCGGGAAAAACAGTCTAGTGGGAAGAAGAAGCACCCTCCGCTAGCACCTCGTAGTGCAAGGGCAAAGTCGAGTGTGAGCCCCCCCCCCACGAGGACTCCACTCTGACGGGGGAGGGGGGAGGCGTCGTTCGGCCATCGACTCTGGGGTGCGCGGCGCGCGCGTCCGCTTCTCCGAGAGTGAAAAGATGAAGAGAAAGCAAGCGCAGATAACGGCGATGCTGCCGCGACGCCGCCGACGCCAGCTCACGACCGAGCGTCAGCCACAACAGCAGCGGTGCGCTGCGCGCCGGATATCTCATCTTTGGCCGAGGCGCTGCTCTTCCTCGTTCTGCCCTTCCTCCTCCTTTTGTACTGAAGAAGACACGACCACGCACAGACGCTGCTACGGGGAGGGGGGAGAGAGATGGCCCCGCTGTGCGGAACTTCGTGCTCTCCGCCAACCACCGTATAGAAGAGGAACCGCATTACCTTGAATTTAAGCCGCAGACCCTCTGCAGGCAGGGTGCGGAGGGAGAACAGAGTTGCGGTGCTCGGACAATCAAAGAGTTCTGGCATTAGCAGGCAAATTCTTCTCAATGACACTGATCATGCTGATGGTTTGATTTTAAGGGTGCAAAGGCAGCTTTGCCAAACAGCGCTATGGCTCAGATGTATTTGTCTATACACGAGGTTGGGTCAAATAGCGATTTTTGCAAGCACCTCACGTCCAGAGAGGCTGTAATTCCAGGGCAGGTGCAATCTTGTACCCTCTGCTCAACCATATTGCTCCTGGTGACACGAGGATCGAATCCCGCGTCTTCCGCATTTGAGCCAGATGTTAAAACCACCTGGCCACCGTTGTGCTTTGGTAAGGTCCTCTTCCAAACGTCGTTGAAAGCATCGCCTCTTTCACACTGTGTTTGTGCGATAATAATACACTGTTTCTCAAATAAGTAAGCACCAGAAATAACTATCTTCCTTATCCGAAAGCATCAGTAAAAGAGCCTGCAGTATCATGGACTGAGGTCTGCAGGGCGAGAAGGAGAGACACGAAGCTCTTGTAAATATTTTTGCCTGCACGTATAAGACACCTGCGTGACATTGCGGAATTATAACTTTGCGTGCCCGTCACTGCCAAGAGCTTTTTACTGAACTGCGCGGCTATGCGTTGGCTTCAATTTCTACTACGTCTACTGTCCTTGCAGATCTGACTACAGTCGTTCTTAGCTTCTATCCCTGTCCATTCCACACACGTATTCAAGGTCGTCGGAAGACTACGGCTGCTCATATTCTCGCTACATCTTAAATGTGCCTCAACACGGTATGCGTGGTCTGTCCCGCCACCTGTGGGTCAATACCGTTGCGAGCGCGTGCGGTCGTCTGCGCGCCAAGGAAAGTTGTGCCCCGTCGGAAGAAGAAGAAGAAGGGAAGTGGTTAAGCCGGTGGCAGACATTAGCAGCGGCGTCTCAGCTGTGTGTGCGTATGTGTTCTGATGGAGAAAAGGAAAACACAGAGGGCGCAGTGAACCCGGCGTTTCGTCGAGCAACAACCGGTTGACCCATCAGCTGCCCGAGAGTAGTTCCGTTTGCTGCGACCATTCTCCTCTTATTCCGCACGCGCAGAGAAAGAAACTGAATAAGAGAAAACGGAGGACGCATTTCATCTTTTCCCTTTTTTTTTTTTACTGGAACTTGCGTCACTGCTTTTCTTGCTGTCGCACAGGTCATACCAAGAAATTAAGCTTTCACATCACCATAAGCCTATCGGAGGTTGCAATAATGACGTAACAACATACACTCTGCTTCAGCTTTCAATGCGTTAAGGAAGTTTGACATAACTTCACACGAAGTTATTGCGCATGCGTTTAGAGAACTATCTCGTGTGCCCAATTATCTGCGGAAGCAGCCGCCGAAAAGTGTACACGCGTTATAACACCGAGCAATCACCAGAGAAAAGGAACAGTTGAAATTAATGGCCATAAGCAAAACTACGTAGACCAGCCTGGCCAATACTTTTCGTCACGTTCCGTGCTTTCGTTTGGAGGTTCCGTAATGTCATCGCGTAATTGTTTCAGCTACAATTAAATAAATTTCTTGTATCAGATAAAGGCTCCCAACAGTTAGAAGCTGCAGGCAGTTCTATGCTGTCTTTACTTTTTGCTAAGATAGTCTTCAAGACACCTCGTAGAGCTCGGACAAACTGTGCCATTCTTTTTCTTCCAAGTATTCCTGAGCGGTCTTAAAGTGATTCTCACATTAGCTACTCACGGCTAATCCACTCTTTTGGCAGCTCTGATCAATTTTTAGCGAGTCTGTTCATTCAGTGCTACCGATAAATACTGCTCTTATAATCAGCGCTACAGCCCAATCAGAGCCCGTGCAGTCATATCTGCCTACATGCTCAAACAGGCGCGCGTCGTCATAATGTTGTTTTTATTAGGGAGTAGGAAAATGGACTCCGCGGTTTCTTGTGTACGCGATGAAGAAAACAGGTAATCGATCACTACTAATCGGAGGCTCCCAGGTCATCCTTAGGCATCATAGAAAACAGGTTTGCGCGTAAATACTTCCTATGTGCCTCTAACTTTTGTACTAGTTACTGATTGGAAGATAATTTTTTCGGTACAATATGCATTGCACACATAACGCATGAGCAGGGCACTTCCTTCCTTCACTGCATACGCAGTACTCTGTGTAAGCAGTCTCATACAAAAATATTGTTTTTTTATTTTCTTTAATTTTCTGCAACGTGTTTATCTCCCTTATTAACGCCCCGGTTCCGCACCAGACCGTTCAGTGCCTGGTCTTCACATTTGCTCTTCTTTTTCATAAATGCTTCGCACTCTCTCTACTTTCCACCTCAATCGGAATTCAAAGATGCTCCCCCCCCCCCCCCCCCATCAAGTGAATGTCGATCGGGTTCTTTTTATCGCTCACCATAAATGCCACTGCGGCGTCTCAAGTTACAAATTCCCTTTCTCGGCTGCTTTTCACGCTCTCGCCCTTGGGTCCCTTATCGCATTTGTCATTTTTACTGCTGATTCCACATTCCAGCCCAAGCACGTCGTTCAATTCCTGAGCGGATTCTTAAGGGCCAATTTGCCTCTGCGTGGGATTCCGTCCGTTTCCAGCTATAGCGCGCTCGCGATAACGGTTGCTCCGCACGTGCTCGCAATGCCGCAACACAGACTGCCCACCCCCTCCCCCATTCCCTCTCACACCGGCTCCGATCGTTCCTTGTTTTCTCTGTAGGAGCCACTGCCGTATCTCATAAACGGTGAAAGCAACGTGAGCAGAAACGCGGATGTCACCCGTAGACACCACTGCAGGCGAGGGGTACACTGTACACCCGACCAAATCTCTAACTGGCTCGGGTGTTGTACCGCTAAATGCACCTCGTAAAAGGTTCTTGTCTGCTACAGTGCTGGCATATTCATGCTGTAATTTGACGGGTGAGATGGAATTTCGTGGTTCCTTTTAGTTCATATAATGCTTGAGTGGAGTACTTGCGTGTTTAGATTAAAGTTATCAGAAATATTCATCGTCTGCAACTATGAAGATCCGAAACGAGCCGAATACGCAGCAATGGTTCTGGTGGCGCATTTGCGCTTAGTCTGGGTAAACGACTTGTCTGCCATGAAAGGAGTGGTAGTTTACCCAGAGGAATAGGCCATATGAACCAGAACTATTGCTGCGCATCCCGCTTGTTTCGGCTCTTCGTAGATGAGGACGATGCGGATTTCTAATAAATTTGTCCAGTCAGCGAAGCACTCCACTCGAATATCACGTGAAAAAAAAAGGGGGGGTCTCCAAACGCCATTTCACGCGTCAAATTACAGCATTAACATGCTAGCAGTTTAGCCAAAGCAACCTTTTACAAGGTGCATTTATCAATGCAACACCCGAGTTAGAGATTTGGCCGGCTGTACGTGAGCTTTAGAGCAGCGAAAACACCAGCGTCAGGGGGTGCAGAGCACCTCACTGCGTCACTGAATGCTCATGCTGATGCTCACTTGCAGGCGCTCAGTTTTTGAAGGCAGTTGTTTTGTGCTGTCACGATTTCCTGACCACGCATCGAGGGGCTTTGCCCCTTTTTTGTGCTTAACAGCGACCGCTGCGTAAGCCGGACTCAAATAGAACTTACAGCGCCGCTATTGTGAATGCGCTGTTACCGAAACCCATTGTGCGCAGCACACAGGGACGCGTTCAAGGTTTGCTTCGTGAGCCGTTCAGTTTGAAATCGACCTTCCCTAAATAGCACAAATACAACCGTGCAACACTTCCGAGTACTATTTCTAGTATAACTCGTGCGTCAGTGACAGCCGTTGTAACGAAGGGAGCGTCATTTACTTTCCTTTTCTCTTTTTTTTTTTTGAGATGTTGCAAGCATATAATGCGGCCAACCTTGCTTGCCACTACTTTTCTCCCATCCTGGTAATCTTGGCACAGGCAAGAACACTGTTTGCAGCGTCCTCGTAACAAATGAACTGCTGACCATCATCTTAAGGATGCGCGAGCGCAGATTCACAACCTGCCCTCCAAGCATGACGCCCTTCGGAACAGGAAGAGGGCATGGTACACCTTCAGGGCTGTCGACCTCTGTCCTGAGATTTGGGCATGGCACATAAGCCATGCCCCAAGTCTACCCCCCCCCCCCCCCCACCCCCACCCCTTCCTCCGCCTTCAGCTCATTTCTCACTGCCACCCCAATACGAACATTCTGGCGTCTTCCTTGCCAGTCTCGTCAGATCTGGCGTATACTAGCTGGCTTTGGTGACTCTGCACAAATCTGTTCTACTCCTGGTTCTGCGCTGAAATAAAGCTTAACCCTCTCTCTCTGTAGCGAGTTTCGCAAAAGGTGCAACCAATATGCCCTGCCTTTCTAGGAACGGTAACACGTGCGAACAGCGGAGGTTGGACAATCCAAGACCATTTTCACTTACTCGGTGCATTGTGGATCTGGACCCTAAGTAGCCAAGGGACAGCCAATAGGCCTACCTTCCACACATTTGCATGGTTCTAGCGGAAGCTGGGCCTCGAACAAAACCACCCTTGTCGGGGGTGTATCAGCGGTGAAGAAAAGAAGGGTACCGTTGCTAATGGAGGAAGTACCGGCGGCGCGCTCATTGTCTTGGGCTCGTGCTTTCTTTCTGCGGGCGTGAGCCGAGACTGGTCGGTAAGGGAGGTCCCAGAACCAAGGTTCTCTTTGTCTGACAACGCGCAGCAGTTAACGTGCGCTTGTTGCTGTAGAGTACCGCTCATACTTGGATATGTCTGCAGCCGGCTCCTATCACCACTGCGGCGGCCCTCTCTACAGAAAGCGCGACAGATCTGGAGTATTACGCCCGCTCGGTAGATGCGATGCTATTTCGGGAAAGCTCATTACTGCGTTGCGGCTTTCGTAGGTGAGCGTGCTGATTCGTTATCTCCCACTGATTGCGTATGGCCAGTAACTCGGCGTGTCTGTTATATCCGCTTCTTTCTTCTATAGTTAGCTTTCCATGAGTTATACTGGTGCGTTTATGTGACTATTGCTCTTCTAACGAGGGTGGTTTACGCTTTTCGTAGAGAGTCGTAATGACTGCATTTGCACTTTACCCAAATCAGCAGTCCAGTTCGTATATGATTCTATCGTGAGGGACTGCGGACACTACTGAAATGCTCTTTGGGGCAGGGTGATCTCGGCGTCTATCAAAAAGATTTTAAATTATCAGGCCCACAGCTGAAACACTGGGTGTAAATGCTTCGGAAACGCCATTCCGATCGACCGCTCATGGAAGCCCGCATATTTTCTCGAGGCTATCGTCTTCTTCGTCTACTACGACTTCCTCTGCATCATCTTCCTACTCTTACGGGCTCCCCCACGTAAGTAGCTTACATAATCGGTTCTCTTACCTACACTGCCGCGTATACAGTGGCACCCATGTTCGCAGTAACACCCATGTATGCAGTGATACCCATGTAGACAGTGACACCCACAAATACTTCTTTTTGGGCTACTTGGTGCATTTTGAACCTAAGAAAAAAGAGCTAAGGCATGCAACCACAGAAGAAGAACAAGGCACAAGCGCTGTAAAGGTCAGTGCTGCTTGACGAGGGACGAACACAAAAGGACGGGCCCACTGAACAAGAAAGATATTTCATCAAAATTTCTTTTTGGGCTAGTTGGTGCATTTTGAACAAAAGAAAATAGCAGCGCTGAAAGCGTACAACCACAGAAGAAGAACAGGACACAAGCGCTTTGTCCTGTTCTTCTTCTGTGGTTGCATGCTTTCAGCGCTGCTATTTTCTTACGTTCAAAAAAGTGACACCCATATAGGCACTGACATCCATGTACAGGATCAATCACACTTAGAGGGAACACGGCTCCCCGTGGCTGCGCATATACGCGGATCATTAGTGCGACCAAGTAGATGGCAGACCCGTACAAAGGGGCAGACGACACAAAGCACCACGTCGGGTTCCCTCTTCTCGTGCGCCACTCTGCATTGCTTTATGAACGGGTTAGATGCAATGGCACTCTGCAGGTACGTGGCCACGCGCAGCCGTGTTCCCTCTAAGTGTGACTGACTCTGTACAGCACGTATAGCTTGGTCATATGTGCGATGTACCCTTGTAAAGACATGGGCGGTCTGTACTGTTATAGGTGAGGTTAGACCTGAATTGTTATCCAAGGAAGTTCTGCAGTATGGACGCAAATTTGATGCGGCAGAGTGCAGACGGAAAAGGGAGGGAAAACCTGGGGCGATAATTTATATATTTTTTTTTTATTATTGCGTTCGCAACACTCAGGGCTGGCGCTCATGGACCGGACCTGCTTCCAGTTCTCTCCGTGCGACTTCGTGGACAGGGAAAAAAGGATCCGAAACTCTTTCTAGTGCGATTTTCGATGTAGGAACGTAGCGAACTTAAAAAGCGATAAAGGAAGAGCTCATTCTGCGCAATTGGAATGCTGGGTGCGTGGTTGGACAAAGGATGCACGCCCACTTTCTTTCTTCCGTCCATCCGTCTGTCTCTCCGTTGTATCGCATTTCTTATAATCTCAAAAGTACATTAGGAGCATTGATTACATCAAAAGACATTGTTTAATTATTACTATTAATAATGCCTGTAATATGTAATAACTCTGTCTTATGTTTCCTTAATATTCCTCTATTATTTTTCTTCTATAACTTCGGGAAGTTCACCCTAAAAATGAATCGAGTCTGCCAGTAGTGCCAACAGTCGTGATGAGCGCGAACCATCAGCGCGAAGTTTTAAGTGTTCACTCACTCTACATGAAACATACTTTGTGTGACGGTTTGGCCCGCAGCCACGCAGAGAACACCGTCAACTTGCGAAATTTTGTCTAGGAGAAAATAAAAACTAAAACTTCGTTTCCTAAAGGCATTTTCCTCGCAGTTTCACAATAAAGGAAACATTTGCATGTCCGTGAATTACTTCCGTCGTCCTCGGTGTCGCTTAAAGGCGCGTACTTTCCGAGCGTTTCTTTGCGAAGGTCTGCAAGGAAATGTTTTTGCAAGAACGCAGTATTACGACCATGCCCAGGAACGAACCAATCACCGAAAATCGCCGTCCGACTTGAACTTCCTAGTCCAGGTGGTCACAAACTTGTCCCCCGGGTGGTTTGGCGGAAATGCAATTTGCCTACTGCCGACTCTAGTGAACCCCCCCCCCCCCCCCCCCCCCCCCCCCAAATGAGGACAGAGAGGTACCCGGGCACCAGCCGAGCAGAAACGGGCAGAGGAGAGCAGGGGCGTAGGAAGGCACACTTAAGGTAGCTGGCGGAAACGGTGTTACGCGGAAAAGACGCTTGTTTTTTTCGGGGGCCGGAACACCTGGTGGCCGTTCCAATCTGGCTGCGGCAACAGGAGGCCGCACGCCGGTGGCGCGTGTTGGGACGCGGACGTCATGACACCGCGAACCTCAGCGGATGCTGGCGTAGTCGTAAATGGAGCGTTGTTGACCTGTCACGGCTGCTATTCCCCCACCGTGCGGGTCCCCGACGAGGAAGGATGCTTTCTCCAGTGTGAAAGTGGAGAAATGCCTTCGCTTGGGATTCCGTGTACGCGTGGCAGAGTTCAAGCTTCCGGACGTGGTGGATGCGTTGCATGCGGCCAAACTGTGTCAGTGCACGTTAAAGAATCCCAGGTGGTCGAAATTTCAGGAGTCCTTCACTACGGCGTCTCTCATAGTCTTAGTCACTTTAATGCGTTAAACCACAATAAACCAAAATAAACTGTATGATGCAATTGACGTGAAGGGCAGCTGAGTAGAGGGATGGACTCGCTGTCAGAACGCGGCTAACGCATAAGAACTGGCGGTAGCACGACACTGGACGATGAAGAGAACAAGAGATCTAGTGCGTCCCTTGTCTTCGTTTTGCATCTTTATTACCGCTGGTTGTGTCAGACTGGTACATTTCAAATGACCGAGGAACTTACTTCGTTGAACTGTACACCCAGAAAGTAGGAAGTTGCTGAGCATTTCCTTTCCGCAAAACCAATTTCCATTTCAAAATCCTGTGGAGCGAAATCTCCCTCAGTGGTACGGGCGTTGCTAGTTTGATCGAGGACAGTTAGTTCTCTGTTCCCTTTTGCTGCGCAGATGCTGCGTGGACGGCGGGGGCGAAGCAAAGATTGGTTGCTGGTCGAAGAAGGCCCTCCACCCTGCACATCGCAACCACGCCGTGACGGACCTGAGTGAAAGAGAACGTGAAAGAAGAAAGATAGAAAGAGTCGCCGTAGTGGAAGTCTCTGGAATAATTTCGAGCACCTGTGGTTCTTTAAAGAGCACTGACGTCGCACAGCAGACAGGCACCTTTTGCATTTCGCCTCCATCTAAACGCGGCCGCCTCTTCCGGGATTGACCGCCCGTCCTCCGGCTCATTAGCCAGGCACCCTAACCACACTATGCCACCTCGGCGGGTCACAGGAGAAGGCAATGTCCAGAATCAGCCGACAGCTACTAAATAAAGTTCAGCAAGGCCGTTCAATAAGTACACGAACGAGAGAGAGAGAGAAAAAAGAAAAAAGGCGGGAAGGGCGAGAGGCCGCGGCTGGAGGCACAGGAAGCTCCCAGAGAAGCCTGACCTTGGATGAGGCGTACGACGTTGGGCACCGCGAATTGATCTTGGCCTCTCGCATCGGCGTCCGACACTTCCGCGGCAATCCGTAACTGTCCGCCGCTTCGGATGGTAGCCCCGCCGACCACTACGCGTACTACGTGACATCATCCGGCAGGTAGAGAAGCTAGCGTCCGCTCCTCCACTGGTCCTCCCAGTCCGAGATGAAAAGAAACCCCATTACAAGCGCCCGCAGCAGTTCGCGCATTTGGACGGGCGTAGCGGCTCCAGTGGCAGCAGCAACTGAAGACTCGGTTCAGCGTCACACCCGAAAAGTGCACGAACAGCTTCTGGATTCGCCACGGGGATGTCGCTGTCAGCCCAGCATTAATTAATAACGTGACTTGGGTGTAACGAATACCAAATCCTTCTGTACCATGGCTGGATGGAGACGCGATTGCTAATTAAATTTCTCCTCACAAGACCTTTCTATGTGTTGGTTCTTGTATTAGAGCTTTTATTAGTCACACATTCTATACGCACATGCGGGCCTATCGAAGCCAAGGGCGAGCTTGAAGGGGAGTGGCCAGCAGCGCAAGGCATCATTAAAGTGCAATTTACAGGAAGCACACAAAAGTACATCATAGAAAGCGCAAAAGGAAACTATTTGTACACATCAAAAATACAAACTCTAATCTGTTTTCTGGTATTGCCCCAGATGGCCTCTTTGTGCCGCTAGCTCACAGTTTCGTCGAATAAAAACATCACAGGTCAGCGTCTTTTAACGCAGCAAAAGTAAGTGCTTTGTATATTGCTTGCGGTGTGACTAGCGAATATGAAAGCCGTTTCTGGCGATAAGTGGATAAGTGGAACAACAGCGCTGACACTTGGCATGCGTAGCGGAGCTTGTATATAAAGTTCCAGCCGTCTTCTTGCAGCTGTAGGCTGAAGCTAATTTGTTTACAGTCTTCCTGATTAGCGCCAACGTGACGAATGTTTTCTTGTAGCCCCTGAAATCCTAAACTCGTGTCAATCACTCCTTGAAACTAATAAATATATGCTCAGCCAGACTCTTTCAGGTTAGCAACGCTCTTGTCGAGGATAGTTGCTGAAGCATGTGCTTATTCTAGTGGGTAGACAATTATATGCCTACCCTGAGTTCATATAGGCTTCAGACACACATCACTGTAAGATGCTTTCATAGTCGGAAAAACGCCATGTATGCAGCGGGAGGATGTGAAGCGTCCCGTGACTAAATGAACAAACCGCGGGAGCTCATTTCAATGCACGAATGAATTGTAAGTGGCGAAATGACGGATACCAGCGACATTAAACAGGAGTTTACTGACGACAAACTGTTTGCCCCCGGCAACTTCCGCAAGACAAATCTGTCTAGCACGATGTTGTTCAGAACGATCGGCACATCGTGTTTTCAGCTGAGTCTAATTAATTTCTACAGCGGCGCCCGTCACTTTGCATTGGAATGCATACCTCACCCCTCATGAAACGAAGCAGTCCGAGCTAGGAAAATCGGAGGTTTGTGTATGTAATCATCACGACGTGCTCCGGTCGCTGTACGCATTCATTTTCCTGATTTCCTCGTGTGTGCGGGCGGAATTTGCCTGTTCTGTAGATTTTAAAGCGGCAAGTGTTAAAGTCACGTCCCTTGTTCTCCAGCGCCGGCGTAACACCACACAGCTCTGATTGGCAGGTAGGTATGACGTCCCGCATGACGACAATGCAATGTCCCACGCTCAGTGGTCAGAAGATAGTTACGTAACGGATGACAACGCATTGACTTGACGGTCACTGAATGTTTCTTTGAACAGTGGATACGACCCTGCGAGCTTTTCATGTCATTTATCACGAATATCGTCGACGTCTGTAACACATGCACGTCAACGCCTCCATTGCCACCCCTTGGAACATGGCAAGAGCGAATGTTTCACTGATACGAAGCACTTATACAGATACGAAAGACCGATTCGCCTCTTCTAAAGATACCGAAAATCAAACAACACCGCCTCTTCCTTCTACCGACACCAAGGTGATGCAATCTACGCGAAAACGATTCGGGAATGCAACGAGGAAGCCAACGGCGGGATTCGGCCTTTTGCTTGCTTTTGTTCCTACATTTATTTTCAGTTCCAAGTGCTCAGAGGTCGCCTGCAGGGACCCGACGTGCGCGGAGAGTAATAGATTCCTGGAGCTGTTGCTCCTCCGCAGGTCGCCCGGCACTCCACCCGTGGAGGGGGAACTAGTTCGGGGAGCGATTCGGCCGCGCGATTTGTAACGGTCGTCTCCGGTGCCCTTCCGTTACGAGCCGCTATACTATAAGCAGCAGCAGTCCCCCGCACCACGTGAGCTCGGAAGAATATTTAGGAAACACGTAGGAGCAAAGAAAGAGACACAAGAAAATAAAAAGTAAGAGAAGCGAAATGATACACAAACGTAGCAGGTCTGCCAGTGCGACCCCTTCGGGCAAAAAGAGAAAAAGCAATCTGGTCAGAGTCTACAAGACCGAGACCGGTGCAGAGCACGCCTTGCCTTTGATGACGACAACTTAAGTCGAAAGGAACACCTTTAGTTGTTTTTTTTTTACGTCTCCTCACTTTCCACTGTTTCCTTTCTATTTTTGCACCGCAGAAATACACGCGAAACAACTGGGTAGGCGGAAGTGTGCGAAGCCATGCTCTCCCCTTCCCCTCTACACCCACTCTCTCCACCAGTTATACCTAACGGTGCGCATGTATGCAAGGTTTGGTTCCTTGCAGTGTTAGAGGCTGTGTCTGAATTCGTCGGTTGAAGCCTAACCTCTAGCGGGAGCTTCACAGAGCGAAGTACGTGATCTGAATGCAGTTACGGAGTATGCCGTTTCGTCTGGTTGTTTGCATTGTTGTCTGACCACCTTCTTCTTCCTTTATTTTATCACTTGTTTGTTTGTCTGTTTGCTTGTTGCCGCATTTGCTTCTTCGCATGCTTCTTGTTTCGCGGATTTAAATAAGAGGAAACCGCGCTGAGTACCGGAATTACCGTTTCGGAGTCCTCCTCAGCGAATTCTTTTCAAAATCCTGATTTCAACAGCTGCGATATTCCTCACACGGCCCACGCAGGACAATTCAGCCCTCCCATCGTTCTATAATTGAGAGGCTAGAGAACCGTTAATTGGCTTTAAGGTAAAGTGTTCTTGGCCGCCCGAAACATGGACTAGGAGAAGTAGTAGTAGTAGGGGTTTATGTAAAAACACTAATAAAAGGAATGAAAAGATTCTTGCCAACCCCGGCATCTCCCATCTCTACGGGAAGCACCTTAGTTGGGGCAGCGGAAATAGAGGGATAGAAGGCAGACTGGAGAAATGAAATGAATGAAGTGAGGGTACAGGCAGAAAGGACAGGGGGAAGAGAGGTACTATATACGAGTAGTCTATTTACACTATGACGTATGGACTTGGAGAATAAAGACTCTTTCAGGGCACTGTCGTTTGTGTGCTGCTCACAATCACAGTTTCATATCAAAAAGAAAGCTGACTGGCGTGCATTACAACAGGCTTTAAAACGCTCTAAGATCCTTCAACGACTAAAGCCATCAAAATTTTTCTCGCGTGTATTTTTCCTTGCAATAATGGGCTAGACAGTATACATGTTTCACTCCGTTGTTTTTGTTATGTTTTAGGGGATTTAACCTACCAAAGCTTCTCATTCAATGAGGGATACCGTAGTAGAGGCCTGCAGATAATTTCGACCACCTGGGGTTCTTTAACGTGAACTGACATTGCACAGTACACGGGCCTTTAGCATTTCGCCTCCATCGAAATGCAACCGCCGCGGCCGGGATTGCGGGTGCGATCCCGACGTCTTTCGGGTCTTTCGGATCAGCAGCCTAGCACCATAACCACTGAGCCACCGCGGCAGCTTTCCCTGCCTGGTATTCCTCTAAGAGCGCTAAATAATTTAATTTATAATTGAATTTCTTCCTGATGATTTTTATGTTTCGATTTCATTCACCGAACGATGGTTGCGACGTGTAAGACGTGTTTAGGTCACGTAGAACATGAACAGGACAGCAATGTAATCCCTGATACTAGTATTAATTCAGTACAACGCTGAAGCCAACCTGCTTCAACCCTTACAGAAATATTTTTAGATAGTCTATAGAGTATCTATGGACTTTTGCCTGCTAAGTCTATAGAATTTCTATAGACAAATCGTATAGACTAGTCTATAGACGATAAAACGCTATAGATAGTCATTAGACAATCTACAGATTTATGGCCATACACTTCTGGTAGACTTCTCTCCATAGACAGTTTATAGACTATGGATATACAAGAGAAAATGTCTATAGCCTCAACACCGTGCAACACTGATTGACTGGTCAGCATGCGTTGACGTCTCGTGGGCGTGTAACTGCAACGAACCATCGCAACGCGCCACGCTGACTGGTCTGCACAGAGTGATACCACCAATGAGAGCACTGAGATGTCACGCGCACGGCACCAGTGAAGGCAAAATCATAATTAACAAACAAGAGCATGTCCGTCGCTATTGAAAGCGGCGGCTGTACCTGCGTTACACAGCGGTTACCAACCTGGGAGTTTTTTTTTTAATTTTAACATGGGTAGCCTGGGTGTCGGCATTTGTGAACCCAGTGAGCTCATCACAGCGTAGCGCCGTGAAGCTACTTCAATACTCGGGTAACATGCCATCTTCAGTTAACATAATAAATAAATAAATCAATCAATAAATCAATCAACCTCTCTATCTACATCCACCTACCTCTACCTCCGTCTACCTCCACCTCCATCTATATCCACCTACCTCTACCTCTGTCCATCTACATCCACCTACCTCTACCTCTATCCATCTACCTCCACCTCCATCTACATCCGCCTACATTTACCTCTCTCCATCTACATCCACCTACCTCTACCTCCGTCTACCTTCACCTCCATCTACATCCACCTACCTCTACCTCTGTCCATCTACATCCACCTACCTCTACCTCTATCCATATACCTCCACCTCCATCTACATCCGTCTACCTCCACCTCCATCTACATCCGCCTACATTTACCTCTCTCCATCTACATCCACCTACCTCTACCTCCGTCTACCTTCACCTCCATCTACATCCACCTACCTCTACCTCTGTCCATCTACATCCACCTACCTCTACCTCTGTCCATCTACCTCTACCTCCATCTACATCCGCCTACCTCCACCTCCATCTACATCCACCTACCTCTACCTCTGTCCATCTACCTCCACCTCCATCTACATCCGTCTACCTCCACCGCCGTCTACCTCCACCCACCTCCACCTCTCCATCCATCCATCCATCCATCCATTCATACGTCATGCGACGTATTCCACGAGCTGTGTCATTTCTCGGAACTGATGATGTAGTAGATATACTACACAGATGCATGACAAAAAAAAAGCGCAGAACGGGCACGCGCCATCTAACGGCCGCGGTCAGAAGCACCTCTCGGCGAACGGTGCAAGGAGGGAAAGAGCGCTGCCGCTTCGCTTTCAATGGACAACAACGCGTTGGCCCTGTCGGTAGGTCCGTCCGGTTCCGAGCGCAGTCTGGCCTTCGCGTCGGCCACGCTACAGCCCAGCCACGCCACGGACGCCCCCGAAACCAGTTTTTTCGGCGCCTCGCGGCTCGGCCCAAAAGTTCTGTGTCCGCCGAGCCTTCCGCCCTTTCGACCTCCTCCTCATACGGACGTTTCTTTTCTCTTCCTAGTTTTCACACGCCCAACAAGCGTACTCTGCCTCCTTCCATCTTGCAGAGGGCGCCCGAGGCGAAGAAGGCATCAGGCGCAGTTTCGGATTTGTAGACGATAACTTTGGGGCGGTCCGCGGTCGTCTGCTGAGCTCTGGGTGTGTTTTTTTGTTTTTTTTCGTCTGCTAGCGCCCGCGGTCATCCTTATCCGTCATCTAAAACCACGCCGCCGCCCCTTTCCGCGTTGATTACTTCCGCGAGACATTGAAACGGAAAATTGCAGGGCGGGCATTAGGGGACCCCGAACCACTATAATCGTGCGCATGCGCGCGCCCGCAGCTTCGATTAGCGAGATAATCTTATTTTGGCCAGCCGTGGCCGGCTGACCCACGCTGTGAACTCGATTGTCTGAGTACGGGGGGCGACGTTATGGGCAGGTTATTATTGCTTTCTTTTTTTACATTCGGTTCATAGTAGGTGAACTTGACCCGGACGACTCGCTCGCTCTGCATCCGCGGCTTCTGGATGCACCCGGGCGCAAAGGTCACCGCTTGTGATTACTTTTTATGTAACGGTATCCGATATCTTTGTTTTCCGATCTCAATTAACAGCTTTATTTTCTTGACATATAATGCTTGTATGATGGAAAATTACCTAATGCGATGGTGTTGGCTAAAACAAGCCCAAACAATGACTTTTGCAGCTTAATGATGGGCGGCGAAGGTGAATCTTTTATACTTCTAGAGGCTATCTTTGGAACGGTTGTAGGTAATATAAGTGGCACCAGCAGGGCGGAGACTAGAGTAATTAATATGACCGACAACAGCAGACTTTCTTCAGGCTACAAACGATGTGTTATTTTAATCTTTATAAATAGAATTTTAGAGATAGTCAAATTCCATCTTGGACGTTGGAAAACAACAGGAGATTGTATGGTCTCGTATCGTATCGTACGATATTGTATCGTGTGACAGGTATGGTGCGGTATGGTATGGTATGGTATGGTATGGTATGGTATGGTATGGTATGGTTTGGTATGGTATGGTATGGTATGGTATGGTAATGAAAGATGCAGGCGGAGATGGGCACTGCTGTAGAAATTAGTTGTTAGTTCCCTTTGCTGATGTTTCCAATAGGAATTTGAATGCACCAGGTGCGACGCTGTTTGGTCATCAGATTGCAGTTAGTCGCCCATAGTTAACGGCACCGCTTCTGGGGACTCCGGAAACCTGGGAGCGGTTCGTGGTACGTAAAGCGTATACGTTCAAAACAATTCCTTCAAAACAACATTCGCTCAAAGCGATCCCGCCTGTCTCATCGTATCTACAGTAGCACCTACAGTATCTCTGCCATGAAACATATCCTAAATCTACCCCGACTTACATGTCGACGCATTTCTTCTCATTTTCTTATTTTTAAAAATTTTCTTCCGCAATTTAGACTCGCGTATTGAATTAATCCTGTTTATCCGGTCGTTGGGCGTGAACTGAACACTCCACAATCTCGGAATCATTTCATGTTGAGTTGATTGCGTCGCGAAAGTTGTTCCACGCGCATCGCGGAACTGGAAGGACATCCCTGGTCTCGAGGCCATCAGCAAGTACCACCAGCACAATGAAATTGCGTTAATTACAAAGCATTGCATAAATAAAATCTTGACAACTTGTACTCTTCCTTTCTGTTTGCTTCCTGTTTTTGTCTGGGACTTAGCATGTTTCACCGCTCACCACTTCTTCTAACGTGCACTTAAAATAATACGAATACTGGACACGGACACCAGTATCCCCCAAGAGGAAACCGACAGGCGACGGCATCAGGTGTGCATTCTGTAATACGACAAGACTGACCCCGCCGCGGTGGCTCAGTGGTTACGGCGCTCGGCTGCTGACCCGAAAGACGCGGGTTCGATCACGGCCGCAGCGGCTGAATTTCGATGGAGGCGAAATTCTAGAGGCCCGTGTGCTGTGCGATGTCGGTGCACGTTAAAGAACCCCGGGTGGTCGAAACTTCCGGAGCCCTTCACTACGGCGTCCCTCATAGCCTGAGTCGCTTTGGGACGTTAAACCCCATAAGCCAAACCAAACCAAACCAAACTTTTCATACTCAGCGTCAAAGTCCGCACCTCCAGCTTCCTCACCGCCGTCCGAGTGGGCACATCTTTCCATCCTCAACTTGGGAGGACTGGCTCTAATGTCCGATCATAGAGCGCCAGAAAAAAAAGTTACCGACGATTACGTTACTTCCTAATGCGAAATTTGAGCGCAGCAAATAAGCTGTTTCACCTTTTCGATAGTGAGTCAACCCCAGCTGCGGAGTTGGTTTCAGGGACAACGCCGCCGATGCCGACACAAACAATATGATACCCTCGCTTCCGCAGCGCTAAGAACCAGGTCTAGCCGTGGGAAGGTGGTCACGTATTCGTCGACGTGCCGGGGCCTACGTGAAACAACCGGCGCGTCGGCAACTGAAGAGCACCCTATCCGCCACACAAGAACAGGGGGGGGGGGGGGGGGGGGGGGGGGGGACCCTTTCCTCCTCTTTCTGCATGGCGGCGACGGTGTTCTATGCAGTCACGTTATCTTGACTCTCTAGCGGCGTCAGCGGCATCCAGCGGTATCAGTCGGTCGCTGCTAGCGCTGGGGGGATGAAAGGGGGGCGGAGCTGGTTACGAGGCCGACAGGGGGGGGGGACCCTTTCCTCCTCTTTCTGCATGGCGGCGACGGTGTTCTATGCAGTCACGTTATCTTGACTCTCTAGCGGCGTCAGCGGCATCCAGCGGTATCAGTCGGTCGCTGCTAGCGCTGGGGGGATGAAAGGGGGGCGGAGCTGGTTACGAGGCCGACGACGACGCGAAACCCAGGAACGGACGCCAAAGAGCTGCGCTCTAAAAAAAGTAGCCCGCATGCTACGCAACCTGTAAGCAGCGCCGCAGCGTGGCGATGTTGCTGTGGCGTCTTGCCGTGCCTGCCCGGGAGCCATGTTGGCGGCATCGGCGGCAAGCGTATCCGATGTATCAGGGTGGTTTCCTGGACTAGTCTTCGACGCGGAAACCTTGAAACCGTTGTCCGCAGGTGGCGAGGAACACGATGGTGGTGGCCCATTCATGTTTGGGAGCCTAGCCCAAAAACGTCCGCGCCAAAAAGCTTCAAACAGACGGAGCGATGCGAACGTGCGTCTGGTCGAGGCGGCTGCTTGCAGCGCCCCCTTCATCGTTTAGCTTTGTCATTATGCTACCATGAGGGGCGTGTCGCGGGGTGCTGGTTTGTTTTTTGGGCTCCAGTCGAAAGGCTTCGTTTTGGCGGGAAGCCGTGTATTCATGTTGTGCGGCCACGAACGCCAAGTCGCGGGATGAAGCCGTGGATGTCAGCACCGATTTTTCAATGAGCATGAGTAAAGCACACACGCCGTAGAAGCTGGCTTCGCCGTGGCTCTCTCTGCATTGTCGACACGAACCCAAGAAAATTAAGGATGGCCCGGACAGGGATTAGAGCTGCTCTGAAAATCGCCGGCGCAGTGAACGTGGTAACGTGGACCTGCAGCGCGAAAACTCTTGCACTGCCTCACGCATCCAACTAATTCCATTCCGGTGAATCACGCAGCGTTGCGTCACGTGCAGAAGCGATAGCCGCAATCTGGTTTATTTTTGTTTCTAACAACCAGGCTAGAAAACGATTTAAGCCTGCAACACTCACTGAAGCGTATACATCAGCCATCGCCTGTATCGATCACGACTTAAACTGTGAAGATGCCCAAAGATTGTTAGCATCACAGCTCTTCGGCCCTCCATACGAGAGGTGAGCGTCAAATTTAAGGCAAGGGCATACGAAATGAGCGCCATGAACATGCCAAACGCAAGCAGTGAAGTTCCACACACACTTAGAAGCGCAACAACATGGCGCGATATTAGATTAAATATTGTAACTGCAAACACAACTGCCTCTCCACACCTGTAAACGTTAAGGCAGGTTTGCATGGAAACGTGCCTTAATGCGTCTGAACAAATTTGCACCCGCCGAAAGCACTCACCGTCAGCTGCACCTTTTTCGGTCCCTTGGGCCGTTTGCATGGAGAGGCAGCCTTGTTTGTCGCAGGCCCACTCGAGTTCAAGTCCGACTGTGCTGGGTCTTGCTGAGATGCTGGTGCCTTCTTGGGTGCTGCCGAGCAAGCTCCGTTCGCTCGGGGGGCGTTCCGCAGCTCCTTTAACGCGACGTGGCCCACGTCGACGTCAGACAGTCGTCTCGATGGCTTGCTGGCCTCCATCATGGAGGCCTTCATGTTCGCGGTTCGCTTGTCGAATGGATCGTTATGCGATGTATATACACGGCGGCAAATACAGGCCATCCAGCTTGTCGCCCGTTTCTTTTGCTGCCTTCCAGGGCTTAATGGCATTTGTAGAGGGCTTGGTCGTGTTCGTCGTGGGCTTGCTGGTGTTAGCAGTGGGACTGCATTTAGAGCGAAATCCTTACTTCACGACCGAAGCTCCAAAGCCGGGCCACGACTGTACTCCGGCGGCTGTCAATTTAAAGATGACATTGTTGTCGTGAGAAGGAAAATGGCTTGTACCCTACGTGGGCGACTTCTGAAGACTCGTGCGTCCCAATATTAAAAAAAAAATCAAGCTGGGCACACTTTACTATCAATTTTTTCTTTCTTTTTTTTGCAGGGAAAGAAAGAGAAGTATTCAGGAAGTTGTCCCTTAGCGCATGCGCACAGCGACTCATTTCGCTGAAACAATTTTACATGCACCGTTCAGGACGAGCACACGGAACCATTGCTAAGGAAAACAGAAAAGCTAACTCATTCACATACGGGTTTTGAGCAGGGACAGATTATTTTAAAAGAAAGGAGTGACTGCCCCCCCCCCCCCCCCCCCCCCCCCCCTGAGTGCCTAACACTTTCTCTGCCAGCTTGCAAAACGTTGCCGCGAGCGGACGGATCGAAGGTTACCAAGGTCCGCCCGGTTGTTATGCATTGTGTTCGGAACAAAAATTGGAAAAAATCGGGTTCTACTAAGCAACGAGGCACTCGGAGCTCGGAGCACTGCGTTTTTCCCTCCTTTCTACACCACTGATCACCCAGACAGCCTTGCTATAGTCTCTGGCACCAATGCGTACATCCCAGGGCCCTGGGAGGCAACAATGTGGCGTTACTTCAGCAGTAAAGAAGGTGCAGCTTGAAGAGACTAATATCAAGCAAAAAAATGGAAGGGCCGAACTTGCAAGAGCTCCAGCTCACGCGCGTGCGCCAGCGAGCTTTACGATCCCAAGAATTGATACGCGCACAAGCCCTGAGCACCCTGAACTATTTTCGTTAACAAAGCGGATCTGCGCATGGGCTATAATTTTCCGGGTCCTTCGTATTTTGCTATCGCTGAAAATAAATGTGTGTGGTTCCGAAATGTCATTGTTCAGTGCGCAATCGCCGAATTGCCTAGTCCAATAGAATCCTTCGACCATTGCTTCGTCGGCACAAAAGTTAAGCCGACACCGCACGGCGCTGCCTGCGCGCATACCGGCGCATATAAGCGCTCATTTCAACGCTCCGCGCAGTCACAGTTTTCAGAGAAGTCGTACGCGAGCTCTTCTTTTGCGTGCTTGTGAAACTGTGCTCACTGAGCTCAAGATCAGCCATGAACATTGCCGGAGGCGCTCAAAACAAGACCAACAGGGCAACGAAAGCACAAGAGAGGAAGCCAACTGTGAAGGCTAAAAAGACTGGGAAGGCGATAACTGGAGCGGCGGCGACAGAGAACCAGCGGGGCATTCTGGGACCCTGCACGAGGTCCCAGAAGGAACGGTTTGAAAGACAGTTGAAAGACCAGGAGCCCCTGCCAAGGCCTGGCAGGTCCCCGAGAGGAGGACCAGGGGTCGAAGCCCGCCGTCCAGCTCTCACGGATTTGGGGAACATTGCACGGTCGAACGCACCGAAGAAAGCTGCGCCGCCTCGGAAAGAACCAGGAGTGCCATCTCTGCCACCGACACCACCAATGCTGAGGAGAGCTGCCGGTGTGCTCAAGAAGTACAGGGCAGTGCAGAAGTCTCAACAAGGGGTGAGTGCTCCGACGGCTGCAAACATACCTTACTGCCTAGTATTTAGTCCCTTGGCAGTGTACCGTATCGAATTCATAATTCTAATTCATTATGTACTGCCATCCCACCATATTAGCTACAGCTATCCTTATGTAGTGCATTTCGAACATCATTGTTGTCGTTCCACATGTTCCTCGCGTTTTTCCTTTCTCATGCTTCTTCCTTGCCTTGTTACGGCCATCTGGCATCAAGGAGAACAGGCGAGTTGTAGTTGTATTCACTGCTTCCTGATGATCAGCGGATAATGCAAGCACTGCAGGCAACGGCTTTCAGAATTGTGTGTGGTTGGCTCGTGAGCGTGTGAGCGTAGGGCAAGTATTCGGGGAAGATTTCGTCTTGTTTTTCTGGCTTCCTTGCCTCCGCCAGAAGCAGGGAGATGATCTTGCATTTCGGCGGCATTACTAAGCTTTCATTCTCGCACACAGTTAACAAAAAAATTAGCGATATCAGTGCCCGGCTTAGTAGTGCATGCTGCGGGGTTTAAAGTCGCAATCTTATATTAAAAAAAAACTTCGTTGGGGCACTGCCTCGTCTGCGCGTCTCGCACACATGCCAGCAGGCCCATAAAGCAGTTTGCAACAGTCAAGTTCGTTGTGACCATGCAAGGCGTGTGTACCAGTGGCCATGGCTCAAGCATGGAATGTCGGCGGGAGAGACTCACACCAAAAGCGGCTGGCTGCTTGAACCGATGTTCGCTAGTACAGAAGGAAAAACGTGCTTCTCGAATATGTTCTGGGCGTGTTTCGGGCTGAACATGCGACATTTACCGCATAACATTTGATTAAAAATGGTCTTGATGTAAGTTCCTGTTTCAACCAACCCCCCTACCTACCCTCTCCGGCACAGCACGCAGGCCACCGGGAGAGGAGTAGGGGGTTTATTTACTACTACATTAGCACTTCAATTTAAGTAAGGAACATGCTGTTAAACTCGCCGGCTTTCATCGTTATTTTTTGTCTTCCTGCTCGCAGCTGCTTTGGAAGCTGCGGAACACAGTTCGGTCGTTCTAGACATGTTTTGCCCTATGTACAGTCTCAGTGTTTCCTTCATCTCGATATTTTGTGTGGGTTTAGTCAGCCCTACAGACAGCTTTGGTGATACGGTTCAAGCACCGAGTCAGGCTGAGCACTGAATTCAATGTATTGTTTGTTGTCTTTTGCAGGACTCGGCCAACACACCAGTTTCGAAAGCTTCGCAGTTAAGGTTTGGTCGCACTGGCAGTCCCTACCCGAAATCACTCCCATTGCCTTCGGACACGAGCACATCTGACGACGACTAAACTCGCAAGCTCACACACACGTAGAGCGCTAATGATTTTTAATATTTTAGCCTTTTAACTCTGAACAAATGTACGCGCCGTTGAATAAACCTTTTTTTAAGCGCTGTGCAATTTTGAAGTTTGTCTGGTTGTCATTGTTTTCGCTGCCAGTCTCAATCAGTCGGAATGCATGTCTACTGCGGTTGCACCCAGCGTTTGGCGTTTCTACATCCAATGTTTTTTTTTTTTTTTTCGTAAGCGCATTTGAAAATTTCAAGGCGCAACTACGCACAATCCTCGCCGTCCATTCAGTGCTCGCGTTGCTCGTTTCAAGCCCGCTCTGAGGTATTTGCAATATCTCCTACTTTAGGAGCAAGGCTTGAAAGGACCGGTGAAATGAAATGTCAATGTCGAAGTAAAAATCAACAATCCTGTTTACTGACATCTGTTCCAGGCAGTCAGCTCTTGCCGGTAATGACGGGAACGATCCATATGACATTCGTGATGCACGTTAAGCAGAAGTACTGGAAAAGGAAGGAGTCATCTGATTACGAGGCATTTCTTCTGTTGAGTGCATGCTACGCAAACGTGTGAGCGCGTGTAAAATGCATAGGTCACTAAAAAAAATTTCTGAATTCCTTACCACCAGCCCCCCCCACCCCCCCCAAAAAATATTGAAAGGTTCTTTTTAACGGGGCATGTTTTTTACATTGATACCTGTGTACTATCACGTTCAATGTGGGATACAGCACAACGCACAAGACGTGGTGAGTGCCGGAGACCAGCGGTGCTCTAAAGTTCTGCACTCGGCAGCCGACAAAGCGAGCGTGGTAGCTTGGGCATATTACATACGTATGTTTCTCTATGGTGACTCATCGACGAGCGCAGCTGCCAAAAGGTGACGTCATCTTCGTCGACAGGTGGAGCTGTCGGCGCGGTGGCGTCAAGCGCTGCTCCCGTCGTCAGTAGGAGTGCGGTAGCTAGTGGAGGACGATGGCTCCCAAGCGGTGCAGCGATTCCGCGCCAAGTGGCTCGTCGAAGTGGCGCGACAAAGGCTTTCGCCTAGCGCAGTTTAGTTTGCCAAAGGACCCCCCTAGTTTTTTGGTTTGTCATTATCGCTACAGCGCAAACGTCGGACATACAGACGCGACGCAGTGCTTGTGTACTCGTCTCGTCGTCTTCGCGCTTTAGCCGTAACGATGGAGGGAGCAGCACCCTGAATATTTGTGCATGTCTGGGGCTGTGTATGAAGTTGGACGGATTTATTACAAAGCAGCAACCCCACTTGGCTCACTACGGACACGATGCACGTCACACTGACCGCGATATCCTCCTTGGCATCCTCCTTCTCGCGGCTTCCATCAGCCGAATCGGCAGCAAGATCAACACACCGCAATATAAGGACAAACTGGCTCGCGCCTTCCTTCAGTGGGCTCGGCAACGCGCGCGCGATGGCACGCGCTCATTCCCATCCTCTGCTTCTTCTGCAGGTAAATAATCAACTTCCCTTATTTGCCCCGTGTACGCGCTATCGTGGTGTATTAGCGTTGCCGAGCCCACATTGCTATCTTACTGTTGCATACGGCTGTGCTCACATTCATACTGAGAAAATTGCGCAGAAAAAACGAGGACGAAGCAAAGACAAGACCAGGACGAGCGCTAACTCACAACTGAATCTTCAGTTGTGAGTTAGCGCTCGTTCTGGTCTTGTCTTTGCTTCGTCCTCGTTTTTTCTGCGCAATTTTTTCAGTATGAATGTCAACCAACTTGCCCAACTTTCTGCTCTCCTATGTGCTCACATTCTTTGTATTCTTGTTACCATATCCGGTGATATCGAGGTTAACCTCGGACCCAGCACACGCTCCACGTCTACGCAAGCGTCTTCTGAAGTGCTAAACGCCTTAGACGAAATTAGATTTGGGAAAATACGCTCCTCAATGAAATGAAAACTATTCGCAGCAAGCTGGCGCAAACTGACAAAGCTATCGAAGAGATAAACAAAAGGCTCGCTAAAATTGAAGAAGATTGCTCCTCTTTAATCGATTTAAAGGCTGAAGTGGCATGCACGAGGACGCTTGCTGAAGACAGCGCTAAACAAATCACTATCGTGACGGCCAGGATGGATGATGCTGAGGACAGGGCCCGTCGCTCTAATCTTCTTTTCTTCAACCTGAAAGATGCAGCACAGGAAACATGGGATGAGTGTGAAAAACACGTAATTGAGCTCTGCGAAGAAAAACTTGGAGTCACCATCCAAATTACCGACATCGAACGTGCACACACGCTTGGACGCTACCAAATAATAAAAATCTACCCATAATTGCAGCGTTTGCTCATTTCAAAACTAAGGAATCTGTCATGTCACGTGCCAAGAAACTTAGTTGCTCTTGTGCAATATCCGAAGATTACTCATCTAGAACCCGGCTAGTCCGCAAACGCCTTCTTGAATTCGCCAAGTCCGAAAAAAAAATCTAGTGAAGCAGCGCAACGGCACAAGGCCAAGGGAAGAAGAGGACAAACACAGCGCTGAACTGACAACAAATGTTTATTCCGGATGTATTTTGTAATGGGAACTTTTAGTTGACTGTTAACTAGCTGATACATCGAAGTTAAATAAAGTTTAAAAAGTTGATAAATAGAAGTTAAATCTCCGACAGGACCGGGGAGCTGAATGCCCCCCCAGCGAGCCAAATGGCGCCCACATGTGGTTGCGTGCACTGCTCTCTATCTGGTGTCGGCGCATTCTTACCGACGTGGGCGAAAGACGCAGTACCATCGCCGCCATCTTTTATCGGCCCCGGGCCGTTGAGAAGTGAGCTCCAAAGAGAAATAGAGAGGTATTAAAAAGACGTCGCGGTAGTAAGAAGCCCGGCGAAAGTGTACACGACGTCAAAGAGGAACGAGAAAAAGTATTAAAAATAAATAAAATGTTGAGATAGAGTGAGCGTGGCGGCGGTGGGTGCGCGGTGCTCTCGACTTGGAGGCGTGGGCATCCAAGAATGGTGGCGACGCTGTCGCTCTGACTTCTCCAGACACGAAATGCGGCGGAGCGAGTCGCTTCGTGAGGCGATGCGCGGGCCAGCACGAAGCACTGTACGTAATACGCGGTGGCGATAACGGAGCGCATTAAGGAAGATGATTAGGAGGCCTTAGGGCAGAATGCCGCGTTTACTGAGGAAAAGAAGTAGAAGGGAGAACTATCGAGTGCCAAGGGATTCTTGTGTTTGCGGCTATCTTCATGACTACATTATTTCAACTGATCAGTTACCTTAACTGTATATATTTTGTTCTATTCCTGGTACTTGAAATCTGTTTCATTGATTTTTAATGTTTCAACAGTTCATGCAATTTTTCTTTCAGTCAATCCACTATTCTTCGCCGCCTCATGCCTTTTTTTCCCGCCCAGTTACTTCCTTGGTATTGACCACCGTACAGCCGGCCAAACCTTTAGCCGGCGTGACGGCCGCTTTTTCTGCGCTCCTGCATTTTATGACGGAGCAAACTGGCGAAAATGTGGAATATAAGCACAGGCTCACCGAGCTGGTGCTTTATATTCAGCTTTCCGCAAGTTTGCTTCGTCGTAAAAATGGCAGAGACTCAGCTTAGTTAAGCCCGGAAATTGCGAAAGCAACTTCATCCGTTTCTTCAGCCCGCATCCGCCGTGTCTACCGCCGCTCTGCGCCGATGGTTTGTTGGTTGCGACTGAGACAAGGATGAAAAGGAAAGTGCACGGGCCCCTTCCCTACTGGCTCCAGCCGAGCCACCACCGCTGCCACGTGCAGATAGAAGAGAGTTGAAAGATATGAGGAAAGATAAACACCACTCATTAAACTTGGCCCTGCACTTGTGGATACACACGCATCAAGCGATGTTGACCGGCGTGCTCGCCAGGCTGCTGCATACGCACGTCGTTTAGCTAGCCGTTTTTCCCATTCTTCGTCTGTTTCTTCGGCGCGGCGCCGTCGCTTGGCCGCAGCAGATCGTTCCAGCCTCGCCTTGTACACAACATCCGACATAGCGCACTGAGAGGAGCGCAGCTGCAGCCCCCCCCCGTTTTATCCCGCTCTAGCGAGCGCCCTCTCTTGGCAGCGGCTCAGCCTGCGTGTGATGCTGTACCTCCACCATCGATGGCGCGAGCTGGGGCCCCGTCTCTCGATCTTTCGTGACGTCACACGGTCACTTGACGCGCCGCTCTGTAAGGAGGCGCCACGACCATCGATGGCAGAAAAGTGCAAGCAGTATTGCTTTGGCAATAAAAGCATGACCAAGCAAAAAGCGGCCGTCACGCACGCTACCTAAAGATTTGGCCGCCTGTAATTGGACAATCCCTTCGCGTGGGTATGTGCCACGTTTACGGAGGTAAACAACAACAATATGTCGCAGTCCTCGGTTGGAGACAACTCACTCATTGGCTCATTGGGTTTTCACGCGCGTGTCAGGTTTACCTGTTGAATCCCCGAGGACGTTCCAACGTTTACCTTTTTTATGGCCTTTATGCGGCTATGTAGTTGTCTCAGGAACAGCTGATCGGTGTATGCGCGCACCTAGTGACACTGGTCGTCAGCTTTGTGTTGAGGCGGATTTTTTTTTTTTTTGCCATTTATGCACTAGTTCGCGGTTCACTGAGCGCACCAGTCGCGTAAAAATATACAGCATGGTCCAACATTCGGGCATGAAGAAGCGCTTTCTTCGGTTTCGTCTCGCAACTCGCATCGTCATTGCCAGCATCAATACCAGCAGCAACCACAGCATCAGTAGGCACGCTTCTATCCACTACAGTCCGGATTCCTCTTAATCTCCAATTAGCCATGCGCTGTGTGAGCCGCGGCTGCTGACTCCTGCTGTGTTAAGTCTCCCTCGCTTCTTTGGCCCAGCACCAGATGATTCATTTATTAGCGCACGCCAAGCGAACAGTTTTTTTTAAGGCGGAAGCCTTTAATGGCTCATACTGTCGGCCAAAATAATGTCTCACTATAGCTGTCAGTCAAACTGATGGCGTCATCGGTGGTGTAGTATGTCGTAGCCATGAATACCCATGCCTTGGTCATGAAGTACATTGCATAGTCATTCGTCATTAATTAGTGATAGTAACCAGTCATTAATTAGGTGTGACGTCATCAGTGGTGACGTCGTCAGTGCCACTGATGACCTCACTGAGTTAGAGTCGCTTGCCGCTAGGTGGTGCCACCATAACGCACCACTGCATTTAAGCGGGCACGCCAGTCACCTCCTTCCAATCGCGCCATTCGGATGCCTCCCAAGCGCTCTCCCGTTTCTCCGACCACCAAACGTGCTCGCGCTGCCGAACGTCAACATAAATCTCGTGAGGCTATAGAAGCAGTCAAAGTGGTGCGGAAAAGGCTTTCGCCTACGCACTTTAGACAGTCAAAGTGGCCACTGAATATTTAGCCCACGCCTATCCTGGAGGCAAAAACCTTGCAGAAGCTACAACGACCTTCTGAGTTAGTTCCCTTGCCCTGATTATTCTCTGCGGGCCGTACCAAACCACCCGGCACAAATTCATGCCCCGAAAAGCAAATGCTCACCGCTGCTGCCACCATCGCTGTACATTTTGCTCGGCCCGGTCGCACTTAATAGCGGCCAGCCGGATGTGCGAGTCAGCCGCTACCGTGATATAGCTTACTCACGCACCAGACATAGCGCGTAGCCCACAAGAGCGGTAGCAGGTGAAGGGTGAGGAGATTCGGGGGGGAGGGGGGGGGCATTCTGCATACGAACGCGAGGAAGTGGTCGCCCTGTACGAACGGCAGCTGGCAGCGTACTTACGGGCGCCTCTCTCCTGAGGTGGCCAGCCAGGACGACGGCCCCAAGGTGAAGGGGGCTGTTTCGTAAGAACCCTTCGCTGCTCGTTGGACGATTCAGCTGGCGAGTCAAGGGCGCAGACACTCATTGCGTGTTTGTATTCAGACGCGCCCTGCGCCGCTGAAACAGTGTGTGGCGTTAAGGAACCCACACGACCCGAGCTCATGTAACCGGCGCACCGCAAGCTGAGGTGTCACAAACTTTCCGTTGACCACTCCGCGGTTCGGCAGGCCGCAAGCCACCGTGCTCCGCAGATTGCAGACGCATTCAATTCTTAGCCACTCCAAGCTATCACTAATCACCAACGAGGAATATGATCCCACGTGCCCAAATTGCAACCCCGGAGGACCCGCCACTCAGGCCCACATCCTCTGGGGATGCGAAAAAAGAAATTAAAGGGGGCACTTTGACTGTCTTAAAATGCGTAGAGGCGAAAGCGTTTTCCGCACCACTTTGCCTATGTGACACTGGTGACGTCCCCACTGGATGCCGTCACACATAATTGATGACGAAGTAATGACAAATTGCTAATTAATGACTAATTACTTACTAATCACTCAACACTAATTGACTGCTAATTAATGACGCTTAAGCTTCGCCTTTAGGAGTCGAACGCGACAGCGTGTTGTAGCGCTGCCAGGGAGTCCACGGAACGCCACCATCCGTTCGGTGCGATGCCTTGCCCTTTGAACGCAACGCTTTTTGAGGAAGGGAAATGGCGCTGTAATTCTCTGTCATCTCGGTGGACACCTGAACCGCACCGTACAGGAAGGGAGGAAGTGGCAGTGAAAGAAGAAAGAGGTTCCGTAATGAAGAAACTGAAAACTGTATTTGAGGAAAGGAAATTACGCAGTAACTGTCTCACATATCTCGGTGGACACCCGTCAAAACGCGGACACATCTGTCGACGCGGCTGCCGACACGGACGCAGACACGGCTGCCGACACGGATTACTAACGACAGCATGAGACATTAAAGGCTTTCGCCTTAGTAACCCGTCCCCATATGCGAGCTCCTGCCAGCTCCCTCTGCGGAAAGCTGGGACCAGCTCCCCAGCCAGCCAGACAAGATCACACACAACTTGCACGCACTTCGGGCCACAAAGGACCCACCTTCCCTGATCGTGATACATGTGGGAAGTAAAGTTGTGTGTGTGTCTCTCTCTCTCACACTCACGCTCCTACGGGAAATTGAGCGCTGGTGCATACATCATAAACACCTCAGATAGACTAGCTAAGTCATAAGTCCCAAAAGTATAAGCCGCAAAACAATTATTCGCACAAGCTCAGCCCGCCGCTGTGGCTCAGTGGTAAGGCGCCCGTCTACTGAGCCGGAGTACCCGGGTTCGAACCCGACCGCGGCAGCCGCGTTTCGATGGAGGCGAAACGCAAGAAGGAATGAATGAATGAAAAACTTTATTGTACAAGGGTTCTTTCTCGCAGCGCAGGTGGAGCCCTCAGTCCAGGACCCCAGCGGCCTTTGCAGTCTTGCGAGCCCTGTCGATCAGCTTGAGCTGCTCTTCAGGCTTCGAGCTGGACAGCGCAGCCTCCCACTGCTCCGGTGTTGGTGAGTTGTTTATCGGCGCTGCCTGCATTTTCTGACAGGCCCATGTAACGTGGTAAAGCGTTGGGTATTCACCGCATAGCGAGGATTTGTTGTGATATGTGGAAGGATAGATTTCGCTGAGTAAACTCAGATTGGGGTATGTATTAGTCTGCAGTTGTCTCCAGGCAACCGACTGCTCTCTACTAAGGTCTTTGTGGGGAGGAGGGTAGGTCCTCCGGAGGGCTCGTTGGTGTTCTATGATGGCTCCATACCGTCTAGTGACTGCGTCTAGTTCGCCTTCGGTGCGCTCCTCCCGGTTGGCGTATGCTCGGGCGTTGGCGTCCGCACATTGGTTCCCTTTGACAGCCTCATGGCCTGGTGTCCACGTGATGAAGCATCTCGTAAAGGTGATTGTCCTCGCCTTGAGTATGTGAATGGCTGCAGTGGATATGCGTCCACTGCTGTACCTTCTGCAAGCCTCTTGCGAGTCTGTAATGATGTGTGCATGGGGCTCGTCACTCTGCTGGGTGATGGCGAGTGCAATTGCTCCTTCCTCAGCCTCGAGGATGTTGTTGGTTTTTATCGAAGCGCAGTTGATTTCCCTGCGCTGGTGATCCACCACGCTGGCTACCGAGCCGTATCGGTGCCTCTATGTGGTTGCGTCAACGTATAATACGTCTTTTGCCCCGGCGAAGATTCTTTCGTGGAATTCGGATCTTGCCTTTCTTCTCGCCTTATGTATATCTGGATGCATGTTTTTTGGAATCGGACTGATCTCAATGATCCTCCTGATTTCATTTGGAACGCTCGCTGTGCTGTTGATTCCTTTCAAAGAGTCCCTCATGCCCAGCAACCGCAGCGTGTTTCTGCCTGTTTCGGACAGCATCAGTCTTGTTTTCTGCGCGAGAAGGTGGGCCTCGATAGGTTCTTGTACTATGTTGTTTATGCCCAGTTTAAGGAATTTCTCCGTCGAAGTATTAACCGGCAGTCCGAGAGCGCATTTGTATGCTTTTCTAAGAATTGCCTCTAACTACTCCTTTTCTTGCTCGAGCGGTGTTTGGTAGGGGACGCCGTATAAGATCCTACTGACCACGAGGGCCTGTACTAGCCTACATGTGTCTTCCTCCTTCATACCTCCCCGGCCGCGGCGGCTGAATTTCGATGAAGGCGAAATTCTAGAGGCCCGTGTGCTGTGCGATGTCAGTGCACGTTAAAGAACCCCAGGTGGTCGAAATTTCCGGAGCCCTTCACTACGGCGTCCCTCATAGCCTGAGTTGCTTTGGGACGTTAAACCCCAATAAACCAAACCAAACCATCTTCTTCTGTTGGAAATCCTTGCAATCATCCTGGTGATATGTGCTGTCGTATTTGCTAGCTGTCTGATCGTGTGATCAATACGACGGTTGCTTTGAATCCACATGCCGACGATCCTAACTTCCGATACTTCCGGAAACTTCGTTTCCCCTATGTAGATATCTATGGAGGCGCCCGTGTGCTGTGCGATGTCAGTGCACGTTAAAGATCCCCAGGTGGTCGAAATTATTCCGGAGACCTCCACTACGGCACCTCTTTCTCTCTTTCTTCTTTCACTCCTACCTTCCTTCCTTCCCTTCGGCGTGGTTCAGGTGTCCACCGAGATATGTGAGACAGATACTGCGCCGTTTCCTTTCCTCAAAAACGAATTTACTAATTTACCAAAAGCTCACCGGTAAAAGCTACTTGCATTCACATCTGCATTATCACAAATGTGCAATTTCAAGATACTTTTCTTTGTAAAGTAGTCTATTTTTTGGAAGGCTTGGCTAACAGCCATTTTCTGCCTTGGAAATGAAGTAGCACCGTTGCAATTCTGCCTTCTCTTTCAATATGATAATTATCAGCAAAAGAATGCTTTCGCGGCAACCTAGAGCTCCCATTAGCGCTCAGTAAAAATCAAATAAGGTTGCGTGATGTGCGGTGCCGAATTTTCATAACCTTGCGCTCATGGCTTGCAGTCAAAGCGTGGGTCGTCCGCGACTTCGGCTGGCTGCGAGGCTGGAAAGTCCTCCCAACGGGGGTCCGCATCGCCGCGTGGGGCATCGCTCCTTCTTCTCGGTGTCCCCAGTGCGGTGCGACAGAGACCCTCGAACACGCGCTTTTTGAGTGCGTCGTAGCGCGCACTTTTTGGAAGCTGATGTCACGCATGTTTTTTGTTAGCCTCGACTCGCACACCAGGCCGCGCGACGCATTTGTGCGGCTCTTGCTGTGTGTCGGGGCCTTTGTTTTGTGGCGCCAGAGAGGCGTCGCTTCCTTGCAGGGCCGGCCTCAACGCGCCATGTTCCCCATGCTGCAGAGGGTTCGGGCGCGCCTGTTTCAACAGGCGTGTTTAGATCATGTGACCCTCCCAGAAGATGAGTTCCTGCGGCGGTGGAGCACCCGCTTCATCGCTGCCAGCGGGGGCCGCGTGACGGTGCGGCTCCTGCCGTATTGAGTGTGTGGTGCGCGGTGTCGGTGCGCGTTCGTCGTATTTAGTGAGCGTGCTTCCCCCCGCGATGCCTGGACATTATGGACCCTTTGAACATTCTGTGCTGTGAATGATTTTGTGTGAACGGCGACAGCAGTCGCCGTCGTGTTCTTGTTTCATAGCTTGTTTGTACCGAGCGACACTAGTCGCTGCCTTGTTGTTTTTGTCTTTGTGAGGGACTATGGTCCCTTTGTATGAATAATCAGTCCATTAAACTTCTCTTCGAAGCGTTCATCGTACTTGTGAGCGTGCTTCCCCCGCGATGCCTGGACATTATGGACCCTTTGAACATTCTGTGCTGTGAATGATTTTGTGTGAACGGCGACAGCAGTCGCCGTCGTGTTCTTGTTTCATAGCTTGTTTGTACCGAGCGACACTAGTCGCTGCCTTGTTGTTTTTGTCTTTGCGAGGGACTATGGTCCCTTTGTATGAATAATGAGTCCAATAAACTTCTCTTCAAGGTGATTACGGTAGCAAAGCATTTCGACCCTAAATTGAGTGGATGGTGCAAAACACTTTGAGAAGGTGACAGACATTTATCATATGGTGTGGGCAGGTCAACATAATTCAGCGTTACGACCCGTTTCTGATCCCTTTCAGCAGGAGTGGGAGGCCAGTCCAGAGAGCTCTAGACTGGCAGGACTGGATGGCGGCTTCGGCCAATGACGTCTCGAACTAAGGATGTCACTCGGTGTAGAGGGACCCTTCGTGGCCTCACCCTCTTTGTTTGCCAATACAGGTTTTTACCACCACCACCGCTCAGCTTACTGTCCGAACTGTCCGCTGATTAGGGCAGATACAGAATAAGTTCTATGCTCATGTTACGCTTCCACTACCTAGCCTTATTTCCCTTACCTTTCGTCTTCCTCCTGGAGTGTGTGGTTTCACTTGGTCCAGGCAGTTGACTTTGGGCTTAGCGAGCAAGAGCTCCTTTTCTGTAATGGTAAAACAACCTCGACATAAAGTGCGCAGAAAGACAGGGCCGTGTGATGAAATACTTTTCACCAGGCTTTAGTTCTGGTCTAGAATACGGCTTTTTTGTCTTCCTCCTACTCAGATGGGCCTTTTACAGTCTGCGTCACCCTTGTGTGGAGCATTGGAGCGGCGTACTCTCCTGCGCAAAAATCGACATCTCAGCGCCGTTTCTAGCTCTTACAGACTGTGGTTGTCCGGAAATAAAGTCAAAGCCAAATAGATTTGCAAGTGAGATTGCCATAACCACTTTGCTTGAAAACGATGGTCTGCTTGCTAATTTCAGGTGGTCGAAATTTCCGGAGCCCTTCACTACGGCGTCCCTCATAGCCTGAGTCGTTTTGGGACGTTAAGCCCCATAAACCAAACCAAAACAATACTTTTTTTTTTCGAAGCGCACACTGCTGGAGCGCTGTACAGAGGGCTGACGCATACTGTACGCTCGCATTTAAGGAAGCAGCACTCAATTACGGATTAAACTACCGCTGTACCAATTAGATGAGTTTGTTTGCATCAACGAAAAATCCAATGGTAATGGTGCGCACAGCATGATTCTGCTTTTCGCATTCGGTTTCCGCAAAAGAAACTAGCTTAAGTCACTGAACTTCATATACTACACCAATTATTTCTGACGACCTTCTAGTTCCGTATATGCAAGCAAATATGCGGACAGCTCTGTTGTGCAAAAAGAAACTTCACTGTTATTGCACTGTTGTGCAAAAAGCCATCATATATGGCGCCAGTTAGGAACACATAAGCACTCCTTGAGTTCTTATGCAAACTAAACCCCACCATATATTCTAACACTCGTTCCTTCTTGTGTTAATGCCCATTCCTACGCCACACCATTTGGGCTGTCAACACAATTCGCCAGCAACCCCCCCCACCCCAAGTGCCATACCCCCTCCCCACAAACTTCTGCCAATGGGAAGCTGTGCCGTCCAGTGCGGCTGCAGGATGATCAGCGATGGTTGATGGGCTGCGCCCGCAAGACGGCATCCCCTGCAGGTGCCCTGGCCGAAGCGCTCTTCCCGGACGGGGACCACTAGCCACATCTGATGAGAAACAATAAATGTGTTTTATTGCGAAAGCAATACTACTTGCACTTTGCAGGGTGACCACCATCGTGCCGCGGCGGTGACCACCATTGACCTTCATTTGACCTTGATTGCATTAGTTGGATTAGATTGTATTACATTAAATTGGATTGGACTGGATTGGATTGGATTAGATTAGAGTAGATTACATTGGATTGGATTCGATTGGATTGGATAGATGTGGATTGGATTGGAATGGATTGGAATGGATTGAATTGGTTTGGATTGGATTGTATAACCGATGCATCACAACAAGTCTAACCACAAGCACCACCACCAGCTACACTACCAGCTGTACCATGGCGTAGGTACGGATATTGCTTTCGCAATTACCGGGTTTAACCAAGCTAAGCCACAGCGAATTTTTTCTTCCTCCTTCTGTCTTCCTTTCTTCACTCCCACCTTCATCCCTTTCTTCAGGGTGCGGTAGAGGTCTTCACAGAGAATGAGAGAGGTAGTGACCAGTTCCTTCATTCGAATACACCTTATTTTATTTCATTTACATTTAATTTGAACATGCAATTTACACTTATAGTATATTATGCTGTTTATTGAATTTCACATTATTTGCTTCTTCACGTGATAAAACAATATATAAATCTTCCTTGAAGCTGCATTGGATATTACCGAGAAAGTACCGAGTCAGCTCCGCGAATGACAAGCACTTAAAAGAGACGTGCAGGGCAAGAAAGCGTCCTTTCTGGAGCACCTCGTGGCGCAGGATGCGGTCGTGCAGAGGCGTTGCTCTACTCCCTCCGAGTACCGCGCGAAAGCGACGGTGGGCTCCATGACCTCCAGAGAGCCGCCGCCGACACGAGCGCAGGCAGCAAAAGCGACCGAAACAACGACAACAAAAGCAAATGAAGAACGAGGAGGAGACGACAGTCTGCTAGAGAGGCACCTATGCCTCTCTAGCTGAAAACTGGAAGGGTGCTGGTTGGAGGGGGAGAGACATCAAGGCACAATTCTTGCGACGGACGGACGACCCCGAGCGCGACGCAGAAAAGAAGAGGACGAGGGAGAGCGGGTTAGAAGCTCCGAAAAACGAAACCAACGCGTCGACGAAGCCGCACGTGAAGAAAGAGAAAGAGAGAAGAGAGAGAGTAGACGTCTTGGACGGTTTCGCGCCTCTCACCGCCGTTGCCTCAGCCGCTAAGGTGGCTCGCTCAGCGGCGGAGGAGCAGCAGCTCTCCCAGGTTCGAGTCCGCGGCGATGGGGTGAGAGGAGTGGTGGGTGCAACCAGCTCTCTTTCCTCCTCCTCCTCTTTCGTCCGGAAGGCGCGCGGGCGGCCCGCGACTCCTCGTGCGCCAGTCAATCGCGACAGCGGACCCGACCGCGCCGGCCGCTGCGGAGCGTTGTGCGTCAGATCTCGCTGTCTGCGGAGGCCGCGTTGATTGAACAAGACAATATTTTGTTTTCTCAAGTGGCAACGGATACGTAGCGCCGGATTCAGTGTATGGATGCTGCCTCGAGACGCCCCATCTGGTTGACCAGAGCACCGCCGACTTGACGTTAACTAGTGTCAGACTGTGTGCGACCGGTGACTGCACCATTTTGTGGCCAGCTGACACGGTACGGAAAGTTCGTAGTGATTTCTTGGTTAGCTTGTGAACTCCTACCACTACAGCGTATTACCGTCTCCTTCGGAACCCGCGACTACAATACTGCTCACCTCTGCTCAACTCGACTTGTGCTTGTGTTAAAGCTTGTCTCAATCACGGTCGACTCCGCCTACTTGCTTGGAGAAGGCTCAGCAATAACACATCGTGCGCGTCTCATCGTACAGCTCATTGAAATTTTACCGCCATCCTACGGGAGGAGGAGTTGACACTGGTTCATTCGGAGTTGAGCGTTCGTATGCGGTGAACGAGAGCGGGGTACAAGAAAAAAAAAAAGAAAAATCTCCACTTTCGCTTGTGTCGGCACCGAGTGAGGAGTTATGTGTTCAACGCTGACGTAGCGCTTGCGGACAGTCAAGCGTTAGCCAGTCAACTTGCTGCACAATATCATTTTTTCTCTCATTTTTTTTTTTTCTGGACATCGCAACGACTCCAGAGAGCTGCGCCCCAGAGGACCGCATCCAGACGCGCGCACCCAAGCGGTCACGCTTCGCCGTCAACTTCGCCGTCGATCTCTGCCACTTTCGCCTGCGGCGCACGTCGGTTTCGTCTGCTGCGGTTGTCAGTTTTGTATCCACCGCTTTCCATCTTCACCGCGGGCTTCCTTTTTTGGGAGCCCCCCACGAAGACTCCTGGATTGTTTGGTGCCGCCAGAAGCCAGTTTGCCTTTCTTTTCCGACTGGATCGGCTTTTTCCTCTTTTGTGAACCGTCTTCCGAGGGACCTGATCGATCACCGGGAGCATCGAACGGCGATTTGCTGCTTTCTCGGAGGCACCGGCTTAAGCGGTGAGTATTGCGCCGTCGTTTTGAACCCTTTAACCTCGTGACAGTGGTGCTTCGCGGCGATCAGGCTGTCGTGCCCTCCCTTGAGATTGTTAGAACTTTATTTTTTACTCACATAGGCAAAGCATCTTCTCCCTCGCGCTACTGCGGCGGTGGTTGGAGTGTCAGTTTTGATTGATGCATTGTCAGCATAGACGCAAAAAAAGAGGAATCAGTACGTACTGGTCTCTTTGCGTGCTTATAACAACCCAAGGTCTCAAGAAGCATGAAAGAAAAAGTGACATGCCACTCCTTGTTAGGTAGTTTCAGTGTTTTTGAGACAACCGGTTCTCTAATGGAGGATTTCCTTGTGCTCGGACAAGTTTTGCGCAATGTTCGCCTTGCATTTTCGTTTTCCTTAGCGCTTTTTTTTTTTCTCGAAAGTCTCATCAATATGATTACCTTCAAGAAGAGTTTTCTGGCGGGCTAGTTGGTGCTTGTCGTTCATGATTAAACTGCGCGAAGAAAACACGGAATGGTTACCTTCCTAGGTGGCAGAATTTAAGCTGATGTGTTAACGCCGTAGTCCCTCAGTTAACTTCTTACGTTGAAAGCGTTTCGAAATTTAACGCGTCGGCTGCTGACACACATGCATGACTTGCGTACAGTTCTTGGTGGCACGTCAACCTTTGTTGCCTAAGAGCGTTTAACATTTGTCAAGGCTGGTACTACGGCGTTACGTAAGAAGTTCATTGCTGGCGGTAACGTCAGAGGTCGGAGATGTGTTTACCCGTTTATGTGTAAACTTTGGTGTTTTCTGTATACCTTTGCAATATGTTAAATCTCACCATACAGTCTAAACCACGTACTATAGGGTCCCCCGCTTGCGTCTGTCACAGATACGCCGTGTATATATATATATATAGCCTGCTTCCGAACTAAGATTGTTCCGAAAGTGTCATCGAAAGTGAGTTTAAAACGGCGTAAATGAATTATTCACTTCAGACCGCGTGTGTTCTTTCTGTATTACCTTGCTTCATTGGCAAGTTGTGAACCACGTTTCATTGAAGCCTTCAACGCGCATTCGATGAAAAGAGATGTCAACGTTATGTGTGTGTGTGTGTGTGTGTGTGTGTGTGTGTGTGTGTGTGTGTGTGTGTGTGTGTGTGTGTGTGTGTGTTGTTTAAGACGATAGTGTTAAGAATCCTGTTCAGCGGTAAATCCAGCGTCTCAGAAAATTAGTCACTCACTTGCCACCTAGGTCACATGACATTGTGGCGTCATCACAACCTCCATACCGTGGTAGGTGTCTACCTGTCCATCGGACTGTGGGCATACTGTCCACCGTGCCTTGCGACAGTTGAACTAATGACGAGAGGTAGCTAGGGAACAGCAACCTGCACCACCGCGCCAGGAATGGTATGAGGACTGCCTGCGATCTACGTACGAATATTAAGTACAGAATGAACAATTCATATATGGACATGCAGGCAGAACCAAGGCGACAGAGAAAAACTACTTGGAAGGGAGAGATCTCTAACGCTATATGTTATGTGACGGTGAAAGAAAAACAGTATCTGTGTCTGCGAAGTGACACAAAAGATGACCGCATGCGGCCGAAGGGACTCAATAACAATATCACGTCATACCCTCAGGGTGGAGCTTTAGTTCCCTTCAATTTTTTTTTTCGCGACAATCAGCCTATCATTCATTGTATGGGAACAGCGGTGGGACATAGACAAGACAAGTGCTGATTAACAACTATTGTTATTCAGTTGTTAGTCACTCTGTTGCTGTGCTGAGCCACGAGCCCGTGGGTTCGACTCCCACAGCCTCCTGATAATCGTACATAGTAGCAGGTACAGTGCAGTACTGAAGCGAGCCAGCTGCCATAAGCGACTTGCGGAGTAGAAAAAACAGGACAGGAACACAGGGCAAACGAAATGTAGGTTCGTCGTAATCGTTTTTGCGCGGTTTCATTGTCGTACTCGTGCAAATCCAGAATATCGAGGCTTTTTTGTCGCACATAGGAGAACTTCAGTCGGGATCGGTGTTAGGAGTTTGTAGCGTCCGTAGCGCGATGACGGTAGTAGAGGTGAGTTGTCTAACACCGTCCTGCACCCCCCCCCCCCCCCCCCACACACACACACACACACCTACACTGAGCGCCCTCTCATTCAGGGCATTATGCAGGCAGTTAGGTCAGTCAACATCCACCAGCAAAATTAAATAAAGGAGAACTAAGTTACACGTTCTGCCTTAAGCGGTGGGCAATGAGTACATATGAACTGCAAAAGAATATCAAATGACCCTGATGTGTATGCTCCGCCACACAACATGGGAGTAAATCTCTTGTGCGCTGCTAATACTTTTGCTCTTCTGTGCCTCACAGTCGCAGATGCTTTAATGGCCATTAATAGGTAACTTGCTCCGCACGCAATTTCAGCACAGAGGTTACTGAAGTAATCATGCATGTAACCCTAGCACCGACGTATACGTTAGCAGAATGTAAGGCGAGTACATCAGACCGAAAACTCTGACGAGACGATGAAAAAGCGAAAATAAAATAAAAAGAAGGGGTGTCCAAAGGTAGACCTTCCTGCAATAATCGCGGGGCCGGTCGTCCCGTCCCAGTAACGTCGTAGTAGTGGAAGGGAACGGTGTAATGGAGACGTCATATTGCGCGCCCTTGCGCATAACCGCGATCTAAAATTGGCCCCACGCCCACTACTCGTGGAGAGCTGACCTCGATTAAGAAGCACCGCGCGGCGTCATCCCCTTCCCCGCCCCCTCCCTCCTCTTTTTTCTTCTTCCTCTTACACAGCACAGAAAGGGGGCAAGGATGGGTGGGAAGAACATTCGTGTTATGCCATCCAGTGCATGCGTGGGGGGTCACTCTGCGTGCCTGTTGAGTTTTCTCTCATTACAATTGGGTTGGCTGCGCACTTCCGATGGCGACTTCTTTTTTTAATCTTGAAAACCTCTTGCTAAGGCTCAGGAATCAGTACGTACTATAAAACGAACTGCGAAACATGGCAGGATATACGGTACTCAATGTGCTTGAGTTGCGAATGTTTCGTATGAGACGGTCATACTTTATAATACGCTTCCTCATCCCTTGTGTAATTCGCCTTTGTTTTGAGTGTTTGATTCAAACAGGTGGCTCTGGTACAATAGAGCTTAAAAACTGCGAGGACACTTTGGCAGCTAGAGTGTTGAGAGGCGAAAGCCGAGGACACTATGCCGTGACGACTTCCAGTGGATGTGACGCCACACCGTTACCGTGGCTATATCGATACCCAAATTATACATCTTTCGGAGATCTTAAGTGTTAATTACTCTTAATTACACATTTTTTCATCTAATTTCACACAAATCCGACATATTACCGACCATTCTGTGTCAATTTTCACTATGCCGTGACGTCTTCCAGTGCATGTGACGTCACATCATTCCCGTGGCTATATCGACGTCCGCGCTATTTCGACGCAATTCGACATTTTTGCCTATAATCAATTAACTAATCCCTCTACAGTCATCAAACTTGGCTTATAGCTCCAGTTTATTCTCCTCTATCTGAAGCAACCATTGGTTTTCTTCTAACTTTTTTAGTTCCCAAGTTAAACGCGTGTGACACGCTTTGTTAACGGACGGGCGATAGTGTGAGCCGTTAAAGGCTTTCGCTTTAAAAAGTAATCATAAGATGATAAAAACAGCCTATGCCTCCCAGAGGTCTGTAAATTAATACGCTAACCAGTGGCCGCAGTAAACGTTTTTGTTTCGCTCCACTAATTAGTAAAGATACATCGAAAGCCTTGGGACCTTAATTTCATCCTGTGATTAACATCTTGTGCAGGTAACAAGAACAGCATCAATAACGAGTCATTTCCTTGTCACAGAATGTTTGTAGCGCGCATAAGCAATAGCGGAGCTTCACTGGAGACTCAGATTCTGTCCTACATACTTTAGGCGCGAACTTGCATATTTCTGAACGCTACATAAGCGCCAAGCGGAGTGCGCGAACCTCGTACAGTGTGGGAAGTGGTGTGCAGAGGCTTCCTGCATGGCGGGACAATATGACGATCACGCGACAAGCCACAGTGAGAGGTCAAGCGCGATTTGCATGGGTTTGCGTGCAAAACCGATTGCCTTTGTGTTGCAGTTACTTATCCGTCACTGAGTGTTTATTTGTGCTCGCTAGGAAGCGGGGTCCAGGGCTTGCAAGACTTGCACGTCGCATTAATACGCGACTATTTTTGACATGGCCTAGATCCGCTTGCTGCTTCAGGATATTCTGAATTGTCCCGCAAGTTTTAACGTCCCGATATATTTTTACTCTGAAAAACATATTACAAAAAAAAAGGGCGAACGCGTGACTTCCATGGAGCGAGGATTAGGAGAGGCAGCAATAGCGTCTTTAGAATGGTCTCGGGAAATCGGGGTGCAATTGACGACGACCTAGATTTAACGAATAACTACCCTTCTGACTGCTTCACCTTGGGTCCGTTTTAACTGCAAACAGCGCGTAGTCGTCAATTCGTTCCCCTTACCGGTGCCGGTTAGTCCGATTTTCCTCCCCATCCTCGCTACTCAGCTCCGTTCCGTACACAGCCTCCTCCGACACCCATGTTACCGCTTCCCAGCAAAGCGTACAATTATACCTCATTCTGACGCGTGGTACCCAGGAACTTCCCCTATTTATGAACTCTTTCCTTTTTTCTTTCCGCCTCAAAGCAGAAAGCCCGCTGTACGAGCATATGCTCCAGTAACGTCGTAGACCAGTTATTTTTTCTCTTCTGCCCCTTCCTGTTTTTGTTTTTTTAATCCTCCATTGACGGGCATAAACGACACCATTCTAAACGAGTTCAGTACACCTACCTCGCTCTCCGCGAGAACCAAATGAAGGAGGCTTCGAAGGAAGCGTCATATCCTTTTTCGTTGACGCTCGCTCTTTCTTCCGTGTTTCTTTCTTTTCCTTGTTTTATGTCCAACGAAGTACACCCTGATTCACTAAGTGCATCAGAGGTGAATTTTAGGTGAAGGTAGCGGGAAGGGAGGCGTGTGGGTGGGGGAGGATCATGAATATAAATTTTCTAAACGAAATCTGCAATTGTTTTGGACCAGGAACGTTCAAGAACTGTATCACACAAAAAGGAAATTTGTGGCTAAGCAAACTCATTCAAGGGAGCGCAAACATTCAATGATGATCTTCAGTGACCGCAGCGTTACGTTTGCTGCCACCGGGCCTGTAGACCCTTGACCGCTTTTCCTTCGGGTCCAAACTGGATGAAGTTTCATGTAGTTACCGGAAGGAAATTTTTAATGTTCCGTACATTCCAAATTTTTCTATGGCCGTAGTTGAGGTTTTGCACCAAGGAGGAAGAGTCGGCTATGGTAATCACCTTGTTCGTGCAGAATCACTTCAGTCTTTTTTTTTTTCTTTTCGAAATTACAAGTTTAAAGTATCTCCACCATCGCTGTTGTTCGTGTCAGGCTTCTTCTCTTATCCAACGTTTTCCAAAGTTCCACTATCCATGTATAAGAAACTTGCAAAGACGGAGGCCTCCTTTCTCTCCATCAGCTAATTTCGAGGAACTCCATTCATTAAAATTCCTTTCTCTCTCTCTCTCTCCATTGTTCCGATGAGAGAGTTAGCAGACCGACTGTAAATCGAAAGCAGTGGCCGCACATCCATGCACAGCCTCTCCACACTCTTTCTAAACAAGGTGCAAACCATTACGGTAAAGTTTGCTACTACCCTCCCGTTACGCAAAGACCAAAGAGATGGGGTACTTATCTGGCAACAGTAATCCTTTCCGATCACATGATACCAACCGATCGCATAAGAGCCGCTGCGTACATCATTTCTGCAACGTTTTCTTTTATGCCTTCGGCGCTCAGAAGTACTCAAATGTTCCCTTTAAACACGTACCTTAGTGTAACGGACGAGAATATTCGAAGGGATGTTAAGCGTAGCGGGGGGCGGCAGAGAGTCAGGTTGTGGAATGCGGTTAGGAAGTTTGTGGGGGTAAGGTGGCTGAAGCTGGCCCAGCACAAAATTAATTCGAGAGCTACAGGAGAGGCCTTTGCTGTGCAGTGGGCGTATGTCGGTTGACGGTATTGACGTCCGCGACGATGATGATGATACTGATGACGAAGCATGTTTGTTGAAGCAGGTAGTTAATTTTGCGTGTGTTTATGTGCTAGCTGAGTTGAGTTTAATAGCGCATAAGCGACTAAGGCTATCATGCGCCAAGCTCAGGGTGAAGAAAATTGTGTTATGTAGGAAGTGAGGTTCTGTGAAGTTCTACTGTGCAGTTCTACTGTGAAGTTCTGTGAAGTTCTACGATAGAGTAGCTTAACCTTAGCTACACCTTCTCTCCGGGCTCTATCTCCTCGGTTCTCCCCTACCCGAATCCTGAGGCCTCTGGCGCAAAATGGCCGGTACAGTGACGCTGAAGAATACTCCGTACACATGGCTCCCTCACCGCTGCTGTGCGGTTCAGTGGGCCACAGGATACGAAGGAGCTCGCACGCACAGTGGTCGCCTGCGGCTCCTTTTGCGGGCGGACCGCCATAATCGGGGCGCGCTCGAGTGGCCCTAATGGCCAAGTCGCGCTGCGTAATTGCCGCCCGCAAATAATGGAACGCAAAACGAAGAAGAAGGAAGAAGACTGGCTCTCCGCCCGAATCCGGCTTTCATGTTTGGCAGGAAACAGCGGGAACTGGCGATTCGCAGGCACCCCGATCTTCCGTTGGGTGGCGCGATTCTAACGGCGAGGCCCGAAGGAGTGCGTTTATTTACTTTGGAGCAGGGGCTGATGACTGATTTGTCCCAGTTCCTTCTTAAACTCCTCTTCGCGCAGTTTATTAAGGATTAGTGCCGAAGACTGGTTCGAGGCTTCCGTGCTCGTGTGCTTCGTCGTTGTCGTCGTAATTGTTCGATCGCCGGAGATCTCAATGAGCACGAGCCTTCCGGCTGTACCTCCTGTCCGGGATTGTTCTTTCCCTCGAGATGCAGCAGCTGTACACAGCCGTCTTGCCTGTATCGAGGCTGATCTAAGATATGCAGTTACTTCCGCTTCTCCCGGATCGAAATCCAGGACTAATTGGCTCGCAGACAGAGCATGTAGTTGTTTTTGCTTTTCTCGTTTGTTTCTAATAGCTGCGATCCCTGTACCAAGCAATAATTTTTTGTTACTTCAGGGCATTGTTTTTCTAGGAGGAGTAACACTAGTCTAACGCCAGAATGACTTCGTTGCACTGGGATTACGCGATGTTCTTTTGTAAAATGAGAATCGAGCATTGCCGCGTTCACTGTGGGCTAATGAAAATGTCTCCTACCTACATGGCGATCTTTTGTACTTCGGCTATAGTTGGTGCAGATTATTGAACAATGCGAACTATTTGCGCGTTTGTGTTCATGCGTGTGTGTGTGTATACGCGCGCGTGTGTGTGTGTGTGTGTTCGAGCGCGCGCGTGTGTGTGTGTGTGCGTGTGTGTGTGTACGCGTATGTGTATGTGCATGTGTGTGAGTTGACGGCTACAGATATTCACGACATGGATGTCGCTTTGTTGCCGCTGGGAAGGTAAAAAGCCTGGGAGTTCTGTATGTTTTTCTTGCGCTGGTTTCGGGGCAGTTTTTACACCTTTTCTGTCGACTAAAAAAGCTCGGCAAACAAAGAAAAAGTTTCGCAAGAGTAGTAGTTCTCGTAATCAACGAACATAGTTCCCGCCAAGCATTATAAAGGCGCTGAATGACACGCGGCGTATCTAAATAGCTTGCGCCATGAGCGCATTCATTTGGCTACTGTCTCATTTTATTCTGTTGAGATTAGCAAAAATCAAAGAACTCGAAAGGCTCGAAGGCAGGGATTCGCTGGACTCGTTGCTTTCTTCAATGCGACGCCGTTTCGTTGGGTCGTGCAATGTACGAGAAGTGGAGATTATCATAGTACTTCACTTCACTTTATTACCTTAAAGACCCTCGTTAGAGGGTATTACATAAGGGGTGGGGCACACAGAAATGAAAAACAGAATAAGTAACAGATAAGTTTTAAGTTATATAAATATAAGATTTTCACTCAGCAAGCACACGCGTGATTCTTTCCAGGAACAAAGATTGGCATGTGATAGCAGCAAGTTCTTGAAGGCCGTTCCAGTCGTTCGCAGTCCGGGGGAAGAATGATGAAGAAAATGTACTAGTGCGGGCGCGAGGTCGTGATACTTGCTGGTGATGGCCGGTGCGAAGGGAGATGCGTGGTGGTGGTGCGCAGATGTAGGGTTCCTGTCGTAGTACGACCACTTATCTAATATACGGGCCGCGCTGTTCTAAGCTCAAAATGCAGTCTTCCTTGAACCCAAACCTTACGAAATTTTTTCTATAGAGGCTGCCAAGAACTGAATATAACCAGTTCGGCCAGACCAATTTGATGCCACCTTTCTCGAGTGTTTTTCTCCTACAGAAGTCACCCATGCAGATAGTGGATGCAAGCTTGCGCCCCCAACAAAGTCTAGCAAGTCCCCCAGTGGGGCCGGGATTGGATTCTAGCCCAGTTCTCTCCATCACCGTTTGATTTTTTTTCTTTTTGCTGTTATAGTGCACTTCCCATGATACACAAAGGGATAAGTCTATACCGTCAAACCAGAATGAAAAGAAATTGGGCATATGCCGTGCTTACTTTGCAGCAAGATATTCCTTTACAATTAATTTGGGAATATGCACTTCGGCAGACCCTGTACCCAAAAACATGAATCAGACCAGTTGTACACTGCAGCTGAGAGTACAAAGGTAAAATATTTTGGTTTGTTAATAAACGCCTGTCCGCCGGCCTGTCCGTATACAATGGAAAAAACCCAGACCTGCAAGCTATCCCAGAGTGAGTGAGTGAGTGAGAGGCAGACAGCGCTGCTTGTAGAAACACGGACTTGTCGTTCACTGCGTAGAGTTTGCCGTAACTTTTCCGTCTCGTCCAGTGACGTCACTATTCCAAAGCGGAACAGTCTGCGGCCCGCTGTGTGACGTAACGTCGCGGAAACGCGGAGGAAGGTTTTGGGTCAGATCCTTGAAGGGGGTCGTCCATCCTTGGTGTGGCTTGTATACGGATGACGGCTAGTGTGAGCGGAGGCTCCCTTTCTGAGCAGATGACATCACGTTGTTTTCATTTGCGCCACGAGGGTTTATGCCGGAATTCATGCCATTTTACGCAGCTGTCGATATTAAAAAAAAAAAAAAGACACCCTTCACAACCATAAGCAGTGACGTGGTTTTCATTGGCACCACGAAACGCCCTTCGCTGACTGCGTTGCACTAACAGCGAACGCTGTTCAGCGGCTTAGCGACTCCGGATTGCCTTTCTACATTGGTCACTGCAAGGTAGCGGGATATTGGACAGAGTCAAATCTGGATGAATTCCAGGCAACACACTCAATCGCTGTGGTCAAGCGCGTGTTAATATTTGAACTTGATGAAGAACCTGAACCCGTGGACGCGGATAAATATTGACGCCGTAAATACGCTGTGGCTGCACTAGTTGGTGACGATGACAGTGATGCAGAAAGAAATCCCATGCAAATGTTTCTGAACTCTGAAGCTTTACAGTGCACGTTAAAGAACCCCAGGAGGTCGAAATTTCCGGAGCCCTCCACTACGGACGCGTCCCTCATAGCCTTAGTCGCTTTGGGACGTTAAACCCCATAGACCTAGACCTTTACAACATGTAAATGCTTCTGAACATTGAACGAATGGAACATTGTTGGTCCCTCAATAACGAACTCTCAATTTCTTCCGCATATACTATCTACCCATAGATGCTTTCCAACAGAGTGCACGTTGACCACGGGACAGATCGCTAGAGCATGTGACTAGTCTTCAAGTTCAGTATTCAGTCCAACCTTAGGATGAGCGCTGCTTTGAGCCACCACCGGAGTCCTTCCCTCATCGCACGAGGTGGCCGATGCCGAGGAAAGGTCTCCGGACCAAAAGGGGGCCGCGAGGACGATTTCGGATCGGCACCATTTTCATCGATACGGGCCGCATCGGCCACGGTTCGGTGAGCGTTGACCGCGCACATCGCGCCACACAATGCACCGAAGCCTCCTCCGAGCAAAGAATTGCTGCAGTACAACAGACCGCACCGCTGCTTCCCCTTCTTGCTGGCCGCAAAGGGGTTCCACATGGTGACGCTCTTGTCGTTCCATTAGTGCAGTCGAGAGGCTGGCTGCGTGTTACATTGTCTCGCTGCCCGTTACGGCATCTCTACTTTCGTGCCACTCGTCCGATCCGCATTGTTTTCCTTTTACTATGTACTCTCGCGATATACCCTGCTTTCATTTTTCATTGCTTTCTTTTTTTTTCTCGCTCGCTGCGTCCTCCCCTTGCGTGGTTGCGGTTCGCCCGCATCTATTAAGAGCTCTCTACGGACCATTAGATCAGCCTCCTTTTGACCCGCATCTGTACTTACGCCACTCAGCGATCCGTTACGACTTTGCCGCAAGAGGCACGGGACCCTTGGCGTTTGCTGGCGAACGGGCATTACTGTAGCCGAAGTAAAAATATGCATTGCTGATACTATCCCTTACAGTGTACAGTTACTAGCACAAGCTTTCTGCCTCGATAATCGCGCTCATGGTAGTCTGTCGAAATGGCGGGTAAATTGGATGCAGACTTGAAGCTTCCATCTCTCCACGTGTGCTTCAGTATTAATTATATTGTAGACACTGTATGGGAAACCATACACGACAAGTTTAATGTTAGTTCGCCAGCCTACTGGTCAACACATCTTAGCTGTGTACTTATGAGCACCATCGCTGAGAATGCTATGCCAAAGAGAGCGTTCATCTAACTCAAAAAGACTATATTTAAAATTCTCAGCAGTCTTAGGTGATAGACCCCGTATACAGCAGAAACGTAGTGGTTGGTTCAGCGAACGATTTTCACTTGTTATATGACACCGGCTTTCGTCACGGATACAGCGGAATGCCTTTCTTACTTGCTCTGATGTTAATCTTATCTATTTAGACGATCTTTAGACGGATGATCGCACTATTGGTCAGATTTGCCGCTATTTTCCGAACTATGTCATTAAGGAGAAGAAGGAATAATGGCTCACCACTCCTACTCCCGAGTGATTGTAAGTCGATCCCGCCCCGTATGTCTGCATGAGTAGTGCCTCCGAGCACAAAATATTACGCACACCACAACACACGCAATTCTTATCGAATTTCAAGAACCCAAGGAAGAATCTTGTAAAGTGTAGTGTAATACACATTTCACGCGTGTCCCACGCAGGTCATGAATTCAAAGAACATCCGAATCCCAGGCAGACCGAATATGCGCGGCACCGCACACGCGAAAGCTATATCGCTCTTGAGCGATTTCTAAGCCGCTCTGCGGACGCGAAGTAAAAATAGAAATCAACGAAGCCCAGGGCCACGGGTGGATGGCTTCGTCGTTGTAAGGCCAGGCCCCGATATACTCTGTTACGGATGTGGGCAATAGGCTGATTAACGAGGCTAAAACAACTACAAAAATGGGACGCCATCCACTTCAAATAAACCTCGCCGTTCTGACTTCCCTCCACTGATTTACTTCCTCCAAAGCTCAATACACAATTGTAAACCCCCCCCCCCCCCCCCCCCCCCCCCCCCCCCCAAACATACACACGCCATTTTCGTTCCGCTTCAGTACTCTCTGGCTATTCCTGCTCTTGTTAGCCCTACAGGAGAAGCAATAGTGGAGAAAATTTTGAAGTACACACTGAAGAACGCACTACACTCACGGACATACAGCGGTGCACACTGCACCGGCTACTGATCAGACAGAACCAGAGGGCGGTAAAGGAAGAACAAAGGGTGCCGATCCACGTGGAGTCACTGAAACAGAAACTAAAAAATGTAGAATCACACAACCGCGCATTCAGCAACCAGAAGCAGCAGGCGTGCAGGTGATGTCCCCGGCGCCAGCGTTCCCGTGGACTTCATCGGCTTTTGTTTTTCTTCTTTTTCTTTCTCGGCGGATCGGCACATGGAATTCGATCCGGTTCCGCTTGGCTGACCACCCAGCACGCGTACACACACACACGCACAGAAACAGAGGAGAGAGAGCCCCCCGGCGCACTGGTCACCCAGATTCCACGCCGTCGGGAAACACCACTGTCCCCACCTCCATTGTTCCGTCCTCGTCGTCGCTATGGCCGTTGTTTGGGGGAAGGGCTGCCGTTTGGTCGCGGCCGCCGGAAGCCTATTGCGGCGATGTCTTCCCGAACGGCGTGCGCGGAGCGGTGACGCAGTATAGCCCTTACAAAATTTTTTAGGCAGTCGATAGACTGTCCATAGACTTCGGTCTATAAAATCTATAGACTCTCTACAGGTGAATCCTAAAGAACAGTCTATAGGCAACAAAAATGCTATAGACAGTCCATAGACAATCTATTGAATTAGGGCCATACACTTTTAGTAGACTTTTGTGTAGAGTGTATAAAATATGAATCGACAAAAAGAAGTATCCATAAGAAGGCAATCGAGTCTACAAAAAGTCTATGGACTGTCTATAGACCCTTTCTTATAAGGGGATCGTCACAGTGGAGTGCACAAACGAACGCTGCCCTAACTGTGCCGTACTCTCGATTTTTGACGAAACATAGCTCTACAGGGCCCGTCGGTGTGGCTCAGTGGTTAGCGCGTTTGGTTTGTAAACTCGAAGACGTGTCAGCTAATCCCGGCCAGGCGACTTCGTTTTAACGCAGTATCATTAAAGGACCCGTTCCCTAGAGAATCCGGTGTTGGTGTTGTGAGCGAAAAATCGCGGGCATATGGTTTTCACTTCACTTCCCTTCCACTTCATCCCTTCCGTTCAAGGAAAGGTTGAGGAGACCACCAAGAAGTGAGACATGTAATGCGCCTTTCCTTTGCTTACGGGCTATTTTCACAACAATTTTTTCACAACTGCGCTTCTGCCTCGCGCTCGCAAGCCAGCCACTTTGATTCCACTGCAGAGCCAGCAAGATGGCGGACGCAGTATAGCCATAACCTGCGTAATGAACACCCTGATGCATGTTGTAATACTTGAAATCTAGTTCCTTCGCTTAGCATAAGCCATTATGCTTTGCACACCACGGATTTCGGCGCTCGGTTTTTCCGTAATTTATTTCTAAATTCCCGGTGCCACGGCCAGTTTCTCAAGATCGAATGTGCAACCCTTTTTAAGCTCGAGAGCTGCAGCGATACGGAGTTTCAACGTGCGATCGGCCCAGCAACCATAGAAAGGCGCAAGTACGGGATGCTGAGCAAGGTGGCCGCTGCCACACCCACGTACACTCCGCATCTCGGTCACGCCCTCCAGTAAGGAGAAATTACGAGCGCCCCCCAGCATGGATGCGCGTGCCTGTAATCACCGCGTATTCCGCCAAGTGGGAACGAACGGAGAGGCGCCGACACCACACAGGGCGCGGTGAGCGCATAAGCACTCTCAGCAAGAAACAATGGGGCTGTGGAAGCGCTAGAGCCAGCCTGCTATCTCGAGCGGTGTACCCTCTTTCTATGTATGTGTGCTCGGGATGAAACACATGGCGAGCTGCTTTTTCCTCGATGCCGACCTGCATCTCTCGGCTCCGATGCCCGCTGGAATTACGAAGCGACCTTGCGAAACGCCGCTGCGTTTTGACTCTCCACCCCGGCACCACTTGCTCGCTCGCGCTCGTACCCGTTCCCCTTTGTTACCGCTTTGATTCGCTTCCTCTATTTGCTGCCTGCGTTTATTCCTCTAGTGCTTCGACAATGAGCCAGAAGCTCACAGGAGGGTTTCACCACTACCACGAAACAGCGTACGAATGCCTAGTTGCGGAGCACTGAACAGGCCACAACTAGAGAGATGTAAAAGAGAGCGGTAGCCAGATTCTATTCACTCCAGCAGATGCCGTGGTTCGGGCACCACCGATACCACTTGTAATGCAGAATTACTACAGCTGAAATAAATGAGAGACTTGCAGAGGTTTGTGCCAGAAGAGTTTGAATAAGTCTGGTTGTCTTTTGGGATTGTTTAAATTGCAAATAGATTCTTCTCGAAATTCTGCTTGGAGGCTTGCTGGAGCTTCACTTTGCTTTAGCCAATTTTAGCAGGATTTTAGAGCTAGAAGTGCTTGTCACATGAAGTTCCAAGACTGGGTGCTTCCTTTATTCTTTTTTAGATGACTCTGACCCTTAGTGTTATAGATTACAAGAACTTTGTCAGTCTTATGTTAGTTTTATGATTCAGAATATAAAAAGAAGTTACAGTATGTGAGGTGTAGCGTTCCGAATCTGCCCATGAGCTATGAGGGACATCGTATTTGAAGGCTCCCGATTAGTCTCGACCACTTGCGGTTCTTCAACGTGCACTGACATCGCGCAGCACACGTGGTCTTTTGAAATTCATCTCCAAAGAAGTTCGCCCGCTGCAACCGGAATTTTATCCTACGACTCGCTTTTGAAATCTATCGCTAGTTGACTCTGTTCAACAATACTCTATTCAATGAGAGGAAAGGCGACAACAGACGTCTAGGCGTGGTGGTGAACTCTGCACTCAATGGGAACATATCGACCTGCATTACAAACGACATCTTTGAATGTGGCCGCAATCCTAGCATGTGGGAACGGCATAGAGAGTACACGGGGCACTAGAGGAGCTACGATCGCCTGCGGTGATATAAATGACTTTCGTATTGTGGTACGTGGGAGCGGACTGACGGACGCCGGCTGTTCGCTGCTTTTGCAATATCCCGATGTCGTCGCTGTAGCGAATGCCGACGGCGCAGTGCGGCCATTCTTACTGATTGCCGGGCACACTTGCAGAGAGGGGGAGAGAAATAAAGATAGAGAGAGAAAATTGTGTCTCCTTCGACATTTCTCACTACTGAGCGCTACGGATTGAGCAGGACATTCGTCAGGGTATTGGGACGTAGCTATCAACTCTTGATAGAGAAATGGTGAGGCCAATGAACCAATGTTCTGATAACTTTTGATCTTTGTCTGGACCAGAAGAGCTCTCGTCTGAGCATTGGCTATTGCAACGTGTGGTGTCCCCTTGCTCTACTCTTGTTTGAGTTTAACAAGTGAACTCAGCAGGAACTTATAGGGGCAAACTGAAGAGGAGGGCAGACACTGGCTGTTTGCTGAAATCAATTTGTTGTCATTCAGCGTGTTCGTGTGTCCTCTCCTCTCTTCTCTTTATTTTGTTTATATAGCTCTATTCCCCATCTTTATACAGGAGGTGCAAACTGCTTTTTTTGCGGCTCTTGGCTTTAACTGCGGTGAATTGACATGGTGATTGTCATGCTTGTGCATGTTGGGACTAACGGGCGAACTTCAACCCACGCTACAGAGCACGCTGGAATTTTGTGACAAACCAGCGCAAATAAGCTCTAGTTTCAAGGATGCGCACGAACTCCACATAGTGTGAAGATTCATGCAATCTTCAAAGGGGGAAACTTACGTACCCATGGCATGCGAAACACAAGAAACGGCGTTTCTCATTTTCTGTCATCGCACCAGTTGCCGTCTCTGTGTTCTGGCAACCTTCGCCGTCGAGTATATTTTAGCCCTGAAAGGAAAAAGAAAAGATGCTTGGGGCGAGGGAACGAAGGGTGGATCAGCATTCTTAAAACATCCCCGACCAGCTTCTCTGCGAGCGCTCAGCACGCAGAAGTTACATGTACGCCGTGCATGCATTTAGGGCGGCTACCCGCATAACCAGCTATCCGGAACGCCACCGACTTGCCGCCACGGAGTCGAGGAAGATAAAATACATACAAAACAATATCAACACTCGCTCGTGTGTGCACAACGCGGGACCCCCTGTTTGCAACGTATACGAGAAGACACGCTTCAGAAGCTGCGACAACGATGAGAGGGGTTCCCGGGAGTTTCTCGTTCCTCCGAGGTCTCATTTTTGTATTTTTACTTCTTTGTAGACCTTTCATTTAATTTTTGAGTCCGTCACAGTCGGCGCCGTGGCCTCACATTTTTTTTTGCACGCACGCTGTGTGGTTATCTTCTGACATAATTCGTAACGCTATGCGCGTTAGGCCTGGTTGCGTGTGGACCTTAGTGCGGTGTACTGGTACCGCGAAGCACTTTTTCACGTGGTGCTGCTATCACTATTTTTGTAGAGTTTATTTTGTAAAGTTTTGAGACGTTTATTTTCGTACACTATTACCTCTGTCCTTTACCTGGATAGAAATAATACTGTCACGTGTTGTATACACATCATATTATAGTAGAATAAAACTATAAAATGCTGCAGTTGCTGATACCGGGCCACGGTCCGCGGCGTCCTGTATTACTCCGCTGGCCAATTGCAACAGTAAACAAAATCACCTTTTTATTGTTCGACTATATCAAACAATCCACCTATCGAAATTCTCTAGCTCATAATTTTTTTCTTTGATATGCTTCTTGTTTAGGTAACAAGAAACGTTCAAGAAGCGGCTACTTTTTTGTCGCGGAGGAATTCTGTGCGCCGAGGCTGAAGGCTTCACTGCAAACTTTAGTGGTGTCTGACTATAACGTATTTGAGTGGTAAGGTATGGGAATCGATTGTATTTCGGCTCTTCTTGTTCGCTTAGAACTGCAGCTTTTGAGGCGTTACAGCTATGGCCTCTCCGATGAAAATGGAGCCATGCATTCAATACGACGCTACATCCTATGCTAAATAATCGAAAGTTTGGGTTCGAGAACAGCACACGCGCAACAGTGGTCTGTGATTGGCCACCTCGCGTCGTGATCAACTTATCTTATATAGGTGTATTTTTATTGGCCAGGTTAGGCCTCTGATGAACTGAGGCCAGCTGTACACTCATACAGCTGGCCTCAGTTCATCAGAGGCCTAACCTGGCCAATAAAAATACACCTATATAAGATAAGATGATCGCGACGCGAGGTGGCCAATCACAGACCACTATTGCGCGTGTGCTGCTTCTCGAACCAAAACTTTCGATTATCTAGCACAGGATGTAGCGTCGTATTGAATGTATGGCTACCGGACCAAGCGTGGTATGCGGCAGCGATTTTATTGGCGGCGAATGCTTTCGCAACCTGTACCAAGGTTCAGCCCACTTTTGCATGAAGACTGCTTGCACGTTGTGGAGGGGTGGCTGCGAGAAAATATAAACAAATCGTACAAGGTTTCAACAAACAGTGGCGAAGTACAATTCTTTCAAAGTCATAAGCCGGCGAATACAGAACCACTACATACAGGCACGTATAGTGCAAGAACGCAGCTATTTAGAGGCAAAATTCAGGAAACTATTTAGAGAGTGGGTTCAGCTTAAGTAAAGGGTAACGCAGCGAGCTATGGAAAGAAAAATGATAGGTGTAACGTTAAGAGATCGGAAGCGGGCGGAGTGGGTGAGGGAACAAACGCGGGTTAATGACATCCTAGTTGAAATCAAGAGGAAGAAATAGGCTTGGGCACGGCATATAATGCGAAGGAAAAATAACCGGTGGTCCTTAAGGGTAACGGAGTGGATTCGAAGAGAAGGCAAGCGTAGCAGAGGCCGCAGAAAGTTAGGTGGGCAGTTGAGATTAAGATACAGTGGCCGCAGCTAGCAAAGGAGAGGGATAATTGGAGAGACATGGGAGAGGCCTTTGCCTTGCAGTGGGGGTAGTCAGGCTGATGATGATGATGAGCATGTGATAACGTAGCGTGGGCAGAGTTTCTCAAGTCATATGAGCTGCCATCCGCTGGCAATGCGCGAGGACAATTTACTCCAGTCCTTAGCGATGCACTGTATCAAAGAGTGCTCACAGAATGATTTAGAGAGGACCAGCGTTGGCGTCACTGGCGTGTGTATGCCCGGAGTAGAGGAGAAAAAAGCAAAGAAAGAAGAAGAGAAAAGGAAAAAGCAAAGCTTCAGAGCACTCTATGCACATGCCCGCGAGGAAAAAGGCGGTTTCCATTTAAAAACGGCAAAGCCCAGATTTCAACGACGCGTACCTTTCTAGGATTCCAATATTACAGCTGGGCTACTGCAAAGCTCTTCGCTGGAAGGCCCCCTCTAGTTTGCTCTTTTCCTATCGGAATAGCAGCGAGGCAACCTCTTTAGGTGCACGAATCTAGTTCGTGACGCGAAACCAGAGAGCGCATTCGCGAGTTACTCGAGAAGTTCACACAGCGCACTTGGAGGCATTTAATGGAAGACGCGCGACTACACGACGCCGCGTACGGGCCGACGCTGCAGCTCCGTTCAGGGTCGCTTCATTTCGAGGCAAGTCGCGATGCGATGCGCGCTCGAGTTTGTTCACCGAAGCATACTGTGATCTAAATTGTCGTCGTCCATTTAAGCTCTCAGGGGGAAACCTGGAGCGAGTAAAGGTACACATTTTCAAGGGCACATCTTGACCTAATTTAAAGGAGTTAAAAAAAGAAGGAGGCTTATTGAGTTAACCGTAACAGGCTCAGGGACCGCAACGAGGCGCGTTTCAGCGAATCTGAAAGGCCTAGTCAGTTGCATCGCTATGGGTATCAAGGAGGCATACTTGCGTAGAGTCACTTTCTTTGCGTTTTCCAAGACGGCGCTTCGGGGATTTAGCACAGAGCCGGAATATGTGGCAAGACGCGACCCTAGTGTATCGAAGCGTGCGGTGTGCAGCTGTACGGTTGAAACAACGTTAAGCCCTGTTTAACGCGCCTAAGTTAGCTAGGTTTGTAACACGGCATAGTTTACGTACTTTTTCTTGTGCGTTAAGGAAACATTTAGCGGCTGAAGGTCGGTATACATTCGGATAATGTTATGCCCGTGTAAGCACGGTGTGTGCTTCTCAATGTTTACTCACGACAGGTTGATGGTGGTTAGTTGGCTTCTACATATGATCCAGATTCATAGAGTCCGTCCGTTTGGGTGGGTGTGTACTTTTATAGTGCGTTATGTGTCTCTTGCCCGTGGTCTTACCACTTTTACGGCGACGGCCGTTAATGAGAGCCCACTTTCAGTCGTCGTGTAAGGGAAGCCCTTTGCAGTTGTAGTGTTGTAGTAGTTGCTACTTGTCTTGGGCTGGCTTGGCGCCAATGCACTTGGGCGCCAAGCCAAGGAAGGCCAAATCAACAGCGAAACCAAGCCAAGATTAAGAGAGAGAGAGAACTACAAGAGTAGAAGAAGACGAGAGAAAGAAGAGAAGGGGGAGAAAATGGAGAGACGCCTTCGTGGAGAGAGTAATGGACATGACGGTTCTCGCCGAAAGTTTTAACAAAGGCGTAGCACAGTTTAACCGCTCTTTTCTTCCACTGGTCGAGCCACAGCTGGTACGTGGAAATGTACGCGCGCCTTCTTCTCCAGCGACCATGACCGAGCTAGTTGGTGAGTCACTTCTACTCCTATCAAAAGCTGACACCTCTTTGTAGTGGTGAATTATTAATTTTGTTATTTGAAGAAGTGCGGGTGACGTTACTTTGTTGTTCAGTGATGCCACGCGTGATGTAACACCATGCTGGGTAATTAGTGCGGCGGGGTTACGCCAAAGGCAACGCTCCAGAATGGGAAAACATGCCTGGGTAGCTTTCGTTGTATAAAGCACTTGTCAGCGTTTCAAGTGCGAAGCACAGCAGAGAGTGGGCAGAGATCGCCTAAGATAAGGTGGGGTGGGGATCACCAGTAACTTGCCTGAGCTTTCGTTTTCATTGAACGTGGTAGTTAAGACTAATAGATCAGGCATCATGCGTCATGCAGATCAGGCGTCATGTGACGCCTCATTTCCGCTCCATGAGGTCCGCGCTTGGCCGGAGTAAAGAAAAAAGGCCGTGCGCATATGTCTAATCTGCTTTACGCCATGGTAGCGATAAGTGGATTAGGTATCTGCATGGTTCTTCACCATGCCGAGTTCACCATCATTGCGGGACAGATACGAAAAGCAGCGGTACTTGGACGTCACGTGACGCTTGGTCCGCGGACCAATGGTCCGTCGTGTAAATCTACATTTACTAGTATTCTAGCACCAGAGGTATGGTGGTTACGGGCGAAGGTGTTTGGGGGTTGAAGAAAACGCTGACGCTGTGACGTTTTCTAAAAAAAAATGGTGGTAATGCCTTCTCCTATGTCTGGAACTCCTGGCGACGTTCACCTCCGCACGCTGGACACGATGCAGCCGCGCTGTCCCACCAGTCTTTGGCAACAGCAGCGGTAGGCATGGTCAGGCGGAACCTGATTTGCGAACCGTGCGAAACTCGCTACTGACATCAGCGCCTCCGCATGTTTGTGACGTCGCAGAGTGAGGGAGGCGTTATACTTTCTGTCACGGCACCCTCAACTGACGCCTTCTCCACTCTTCCGTACGTAGGAAGACGTCAGTTGACACGGTCACGCCGAGTATCCAGGGCACCCGCTTTGGCAGGCCAACATGGGTAGCATTAGCCACCGGCAGCTGGGACACTGATCCAACCACCTCCCATTTACATGGTCCTCCAATGACTTCTCCATGTATCTGGTGCTGTACAGCAGTGCACAGCGTCCTTACATAGCAGTGTGTTCCGACATTCAGCAGTCGTGAAGAAGTCGCTGCCGATTTCATATTTCCGTAAATTCCGGAGAAACGAATTTCGACTATTCCGTGCTCAGCCTGGATTACCCCATGCGGTATGCAATGCAGGTAATTCCCTTATGCACTACGTATAACTTCTGGATGCGCTTTTCATGGCTACTCTAATAGGGACCGTTGCACTCTTCGCAGTTATCACCCGCTCTTGCTTACACGAGCTTACACGAGCTATCAGTATAACACCATGCATTGCATCGATGACTGGAATTCTAAAGACGTTGGCTGCTACATCGTCTCGAAAACGTCTTTCCTAGGCGTTTTCGAGACGATGTAGCGGCGCTCGCTTAACATCCGCGGAAGTTCTATCATTTGTAGGGGGAGACCCAAATTTTCGTTTACCTCCGAGAGATACGGGACTCTTAGATGCATAACCAGACGCACGGCGGGGTCCAAAAGCAAATCCGGCTGGGATGTGAACATTTCGGAAAGGCTGTAGATACTGCCACAAAAGAAGGCTCTACCGCCTTTCATGTTGTACAGTGGCTGGTATATGACACTATGGTAAGCCTACACAAAGTATTTAAAATAAATTATCACTGCCCACGCCAGTAAGTACAGCTGACTTAAACCAACGGTAGCATAAAAGAATCGGGTCCAAAGCCAAAATAAATTCCATTTGAAACAAGAAAACCACAGGGACAACTAATTAAACTATGTGGTGGCAATGCGATAGCATTCGAAGCCGCTGATGCCCTTGCAGGAAGTCACTGGCGGGGCTCGCGAGACTTAATCTGCTATTCCAGAGCAAGGCGGAATAGGGAAAGGTCCCGCAGGCCTCCTTTTCGCACGTAGGCTATTAATTGTTGCGCGCAGGCGAGCTGAGTCTTTAGTCAACACCGCCTACCATGGTTGGCAATGGAGGCTTCACGTAGACTAACCTGGTCTAGTGACGTCACTTCCCTCCAGCTAATCGCCATTCTGCTCTCTGATGACGTCACGACTCTCCAGCCAATGAGATTTCTTGGTTCTTGTGACGTCACTGGTGACGTCACTTCATGAAATGCATTCTACACACTAAACACGAATACACCTATATGGGAGTAAGATGGGAGTAAACTGCCCTCTAAGGCACTTCCTTTTATAAAAAGTGTGCGCCAGAGGACAATTTACTCTGTTTTTACCTTTCCGTTTAGTGTGCGCTTGCATGTTCGGTTTTCCCGTATCCACACATTTTACAGTGTCCGCGTTTTAAGGGCTGTTTTGAGGATATCGCGTCGTTTGTACGATATGACGTCATCATCACGTGACCCCCCTACACATGACCACAACCCGCCACACGTGTGTGCCTTTATGGCAATTTTACAAACCACAACCGTCGTAACAGCTAATACTGAAGATGATTTCAGTGCTTAAACTCCCCTTTAATTCTTTTCTCCGTCCTTTCACTGACGGGCTTGCATGACCATAATGCGTATGCTTGAGGGTTTAATGCATAGGAGCTGTACGCGCGCTATAGGAATTGCAGAAATGAACCGCTACAGTTGAATTTCTATACCATCTGGGTGTTTGTTACCGAGCACTGACATCGCACAGCACACGGGCGTCTCTGCATTTGGGCCGCGGCCGCCGCGGGCTTGATTCCATCCCGCAACCTTTGCCTCGTCCCTGAGGTGAGCGTTTGCGTGCTTGGAAACGGACAAGGAATCAAGCGGACAATTTGCCGGTAGCTTTCTTAACGTCGGCACCGCTAGGCAGTCGCTCCAGCGCCTAAACACGTGTGAACAATGCGGCCGGTGACAGGCTTCAGAAACGCTCGCCTCAAGAAATCAGGGAGCATACCTCGCTGGTGTTTCAAATCGCACGCACCGAAGCAGCGAAAAACACGAGTTAAATTACCTCGCACATACGCGCGCGCACACGAAACACGCACTCAACTCGCGATGCCTGTATACGCCAAGCAGCTTCGTGACTTACCCAGCATCGCCGATGTGGCTAACCGGAGAATCGATTACGCTGGGAGAACCGTACGACTTGTTTGCAGCTTTCTACCACCCTCGCGGGGTAGAACGGAAAACAATAATAAAAAAAAACACCTCCTGCGTGTCTCCTTGCTAAACGACGGGTTCTGTGAAACGCTATTGCGCAGCCTTTCGAAAGGTTTGGGCAGCAGCAGCCTTGTGTCAGCCTGTCTGACAGCCGCAGACACGAGGTAGTCGGCGACCAGCGAGATACAGCACAACTCGTGCCTCGCCGGAATCGCCCGCTGGGCGTCGCCTTCCTCGCGTTTTGAGGGATCCGCTTGCTTGTGCATTTTAGAGCGTGGACGTGTCAAGACGATAACGAGAAAAGGAAGGGAAAGCAACCGCTCGATCATACTGACACGATTACCGCAGCAAAATTCTTGGAGTGGAAGGTTTCCTGCAATATACCGTGTTGATTCGATTGTAAGCAACTCCTCTTTTGATGCGAAATCACTGGTGTTGTCACACCAAAACCCCGCTGTTGTCCGGTGCCACGGAGTTCGGTGAACCGCATGATGTCATCAAAACCTCCCCCGCTGGGCAACCATGATTGGTATACAGAGGTCACGTGACCGTGTGACGTCATTACAGCCTGCCCATCGGGCTGTGGGCAATCTAGGTATAGAGTCAAAATCAACAACTAGAAAAAAAATGTGATATGTGCAAATGTCGGCACCTTCAAAGCATATCGGATGCCTAATGCTGCAGCTATAGCAGTCCGAATAAGAATGCTATAGCAGTCCGGTAAGAAACTGACGCAAGTTAACACAGAAGTCGCAACAGGAGCTGCGACAAATGTGAAATCTTGTGAAATGTGAAAGCGTCCCCATAGTTTTTTGTTCACATCCCAAACTTTCCAGCTTGGAGTTTACAGTCGTAACCATAAATGATGGCTGCAGATTTAGCACTTATCTTCCTACGTAGGGCTATGTATACATTCCAAAAAGCAAGATAACTAATCATTACTTATTTCATTTCACGTTCGTCACAAATCCGTGTCGATCTGTTCGAACACAGCGATCGAAAAGCACGCCAGTCATGGTTCACAGGACGGAAATTCGGGATTCGTTAAAAATAAAAAGACGAAAGCTTCCGCTCTTCACGCCAGGTTTAATCCTTCCTTGGGAACACTGTCAGCGGCCGTAGTGGCAAGGGTCGGATGTGGCGATTTCATTTAGTTCGGGATATCTTCGGAGGATGGCGATCTGTCGAAAGAGGTGGAGGAAGTGGCTGAAAAGAAACTCTTAAGGATGACCCTGAACCCTATAACGCCCTGTATGTCGTGTGCAATACGCATAGCACGAATATAAATTGTTCGTCTTTGTGCGAAGTATAACAGATCCTCACAGGATTATAAAAAGGCAGTTTCCAGTATATTTCTGAAAGCAAAATCAAAGTTGCAGCTGTCATTCAGGTAAAGATATGGCGTGAGGTCCTGACTGGAAAAGCTAAACCTACCGATAGAGAGACTTGAAGTTTCAGCACCCGTATTGTGACACTAGCAGGCGATGAAAGACGCGATGTATTAATTTTTTCTGACTGAGCGCACAAGTTTATGGTCTCAGAAGTTCTGACTATAGAAACATTTGTCATTTTTCTTTAAACACAACGAGCTTTTCTGTATAGGTCTAGTGGCTTTATTTTTATTTTTTTCCCTTCTACAATGGCGGGGCAAGTAACATAGAAATGCTAGAAATTAGGAATTGGAAACTTTTTTCAAACATTCTCGGTGCCTGGGCATTGCAGGGCCGAATTCCGGTCGATACTGCAGCTAGCCGCATGTTCAGAGCAAGCCGACGATGCAACGGGTGCTTAAAGAGTTCGCTCGCGGATACCATGCACGTATAGTCTTTTCCAAATGTAACCAGTCTGCATGGTTTGCTTCTCATTTGTATAGTAGAGCCCTTATTGCTTCTCTAACGATCAAAAAGTTCTTTTAAAGACAAGACAGGGGTTCTCCTTACCATACAGAGATTTAGAGCTTGAGGGCTGGCATAATAGCTTTAATATACGACTGACAAGCAAACCGTGCGTCCTGGTTACTCTTGGCGAAGACTGTACATCCAAGCTGCTCACTTGACTCGGCGAAGAACACAAACGGCTTCCTTAGGGTGTTAGAAAATCCTCGGTCTCTCGGGCGCCCAAGACGCTGTCGGCGTGACAGCGCGGCGCTTCGCGCCTCTCACGAAGTCGGTCAGAAGAGGGAAAGGGGGAAGGGGCACCTTGTCTTTTTGCGTCACGCCGTGCATACATATGTGTGCGCGCGCAGCTTAAATGGCTTCCTTTCGCTGTCGGACGCCTCTCGTCCCTTTGCACGCACCGCAAAGTACGCACAGTTTGGGCGTAGCGCTGGAATACGCTCCGGTATTCAGCACATCGCACCAAAGGGTTATCCCCACGCTGCGGCCCAAAGGGGCTGTTCAAGACACGCGTGTTAACAATGGCCGTGACCTCAGCGCGCGATTACGACGTGTGTCTTGCTCTCTGCCCTAGTTCTGCTGTGATGTAATAGAAGCTTCACTGAGTTGGCTCGTCCTGGTGCAGCCATATAGTCCGCAAGCCCCATGTGGTGTTGAACATGTGAAACAACGTTAGAGATCACTGCGGCACCCGCATTGAAGAAATGCGTAAGCATGACGTCACACTTTATGACGTCACACCTTATGACGTCATACTTTATGACGTACGTCGCATCAAGACGTCGATGTAACACGTCCCCACTTTGCACGTCAACTGAGACTCGTGATCGGATGGAAATAATCCGTTCAGACGTGCTTCCTTGACATCGTGCCAAAGCCACCGCCGCGCGAACACTCATGCACACGCTAATTCCGGAGTCGAAGTGTCGCGAGCAAGATGCCAGACGAGGTGTCCTTGTCGGTAAGGGCGTGTTCCTGCCTGCGGTTGCCCACGCAGGAATGGAAAACGCCGCAAAACATCGAGAGACAAAGAAAAGTGGCACCACACCTCATCCAGGTCGCCGAAAGCTTTTCGTTCGCGCTCGCAGCTCGCTAGGCTGTACTGCGCGTGGGAGCACAGGAGCGTCCTCGTTAGCTCGTCGAACCTCCTCCGTTGAAGGCGCAAGACAATTATGCGAGTTGTTCGCAGTTCGGCTCGTTTGTTACCGAGAGTGTCCTCGCGAGATTACCCGTTCAGACCTCGAGGACTCGTGGTAAGTGGACGGAGCAGTCAGGCTGGCGGTGCAGATGTTACGCAGAGGTGGGGAGGTTGCGTGGGGACGGAAGACCTCGTCCCCGCTACCGCATCCTTGTGCAAAACCCGGACGCAAGCGCATAAAAGGATTGCAGCTGTGGGCGTTCCCTGGCTCTCGAAACCCACCACTGCACGTAGCAGAGAGGAAGGTGGTTGCACTGCTGCTCAGAATCAACAGGGTTTAATAGCTGAAATAAAGGAGATGGAAATGGGCGTGAGTGGAACGCGTAACGCGGACAATGGATAAGCAGTAGCTCTTTGGGGTAAGATAGTGAATTCAGACAGAGAGAGAGAAAGCGCGGCACGGTACTGTAGAGGGCCAGATGGGGGGACGAGACTAAGACAGCACGAAATGGACGACTCAGCTCCCACATGCGCTGACTCACAAGTCAATAAGAAGATTGCAGATGGTGCAGACCGTAGAGATAATGGGAAGTTGAGTTGAGTTTAATGGCGCATAAGCAACTAAGGCTATCATGCGCCAAGCTCAGGGTATAAAAATTGTTTTATATAGATGTTATACAAAAGTCTAAATGAACGGCGGTGTAAAGGGCCTAAAAAGTTAATTCATGCAACCTAGTAAAAACGTAAGACAAAAGTTTAGAAGTGACTTATGGTAAAAGCTTTAAAGAGGGTCGGACAACTCAGCAGCCATCCTTGGCTGGGCAAGGATCTCGAGGTTCCCACCTGATGGAATAGGGACCTCAGCTGTCTTCTCAGGAATGAGAAAGTGGCTGAGGTGTTTCAAAAACAAGTAAGGCAAGATGAGGTGTGTCAATAAATTGTAAAGCACGGGGTTAAATGCATGTTTCTAGAATTTATGTGTTACAGTTGTTGTAACCTATAGTTTGTTTAGAATATTTGCTTCTTGTACAAAGTTAAATGTGCAGGACAAGTCGACAAGTGCATTCTCTCCCAAAACCAGTGATGGATGAAGAGGGATTTGTTCATTGTAAAACCGTGTGAAATGTTTCTTCCTCAGCGTTTCGAGCTTTCGACATGAGTATAGCAAATGGTTTACGGTGAGGTCGTCTCCACATGCGTCACATATAGGTTTGTCTTGTTTTGTTAGTATGAAGTTGTGTGTGAGGTGTGTGTGTCCTATGCGAAGACGGCATAAAATGACTTCCTTAATGCGTTCCTGGTGAGTACATGTTTTCCATTCGCCCAACACAGGCTTAACCAAGTGGAGTTTATTATTTATTGTATTATTCCATGTTGCCTGCCATTTATCCCTTAGTTTAGAATGTACTAATTTCATGTAATCTTTAAAAGGTAAATTTACTTTCTCGATTTGTTTGTTCCGGGCTTGAGCTGCGCATACATCTGCTCTTTCATTCCCTTTTATACCGACGTGACTAGGGACCGATAATGGGAAGTGAATGGGAGATGCCTTTTTCCTGCACTGAATGTAGTTGAGCTTATAATGAGGATGAGGATGATGGTGGTGGTGGTGAGCACAAAAATTTAGCGCTGACGTTTTGTTCAACCGTGTGATACGAAGGTCGTCTGAAACGACAGCATAGAGCGCAGTCATCCTTCAGCGTGCTATTATTAACTCGCTGTCTTTTTAATGTGCGTTTCAGAGGGCTAGCCCGAACTACCACCGAAAGTCTAGGTTTGGCAGGACGAAGTCAGAGGTTTTTTATGCGAAGCATACTACTTTAGCTACCACTTGAGCCCTTCACCGTGGTTATGCGCCTCCAAATCACGTGACACGATGATGCCACACCACGTGACACGATGACGTCACGGCAGTGGAGAAACGGGGGCCCACCTCGCGCCGTCGCTGTGGTTGTGCGCCTCCAAATCACATGAGACATGACGTCACACCACGTGAGACGATGACGTCACGACAGTGGAGAAACGGGGGCCCACCTCGCGCCGTCGCTGTGGTTCTGCGCCTCCAAATTACGCGACACGATGTTGTTTCGCATTCTCCAGGCTTAACCAAGTTAAGCCTCAGCCATTTTTTTTTCTAATGTGATATCATTAGAGTTGCCGTCACACCAAAAACCGTGCTGATGTCCGGTGTCACGAAATTCGCTGATAAGTCGAGAGAAGTCAGGTGACCTTGTGACGTCATCACAGGCTGCCCATCGTGGTAGTTGGCAACCTGGCCACCGAATTGTGCGCAACCTGCCTACACTGTGACGTAATCACACTCTTCCTACAGGGTTGTGAGCAACCAAGTTTCTATACAGCAATCTCTATAGAGAACCGAAGTCAAAAGTGAAAAAAAAAAAAAAACGTGATATACGCAAACGTCGGCACCGTCACAGCATAGCGGACACCTGCTACTGCGGCTAGCAGTCAGAATATGGCGGTTGTTGATGGACCAACGATTGCAAAGAAACTGACGCAAATACACGTAGAAGTTGCAACAGAATCTGCGAGATATGTCAAAATCTAATGCTGTTACATCCCGCTCATAAGGGGGGCTAAGCGTCCCTGTAGGTATTTTTCTTTCTTCGTTATATCAGTTACACACCTTCAGCGCGTAATACAGGCTTCACATGTGACTGCCTCCTAAAGGGTAGCATACAAGACTGTTTGAGTTGATCGCCTGAGTAAATATATCCGGTAAGTTTTAGCATCAGCTATTGTTAAACACAGCCTGGAATTTTCATCTCTCTGCAGCATCTTGTTTTATCAACAAAGGCATAGAACCACGCCAAGTTTCTCAGGAATGCACAACTGAGCATTGATGCCCGCTTATTCTGATACACACATACCTCTTTGAGTTGGAGTTACGAACTAAGAAAGCCCATGTTCTAGCCAGCGCGTGACGTTTCGGTTCATCGTCCTCGCATGACGCTTCCGAGAAGACCTCCCAGCATCAAGGTCACGTGACTTAAAGCCCCCCCTCCTTCCGACACACACACACGCACAGCCTTCTCCAGCACCATTTGTTGAAAGCGGGCGCGTTACTTTTGGATAGGTCATAAAGATGCGGCAGTCAGACACGGCCCAGCCAACAACCTCTCAGAAGGGGCGAGGGGGTTCATTTAACGTATAGTGCACGCCTCCGGCGGCGCATAAGCCTTTGTTGCTACGCTCGCCGTAAATCTGGCTCTCGAGTACAGAAAGAAAGGATGAAAAGACAGCGGAAAGCCGAATCCACCGCTTACTCGCACGAAACACGAAAGATGTTGCATAAGGGCCCCCACTCTGTCTCACCGCAAAACCGTACAGCTTTTCCGAAAGCTGTTTCCTGCAAATAGGTAACCGTTCTAGATTGACCGCATCTTATATTCTACCGTATCACCGATGTAGCGGTTAGTGAACGCTCCCACGCCGCTGCCAATCCCGAATTGCAATCATGTTTGGAAAGTTAAGTGAATTTGGTTTCTCGCCTGCTGACATCGGCTCTATATAGCCCTCCGCAGCGCTTAAAATAATCAAAAATAAGTTGCATAGTTAAGCTTACCGGCTTAGCGCATTAATCAGCGAAAGCTGTTAGAGTTTTGGTTTAGCCATTTAAGTTAATCCCATCCGCGATACCCTCTCTCTTAGCTCCCGCTCGCACTTTTCCTCTCCCTAGAACGTGGAAGGAGGGATTCCTCTGTTCACTTTTCCACTTGCTGTAGGTTAAAGGTGGTGGCCATTTAATTAAACTTAAATAAACAAAACTAGATTATATTAATCTAGTGAAATTAAATTAATCCACTAATTACGGTCATACGGCTGACGCTATAGATTCCACAGCACGATGCAGGACAATATGAATAAACCCAAGGTGTAACAACTTTTGCGGCGAAAAAAAGTTTAATTTTCGATTTCCGCATGTTCGTTAGTGCATGTCTCCTACACCAATTTCGATACTTCTGTTCGGTGCCACTATGTGCGATGCTCTCTGTTCGGTACTTTTCCGCCTCCACCAGTATCATATTCCCACCTATTTTACTTATTACACCACCAAGTTCGACGCCATATTTCACTTCAGCACGTCATAAACAGGGGATCGGACGCGAGTATCGGAAACAACTGCAGGGTATCGAACCCGAGACCTCGGCTTACTGAGCAAACCACTACCAATTCTTCTCGCCCGATACCTACCTCTCGCTGCACGGTTTTAGAGGCAAACCGCATAGGCGTTGACCTGCCGTGCGCGGGCCTCACGCTCTCTCTTTAAAGCCCCGCCGCAGCCGCCTCCTCCTATGCTCTGCCGTGGCTCCGTCGTCTCGGCTGTTTTCTTTCGCGCACGAACAAGCCACCGGCGTCGTCTTCGGGGCACATTTCAGGCTTAGCGTCGCGTTTAGGGCCGCCCGCCTCATTGCGTATGCAACCACGCCCGCGCCGCTAAAAGCGTCACCGCCACTTCTTCTTACAAAGCTTCACTGAGATTGGTCTCTTCTAGCCATTTTCATTTTTTTTCTTTTCCTATAACACGCCCTTCGGTCACGACTCACTTTCGGCGTTTACAGCCCTGACCTTGCCAGTTTATAGGATGCGAAGGGCTTCCTTTCGAGAGCATAACCGAGGACTGTGCGAAGGAACCCATAATGCGTAGCGCGAGTCATTACCCACCGTTTCGCTTCCAGCTCTCCCTTTCGCAAGAAGGCGGTTAAAGAGAGCGCTCTGAATAACCGGCAGTCTACTTTTAAGCAGCAGCCACTTGCATTGAACCGTTTAGTTCTGGTCTGGTTTTAAAGAGGGTGGACGTTTCGCGACGTCGAATGGACGTACAGTAGAGGTACAATGGACGTGCTCCTGCTATCGGCGCTGCACACGTGTTTTGCTTTCGGAATTGCAGATAGTTGCTGCACATCGTAGCCGCCAGAGCAAATGTAGAGTCGGAATTAATATGAAGTTGATAACATTAGGGCCACCCTACTGGGATAAACTGCTCCGTCGCCGTTCACCTTTGCAAGAAAACTGAAGAAATAGGTGAGAATATCGGGCTGCTTCGTCGATGCACCGTGCACCTCTTTTTGGAGAATGAGAATCGTCGCCCCAAAAAAAGAAAAAGAATGATTCGTTTTGGCCTGCCGTCTTGAAAGTCATCACTTTTGGTATCGACGTAAAGTGTACTCCACGGACGTAGGCAAAGAACTCATGCTCGGTGAACTCTTCGTGCCCTTTGTTATTTTTATTTCCTTTTATCTTGCCCACTCTAATGTCCTCTCCTCCTAATGTCCTCCTCCTTTCCCTTTTTACTCACGCTAGCCGCCGCTCAGGTGCTTCAGGTTTTGATGGCAGATGCCGCGGCTGTCAACATGTTTTCCTTTCATTGTTATTTTATTCATAAATAACAACTAGTAGTAATAATAATGGTTAGACCAACACCGTTCCGTGGGTTCGATACCCACCTCCGGCGGTTCATTTCAATGGAAGCCAAGTGCAAAACATTAAAATGCGCGCGTAATGGGACTCCGGATAATAGAAGTTATCCAGAGCCTTTCACTACACTGGGCTTCGATACAAACGTGCATCACTAATTTAATTAGTAGGGTAACTCAGTTACGGTGACTAAACTGAACTGATTGCCTGGTTGTTAAAGCTGAACACCGTAACAACAGTCCAGTTGTTGATAGGCTCATCGTTGCGTCACTTGCATTCTTAATGTACGTTTTCTTTGAAGTGTGTCTCCTTTGTCATGTGTGTTCGGAAAATTTATCCATACGCACACAGGTCTATTGTCCTGTGGTCGGAAGAAAAAGAAAAGTTGACTTACGGCAACGCGTCCATCTATAATGGCATCGCACGCGATGCGTGGCTTCGGACAAGGGCTCTGCGAATGCGTGTTTCCTGCCAAATGAATTCCAGAAGGAGGTCGTCCTTCTGAAAACTTGGGCGTGGGTGTTCTGCAGAAATAGCTGCGAACGTGTCGGTGGCGGCGGCGAAGGCCCGTCTCAAAGTCGGGGCAGAATACCAATGAACTCGACTAAATGAGGCCTACCGGGCGTTGCCGCCGCTTTCGGGAGGACATCCGCAGGGCATCTTTCTTCCTTCCCTGCATTCCTTCTTTCTTTCGTTCGTTCCTTCTTCCTTTTATTATTTCTTTCCATCTTTCTTCTTTTCTCTTATTCTGTTAACTCGTTTCATTATTCCTCTGGCCATTTCTTTCTTGTCTTGTCCGGTTTTTCTTAATTTTTTGTCTTCATTTTGTTCTTGATTTAATTTCTTTTCTCTTTCGTTGTACTTCTTTTCTGGCTTTCAGGGCTTGCGTGGGATGTCGTGCGCACTATAACGCGTCCTTCTCATCTTCTCTCGCTCTCTCATGAACGCGCTTTTCGTCGCAAAGCCGGGTTCGCTTCCTTAACGAATACGATTTCCTTGCACTATCCGTCCCCGCGCAGATAGCCTGGCACTTCCTGCATTCCATTGACCTTCAGAGGCGTGCTCGTCGTACCAAGCGCAATCTCGACGCTGTGCCTGTTGCAAGCAAAGTTGGTAACCAGCGAACAGCATGCCCACATGCACAGGAAGCATGCGTAGACCGCGGTACAGTTGTTGAAGAAGTGTGTTCCCAGAAGGAATCGTTCCTGGCTTAGGCGGCACTCGCGGTTACTTGTGAAATTGCCAGAGCCAACTTGACACCCTACACTTTACGATGATGACCCCCACGCACACGTAGGGAACAAACCATAGGTGATAAGCGGTAGTACACTTGCTAGAACGTTCTATGTACTACTTGCCTGGCTGGCACTTGTGATTTTACACACAACAGTGCTGGTACGCTTATTGGGCCGGCAGCAAGTAAGTGTCCAATATTTGTTTTTTACCATGAGTCCTCCTGTTTGCGTAGAGATTGTCTGGCTATCTAAAATGCTTTGTTTCCGAGTGCCTATATGTCTCCTCGTGACCAAAAACATCAGACTCCCTCCACTGCATGGTCATTATGAGAGCTTGAGCACAAGGCTCAGTAGTGATCGCGTTTTCCGTGCCTGTGTCATGTCGTGAACTTCGTCATTCCCTTCCCCAAAAGCTAGCGAGTGGCAATTACCACCCTGTATGCGTCCTTGCTTGCATTACAATGCCAAATTCTGCTTGAAACCTTCTCGGTTAATTTTGTTTAGTAGCTTATCATTTTACGAAGCCTACAAACTGTTTCTTGCCTCAAGGACTTCCCAAGATCTTTTAGGTATAGTCATGCTGCGTGTGCAGCGACTGACTTTGTCATTCAAGCCCTGCGTGCAATTCTGGTTCATGCTAGTGTACAAGTGCATTATGCCAACGATTAATCAAAAAATACGACAGGCATGCTCATTTTTTTTTCTTTTCTCTAAATAGTAGCTCTCGACAAATGATGCCCATTGCACATTTTCTACTTCATTACAGATACAATGACAAAATTTTCCCTTGCGTGCGATTTGACCGTTCGTGAAATTTCCCTGCCATATTGCTTCTCCCTGTACTTTTTTTTTTATTATTCGAGCTGTTTGCCATCAGGCATAATGAAAAAGGAAAGAAAGTTATAAAAGGAGTGCAAACAAGCCTCGCTTAAAAAGCGGCCCAAGTTCGTGATATAGCGATTATCTAGAGTCCACTTGGTATAGTCGTCTGCAACGTCCCATCGCAGGCCAACCTTTCTTAGTAAACGTCGTCTCACGGAAGCTGTAGCCGGGCAAGTCCACAGCAAGTGTTTCTCATCACACTGGTCGGGCGCAGCACCACAATGGGGACACTTGTCTGTCACTTCGTAACGTTTGTCACGCCACCGATGACGCACACAAGGAGTCAGAGCCGCTCCTGCCCGAATCCGGCGCACAGATACCTCCTCCTCCCGAGTGAGACTCCGGGGGAGAGGGTACGAACACGGAGGAATTAGAGCGCGTGTTCGATGACGCAAAGACTGTTTCTCGGAAACATGGGACAGGAACGGATCTGAGGGAAGAGGGGAAGGTGGCGGGATATCGGATGTGTCAAGGTGTGTCATTGCATCCACATGAATATTATGCGGATCCTGGGCATGCCCGCGAATCCAGTGTATACGCACAGGACAGGGGTATTTTGTGCAAAGTTGGTGAATGGATTGTGTAACTTGGAATGTGCGCCGGACAGCCTTAAGCTGCTTAAGGGCGGCAAGGGAGTCGGTGTAAATGTGTACAATATCGAAAGTAGGTACGAATGGAAGGGAAGCAATGGCATTGTGTATCGCCTGAAGCTCCAAGGCCAGGGGGGAGCAAGTATCCGTGCTATATGTAGCGCGGGAGTTGAGATGAGGATGTGAGGGACTGTAAACTGCAGTAACTCCCTGCACTGCTGTGTGTGATGCATCGGTGTATATTATGCACCCTGAAGAAAGATGGGCGGCTGATATCGGCGTCGAAGCAGAGGGGCGATTGTCTGTGAGCTGACAGTATGACCATGGGGGAAGAGTCTGTAAACGATGAAGCTGAAGCGACATCTTGCGTGCTCTGTTTGCCTCACGCTGGTCGATAAGTTCACTCAATGTATTAAGTTGAGCGTACTCTTGCAGAATGGGTATGTACTTACACGTAACTACCTATATGAGATTGTGTCCCATGCGAGGAATGCGTCGTATACAAGACTGTTTGTCCGCCTTATTCACCTACGCATTAATTCCACTGCCACAGTCGCGCCTCCCTGTCCGACCCCCGTCTCCTCGGAGTTGTCTCGAGCTAGAGAAAGTGGGGCGGACGTGGTCTTCGCCGCCGGCTCCACAAAGAGGCCGCAGACAGGCAAGGTTAGCGATTGTGCGCGACCCGTCCCGCGCCGGCCGGATTCAAGGCTCGGCGGAGTCGTCCCGCCGTGGCCACCGCCCCGGGCAGGTCATCTTGCGCTCTCTCTTTCAGCTTGTGGCCGTCTTAAAACGCCCCTGATAACGGCTCGCATGACGCCTTGATGCGTCGGACGAGGTGCCTTAATTACTCAAGACGCGATAATTTACTCGCACTTTTATTAACCCGCTGCTTTCAAAAGCGATCATTATAGAGTCGAACCTAGTTGTAACGAAATGGTTTACAACGAAAGAATGAACATAACGAAAGAATTGCGATTCCCCATGCGAGCTCGGTCAACACGGGCTATAACGAACAAACGGCTATAAAGAAGTAATCGTCAGGCCTTTTCAACTTCGTGATAACGAGGTTCAACTTATACTCGCTCACTGTGCCTATAATTTTGCTTGGCTAGATAGCGGTGGCGTGGAGATGCTCAGCCAACGACGGGAGTATATTCGGTCCAGTCTAAAGAGCTGCGTAACAGCTAAAAATACGTCAGGACGTAAAAAAAAAAAACGTTGCGGCAAAATTTGGTTTGGTTTGGTTTGGTTTATGGGGTTTAACGTCCCAAAGCGACTAAGGCTATGAGAGACGCCGTAGTGGAGGGCTCCGGAAATTTCGACCACCTGGGGTTCTTTAACGTGCACTGACATATCGCACAGTACACGGGCCTCTAGAATTTCTCCTCCAAAGAAATTCCAGCCTCCGCGGCCGGGATCGAACCCGCGTCTTTCGGGTCAGCAGCCGAGCACCATAACCGCTGAGCCACCGCGGCGGCTTGCGGCAAAATTTGTACAATAAGCAAATGCATTGCTTGGTATCTAAGACTTGTCGTTGTGTTTGTGTATTTACAAAAGGAGTTCCTCATGAATTCACTTATCAAGATCCTCAGATATTCACGGTTAAGAGAACTACCAGATCTACAAAAAAGGAGAGAAGCTAAGAAGCTGATAAGGTAGGCAGGTGCAGGACTGGCCAGCTCATTCTTAAAGGTAATTTTGCAGGTCACGCACAGAACGCTCTGCGATTTCGCGCCGCAGTCACGTGGTGAGTGGAGCCCAGAGCTGTGAATCAATGCTCTACGTGGATTTGCTTTAATAAGTGGCATCTACGAGGTTCCCCTTTGTGATGGCGGCTCTCGCTTTTCCAACGAACGTAAACTATTATAAAATTATCCAAATAATCTATTTCCATTCTCTCTTTTTTTTTAACTAAGCTACACTCCTTCGTTCTATTCCTTCAGACCCATATATAGCTTTTCACGCTTCTCTGTTCAAATCACTCGGAACTTGGCTACCTTTAAGCCCACAATCTTTCCGAGCACCTCATTTGTTTGCTGTCAGAGAGTCTTAATATGTACTAGAATACGCTGCACTCTCTCCCTGTCTCGTATGCAGTAACAGTGAACACCATCGACATCTTCAAATCTTCGAAAGCTAAACGCTGCATCATTTTTTTCCACAAGCGTGCATCCGTACGCCCAAGAAACAGAGAATGTTTCACAGAATCATGTGACGATTGAAGAAAAGCAACTTAGTTTCACATTCTGCGGGGGGCAGAAGTGGGGGGGGGGGGGGGGGGAGGAGTAAGAACTTCCGTGGCGCTCTCAGCGCCCTCTGTTCACAATGCGACACCATCATTTTCACATACTTCTTCCTACAATCGTCGCTGTGCCCACCAGAAAGACGATTACCAGTCCGGAAACAAAAAGCAGCGCTCCTGGTTTTTCTTTTTCCCCCTCACCTCATTGGAACCTGCGTTTGGCCTCCCTCTCTCATTCCGTCTGCAGTGCCATCAGTCAGCTGCTCTCTTCTCCAGCGCTTCGTTCATTCTTCTCCATTTGTCTCTTGTCATCATGAAGAGGGGGAGGCAGGAGGCGTCTGTCGTTGTCCTTGTCTCCTGTTTGTTGACCCTGCCGCCGCACCGCAGTGCCTGTTTCCGCGTTGTCGCCGGTGCAGGGCTGGTCGCGTTCCTGAACTGGAGACGGTGCGTGGGAAAAAGAGCGTGCGCGATGTCTCCCCCGTGCCCGGACGTCCCGCCGCTGGCGACAGTGGGAACCGTGGCGGAGTGCGCAGTGTGCTACTCACGCATTGCTGCTGTCAGCGCCCTCTTCGTACGTGCTCATTTTGCTATTCCTGGTCCCCACTTCCTGGGGAAGAACACGGACGCAGGCGAAGACAATCTTGCCAAAAGTTCGCGACAGAAAAGATGGTTTATAGTTTGTGAGGTTTAACGTCCCAAGGTGACTCAGCCTCTGAGGGACGCCGTAGAGGAGGGCCTCGTATAATTTCGACCACATAGGGTTGTTTAACGCACACTGACATCGCACAGTACACGGTGCTCTAGCATTTCGCCTCCATCAAATTGCGAATACAGCAGCCGAAGTCGTTAAGCAAGCGTACTTAGAAGGGAAGCAGCCTTCACGGTCGCCAGACTTATTGAGTACTACACGGCAAGTACTGTTCACGGTTCAAAGCTCACGTTTGAATCCGGGTATGCGCGGTGGACACTTCCGCGAGCGGCAAAGTCACCTCACTTCTGTGCAGTCCTCCACCTCTCCCTCCCTGACTTCATTTCATTTCATTTCCATGCTATTAAGAAGTAATTATGTCCAACAATCGTCCTGAGCGAGTCGAAATTCAATTTTTAAACCTTTAGAGTGCTCGGACCATCTGCCGTACCCGAAATAATGGGCGGGAGAGTACTATACCTGCTACAAAATATGTTCGGTTACACGATAGTCACTGATACACACCGTCATGTGGTAGCACGACTAACACGCTTTGGGTGGTGCAGTATAGGAACATCTGGAGCTCATTGAGAGAGAAATTTAATTAATACTGCACTTGGATTCATTTAACATCGTGTTCCCGTTGCTGCTGGTGGTGATGCGGTCGCGAACAAAGATCGCATACACATATCGCACAGCTACAACGAAACAAGAGCAAGCTGATTGAGAGGCTGCGACCCGAACAGCGATGACTCGACTGGAGCCTTCCTCAATTTGTTGTCACGCTTCCTCGGCGTTCAAATAAAGGCGACCGGGCCGCCAGGAAGGGAGCATCCTTCGGCATAAAGAACGAGACTCTCAGTAAGCACTCCAAGAAGGCTCGCGCAGACCGCGCCGTCGTGTGCGGCGAGAGATGCTCGGTGGTTTCCCGCCGTCGCCGAAGGCGTATTAGTAGTAGACGCGGCCGCTCCCACCGGTGCTCCCGTTAACCCAGATGGTAGACCATCGAGAGTGAGTCGGCGGCCCCTGCAAATGATGGCTGGAAGGGCGGCTGTGCCGACCCCGCTGGAAGGCAGGACAGCCGGCCTCTTTGGGGCTCATACTATGTGATTGCGAACTGCCTGCGCAGGCAATGGAAGCCAAGCAGGCAGGCCTCTGTTATCCGCACCAGCACTGTCGCAGCGTAATCCCTCGAACAGGCTGCGGGAGCAATAAAATGCGTGGAAACTTTGCCAACCAAAGTGTTGAAAGGCGAAAGCCGAGGACACTTTGCCGTGACGATTTCCGGTGGATGCGAGGTCACACCGTTCCCATGGCGATATCGATATCCAAATTGTAGATCTCTCGGGGATCTTGTGTTAATTACGCTTAATTACACATTTCTCCACCTACTTTGACACAAATTCGAAGTTTTTCCGATCATTCTGTGGCAATTTTTACTATGCCGTGACGACTTCCAGTGGATGTGACGTCACATTGTTGTTGTGGCTATATCGACGTCCGCGCTATTTCGACGCAATTTCGGCATTTTCGCCTATAATTAATTAAACAATTAACCTACAATCATCAAACTTGGCTTCTGGGTTCATTTTTTACTCCTCTATTTGAAGCAACCGTTGGTTTTCTTTTACCGTTTTTGGTTCCCGAGTTAAACGCGTGTGACACTCTTTGTTAACGGACGACTGTATGAGCCATTCAAGGCTTTCGCCTTAAAATTCGCTAGAAGCGGCTTATCATCTCCGCGCGCGCTTTGCTTGCCGCCTCACCTGATGCCACGGACGAGATCGCGCTTGCAGATAAACTAGTGTGAAGGACACTGCGTACGCATCCCACGTAGCTTACGCATCGCTGGCAGGAGAATCAGTGATGCCTGCGTCTGCTTACCGCCCGCCCTCCCTCTTCGCCGTCTGCAGCGTGCCCCCGCTGTGCGCTAAACGGGAACAAGTGGAGCTATGCAGGCTCAGAGCCGGTGAGAGGCGGTGTGGTACCGTTTCGCCGACTCCATTGTTTTCCGGCCTCGAGAGGACACTCCCTTCTACTCTTCCGGCGCCATTTGTTGGGCTGCCGACGAACGGGGCCGACACGCTTTCGCGCGGTGAACGCTCGCGAAAACAATAAAACCTCAGGACACGGCGAAGGTAGTTAGCACTTGTGTATACCGATGAGACAATGCCTGCTCACTGCGAAATGCTTCAGGACGGGTGCGGTGAGAACGTTCAGAAGTATTAACCGTGAAACGGGCTTCAGTGATTGAAGCGTTAACACTAATTCGCAATATTAACAAAATACTAGCAGCGCTTTTGTGTGCGGAGCAAAACTGGTTTCCTGAGTGGTCTGCGCTCGTGTTTGGCCTGTTTCGTACGTGAAGTCGTCCCGAGATTGCTCTGCGCTTTAACATCCTCCGGTGGTCGCCCATTGTTACTGGCCAGATTGTGAGCGTTTTAAACATGAAAATGGTTCGCTTTGGCGATAACCGCTGATTAATGATTTCTTGAGTGGCGCTGTTAGCTCTTTAACGAATACCACTTGGTAAACGCTGTTTCCTTCTAAATATTTTCTGTTTACAGTTGTTGAACCCTTCAGAAGTGTTGCTAGTTCAGTGCCAACTTTGTCTTCTGCTGCTGCACCGTCAGTTCACGATATTTTTCTTCTGTGATGTTGTCACTAAGATGTTTAAAGAAATACAGCAGTTCTCTGCCGGGCTTAGGAGCAGAAAAAAGTCTTAGCGAATAGCAATGGAATAACCAAAATTCCACTGATTAACAAGGTAAGTTTTGCGTCGTGATTGAAATTGAACTTCAATGGGTATTAAACACGAGGACGATTCGTCGATGAGGTTGCTGCAATGTATTAAAAAAAAAGAAAAGTGCACGCCTCGTAATCATGCAATATGGTTACGCGATATAGTGAGGTGTTCCTTTGTACATTTATGTGGACTACACTCCACAGGAACCGCTCGCAAAAATAGCTATAGTGGCTGCCTGTTTTGAAAAAACGTCGACAGTCGTGAGCAAAAGTTAGTAACCGGCTTTGTTTGTTTCAGTAGTGATAAAGCCACAACAAGAATCATGATTTTAATTGAGGCATAGGAGACAGAAAACGAGAAAATCGTCGATAGCTAAGGTGGTGATATATTTCAAGGGGGGAAAGAAGAAAATGGGGGGAGCAGGGGGGGGGGGGGGGCGTCTCCTACCTTAGCTTAAGGGAGTACAACGGCGTACCGCACTTGAAAGTAGACACATGGTTACAAGATGCCAGTCGGGCGCAACGACTACCGGCTTCTCGCAGTGTTCTTCACGACGCCTCTATACTCAACCACAACCAACATCCTACCGGTCCCCTTAAGCGATAAGCGAAAGTTGTGTTCAACAAGTGTTTTCGTTATCTTTCTCGTCTTCCTGCCTAGTCTTGCCGCGCATAGCCGCTACGCACGATCAGGTGCGGCCTGTAGAGCGGTTCGGCTGTGTGTACACACCAACTCGGGTTGCATCCTTCGGGGCGTCCTCTGAATAATGGCGCTGCGCTCGTGACAGGGCAGCTTCGTCTGCGTTTTGCTTTTTCCTTTGCCGTCTGTTTTTGCGGCTAGCTTCGTCTGCTTTATATTTCTCGTCTGCTCCGACCCCTGCCTCTTTCTCTCATGTGTCTGTTTTGTTTCTCGTCGTCTGCTTAGCTGCCTGCTTTCACCGCGTAGCCTTCGTCTGCTACTACCGCCGCGTGGACTCCCTATCACGACGGTGAACCGTGCACGCTTCCTTAATGATTATTGCGCCACCATTACCGGAAAAACCTCACGCCGTGCGGCTTGATGCACGCTACGTGGATTATAAGCGAGGAACAGCATGCCTTTGTGGCTACGAGTTTCTTCTTCGGAGTTTCGCCTTCGGATATTTTGTTCTCATGAGCCCTCTTTCTTCATTGTTCCTGCTCTGATCGCGCCCCAGTACACCTTATACAAGAGCGAAATCAGGTACAGTTGTCCACACACTTGTCTGAAGCGCTCGAACCACAAGCTCTGTTCTACGTTTACGGCAATCACTGCTGCGTTGTGGGCCTGATACAGCTTTTAAAGACAACAGGAGTTAAATACGTTCCATGGGAGTCTGGGGGACAGGTGTGGGGATGACTGTACAATAGCAACGCAGTTAGTTACCGTCGGCAACATGAAGAGCTTCACGCAACCTCAAATTCGCGGGCAACATTTGTTACAGTAAGCCGGCCGGCTGCTTTCTCTGTTGCATACGTTTAAGGATGCCTGGTTTCAGTAATGGCAACCAAATATGCCTACCGGAGGTGGTTCGACGGACCAGGCATCTTGGTCCTTAGCATAAATAAGGTCGTGGGATCGATCCCCAGACGCGAGGAGCCCCTGTCGTGATGGAAGCTAAATCAAAAATGTAAGATAACACTAATCTTTCGACGCAGGCTAGAAATAAAGTGTTCGAGTCGTTTGAACTTAGCCCGAGCTCGTCACTGAGGCAGGTCTGTTAGCTGAAGCAGGCACTGGTATATTTTCAGCGAGCATGAAAAGAATCATATCTAAGTGCATACTTTATGCCCTTCTCCCGAAGTTAACACGTGACTTGAGTCTGAATTCGCAAGCGACTACGAAATAACTGGCATCTCAGTTATCAAAGACACTTCATTACAACGCTGTCAAATTCTCGTCGCCCGTACCTTGAAAGGTCCGCTTTTGGGACGTTGGCGTCTGGCGTCGACAGGGTGAGTAGATAACGTAGCATGCAGGTTTTCGTCTGCTTTCCTTTCTTTGTTGTCTGCGTCGCTTCTCCTTCCGTCTGCCGTGGCTAAGTGCACACTTTAGCTTGGCCACTTTCACAGCCTCGAACTCCCGTCTTGGCTCGGCCACCGCTTCGATTTTTTTTTTAACCAGCTCGTGCAACAAGTCACGCCGTGAGATGACAGCCGGTGCTATCGGCGCCGAGGCAGTGGAAGTAGGGGAGGAGGTTCTTATAGATCAGCCACCCCGATAGGCTTAGCTTATACTGGCCAGTTTTAACAGTTCTTCTCGCCGGCCGCACGTGGTGTCACGTTGCGCCGCTATCCGCGCTGTGATCGCGGTGGCGGAAATGTTGTTTCACGCCTCGTGCATCGACCTAAGCGGCGGAGGCCCGCATTCGTTGCGTATCCTCGTGCCGCTCTCGATTATACCACTGATGCTATAATGCTATAATGCTACAGCGTTAAGAGTCCCGTCCAGCGAAGAAACCGCCGTAGTTTTTGCGTAGGCGTTGGCGTTGGCATGTCGAGAAAATCGGGATTGGTAGCGAGAGTCGAGACGTCACAACCACATGACCTCGCGCGGGTAATTCTAACACCCCACAGCGATCACACAGTACAATAGTGATGACGTCACAGCAGAGTATCTGATTGGTCTACAGTGTCGTGACGTCCTCCCATCATACATAGTGCCTGTGAATGAAAACCGATTGCGCTGAAAAGCAAAATTGTTGAGCCGCGGCTTGGACCGCTAACCCTCAAACATTGAGGAACGTTAGCCCGACTTGGTTAAAGGGACACCTTGCGGGTCTTGTGGTATATAAAAGAAGATAAGAGAAATATATAAAAGGCATATCGGAAAAATGAAAAACCAAGTAGCAAAATGTTAAAGTAAAAAGAAAAAGAGTAACCAACAAAAGAGCAACGTGAAATAAAATAAAGAAGTGTTCGTGTCAGTGAAGTGATATGCAAAGTGGACACCAGTCTGCTGAGGCTGGCTCACACGAGGTTGCCATCATCGGCAAAAAAGCGCGAGGTTAGCGAAAGATTCTAAAACCAGCGAGAAACCATGCAGTAATAATTGAGGCGCCTCATCTTTATGCGGTGAAATTTGCCAATTTCTTCGAATTACTTTCGCGCTTCTTGCTCGGGGTCTATCTTCTTCGGTGTTCCTTTCCAACGGGATATCCGTGATATTCCCGAATACCTTGCTGTCTTGAATTCCCTGTACTGCATTTGATGCAAGAAGGGTATTCAGGACACGCCGGCTTCTCCTGTTTTCTTTCCGAATATTGAGAATGCTAATCGTCGCACAAAGATACCAAGGCACTCTAGGCGAGGCAATACTCTGAGTATGAGCTTACTGAGCTGAAGTCTACGGCTGCGGTGCACTAGGAAAGGAATAAAGATTCAATTGATTGATTGAAGCTGGATATACTTCTCACTCGGAAAGTCGGCCACTAAAAAAAAGTATGCATGGAAATTTACAGGACACATACTGGAAACACTGGGATACAGAAAGTGCACTACTGACGTGACATTGATGTCGCTCAGCGCTCATAGCCTTGATGCATCCGCGTTTCAATTAAGCCGGCAGTACAGATATACAGACGCTAACACGGTCATTGTAAAAACAAAGATAATGCTGTGTGACTCGTAATGCGCCGCCTGGGTTCCGAATTTCTTGACGGTAAGAAGAACACAGGACTTCCTCGGATGCTGCAGGAACTCGGCTACGCGGCTAATACCTTGCCTCTAATTGTGGAAAAAGCTGCACACATTCCTAACTATGCGGCGATTCCGTACAAGCGTGAAATTAACATCACTTCCTATTCTCCCACATAAAAGCGGCATACTGCTCCAGCCTATCTGTTAACGATATGAGATTCAACACAGTCACTTCGTACCCTCTCAAGTATATCCGAGGCGGCAACGTGTCAACGACCGCTGGACGCTGTAAAAGGTGCCTCAGGCACGAAGAGGTCTCGAAGAACAATCGTGGAAGCGCTGCTTCTTAGCGCTTCTTTGTATTTCATCTCCGCCTCGTTGCATGGCGCACGTATGCCAGGCTAACGCATGCCAACAACAACAACAACAACAAAACAGCAACAAGGGCGCGCCCAATTTCCCGAAGAAATATTGGGAGCAATAAAAATCTCGCGGCCGCTCACCCCGGCAGAGACGCGAAGCACGAGGCTTTGTCGTGTTCGCGCCCGATTTCCCAACTCGGGGCGGGATTCCCATAAATAACGCTGGCGCACGGGGACCGTCGACGCCTCCTCACCTCTAGCGTCGGTCTCTTGTACAAGTCTCCTAAAAGAGTGCTTCGGAGGATCACGACTCCTCCCCTCCCTCAACCTTCTTTCCCTCGCCGCTATTCCGCGTTGGCGTTGCCGGTGTTGCGCAACCATCTTGTTCCGCGAAAGCGATTCTGTACTTAACCTCCTCTGCCCTTCGTCTCGAAGAGTTTGTGTACGCTCGTTGTCGGAGCTGTCTCTGTGAGAGGCTCCTGATCAAGACATTCCCGTACGCAGATCCAACTGATCAGCGCGCCGAGCTTATTTGGCCAGGAAGCTCTGGGCTGCACAGATCACCGCATTAAACTTTATCTTGTGCCGTTAGTTGTAGCGCTTGTTTCACACACACGTAGCATGGTCATAATTCTTTTTTTCTCCGGGTGGGGGGTTGTCATTGACATAGGGAGGGCCCGATTGCGTTTTTTCATAGAGAGGGAAAGGAATGGAGACCAGCTTTTCAGCCCACTTGTGTGTGTTTGCCCACGTGTGTTTGCAGCCTTGCGCCCTCTCGTGTTATTGGCACAACCGAGCTTGCCTATTTTCTGCCGTGCGTATGCATTTTTGTCGTTAGCTCTAAAATGTCTGAAGCACAATTGCAAGTGGACAGACCGGCTCCAGGTTATCTCCCTTAGCTGCCATAGCAACGAGTTAAATTTGCGAGCGAATTTACGCCGGAGCCATTCCATCAATACAGAGAGTACATTGGAGTGGTCGAGTACGCGTGGGTGGTTAAGTGAGAACAAGAATGGCTAAACTTGTTTTTGTAACAACTGACTCTGTGTAGACAGGAAACGAACACATGTGTTTAGCTAGAGAAGCACATCCTGCTTCTTCTATGTGCGTGGACGTGCTGAGGTATACCATTACAAAGCTGGAAAGAGTTCTGCCCTGACAGTCGGTGTTTGGGCAGCAACAATTCAGGCTGGCTCCCTCACAGCGCCACGACCTCCACAGGACCGTAACACCTTTCTTTTTTATAACAGCCCATTTGCGCGCAAGGCACCAATTCTCTCAATCACGTGTTCGCGTGGTGCCCTTGGAGAGCTCAGCTCTGCTGTAGTGGAGAATGAGACTACCTCTTAGCCATCGCGCGCAGGTGCTTGCCACGTGTGTTTGAAGCAGCTCTCCCTAAGCGCTACGTCGTATTTACGGGAGAAGTACACACTTGGTTCTTGTTGGCAGCTGTTGCTTCAAAACATGCTCACACTCATTGCAAATCGTCGAGGCAGGCGTAAGGATGTAGGCGAGGTAAGAGAGAAGGTAGCTATATGTGCTGATTAAAGCGACGGTACAGTAGTGATGCAAGAAGGTGATAACTTATCCATTTTCTATAGCCCCACTTTATACTCTGTCTGTGCGATTAAATCCGTTTGAACTTCGTTTAAAGTCACTGTGGCTGCCAGCCCTGTGCTACTCATCCTGAAATAGTTTTACTGTAAGTAATAGCTAAATATTTTCTTTGTTTTTCGGATATATTAACCAGCGTGCGTGTTCTTAAACAAGAAGGTGACGGCAAAATATATTCTTTTTTTTTTTTTCACTGAGACTACAAGCACGTTTTGAATTTTTGAAACTTAACGGACGCCGTCGAGATGAGGTAATGATAGCTCCAAAGCTTCAAACTTTGTCTAATTGGCTAGGCCGACGGGTCTCAAGCGTCCTCCAGACCATTTATTAAAAGGTGTTCAACTTTAAGTGTACTTGCTTTAAGGCAACACAGTGCATGTTATTAGGGTGGATAGGCTTGGTTTCTTTCTATGGGGTTTAACGTTCAAATGAGTCTCAGGCTATGAGGGACGCCGTAGTGGAGGGCTCTGGATAATTTCGACCACCTGGCGTTCTTTAACGTGCACTGGCGTCGCCCAGATCACCGGCCTTCGGCATTTCGCCTCCAGCAAAATGCGACAGCCGAGCCAGGATTCGAACCCGCGCCCGTCGGGTCAGCACTCAAGCATTATTACCACTGAGCCACCGCGGCGGCATCAGTGTGGATAGTTGGTTTGACTTGTGCATTATAATAATACTGCAGCAAAGAAGAAACAGCATCGTCGTCTTCTGTTCATTCCTTCTATATCATTGTTTTTTTCTCTGCTCTAGCATAATAATCAAAGCTCTGTGCAGATCTTCGACTTGAACAGATTAGCATAACCTAGTCCCTGCCTTGGCAGTCTGCCAAGCCAGCGACAATTACTTTCAATCCTGGTACTCAGAAGTGATCATGTGCCTTGCTGCTAACCATGTACCACTTCTACTACAGACGTGTGCTCCACACTTAATGTCGCGCACAGTATGACACACAGTATGCACAATGTACCTGAAGCTTCATTCACGAAGCTGGGGGAGCTCGGTGAGAAGCATAAAATTATGCGTGTAGCTACTACTAGAAAGTGAGCGCCACATATTATGAAAAAGGGGAATTACTTAGGTGCTTGCTTGTGCGTTGCAGGTCATGCTGAGCATGGCTGTAAGTTTCTGAAACGGGACACAAGAAGTGCTTCTTCATGAGTAAATCTGCGTTTCCACCGGCTAGCGAACAACTTGTGTACGCGCTGACACAGCCATTAATGTTCTCGTGCTTATCTTATTCCTTGTTCTCTAGCTCGCCGCAGGCTCCAGCGGCCAGCGACCGTGGTGACCGCGAGTCCATCAAGGCCCGAGATCTCGAGAGGTTGCCCTGCAAGACTTTACAAGGAGGCCCTGAACCGAGACGACCGCCCGAGGGAATGTAAGTGCGCACTGTGACGAGGCATTTCCGGCGGCGAACCCGCGCCGACGCGGTTCTGGTGCGCTATACTCTACCTGCTCAACTCGAACGCGCTCCGCGTCGGTGAAGTAGGAGCCGAGGCGATGTGGCCGTAATGGAAAACAATTATACACTCCCGAATCGTCAGTTTCAATTTCTGCATAAAAGCATTCCCACCGATGACACGTTGACGGATTGCTTTGTTGTTTTTGTCGTCCTTCTGGCGACTAGTGGATCGTACCCGCAATGATGCATCAGCTCAGCATCGGGAGACGTAGGAAAACTTCTAAGCAGGATACGATTTTAACAATAGGAAATGAATAGTAGACAGTAACACGCGCGGTAATAGAGGGGTTGCTACGTATTACCTCTGCACGTTTTCTTACGGTAACCCCTATAGAAATCATTGCACCCTATGGAGGCATTGTGACGGTACTTCATGGTAGACGTAAAACTCAGAAAACACAGGGATGTCAAAAAGACGACTGACAAGCGCTTTTCCGCTTCTTCCACACCTTCTTGTTCTTCTTTTCCCTCAGTAAAAATGGCACATACCCATGTGAAGGGACTGGCATAGGCACGGTGGTGAATCTTACTAACTGTACTTCGTTTACTAATTGTACTGCACCTTTTTCTCCTTTTAAGGTCACCTTGTTAACATGAATAACCACACTTCAACTTATGAAACCATGTGGTGACGCAGGTGACGCAAAAGTGGCATGCAATCCCAAATTTTCACCTGACATGCGAGCCCTTGATTGCATTTTCGCATAAAAAAGAAAGCGGTCCTCAATCATACTTGGCTCAAGATAAAGAACTAAGAAGGCAGCGTTATTTCTCTCTTGAACGTATACATTAGCCTTTTTTTTCTTCACTACGATCGCACACTAAATAGGTTCAGTTTGGAAATACAATTCTGTACTATTTTGTAAGCTGCACTTTTTTATTATTTCTTGACCCGTTATTACCATCTACCATCGAAGCTTGTAGAAACAAGTCTCATCTCTTATATTGCATCTAAGACCTCACCCGCATGACCATTACGAGTGGTATTTGTTGACGCCGGATAAGACAATGCTGTTATCAGCATTGCAACGTGTTGTTTGTTCACCTACGCGGCCATAACACTGCGGGGAGGGGGAAAGTTGCGAACGACATGGAAAGATTGAAAAGGAGGAAGTAGGAAGGAGCCTTACAGATTCTATTCCTCGCTGCTTAGGAGTGGAAATGTATGGAAAGGGAAGCTACTGCACCCGCTCAAAATACTGCCCTGCCCAAAGCGGGCAGCAATAAAGAAAGAAACACAGGAAATGGGGCCTTATACTTATTACCAATACCCAAATCATCGTTATTATATGAGAACGCCCATTGCAACCGGGCAGGTAGCGCATAAAAGAAAAAAAACTTTCAAGCCCCATTCACAACGCATGCAGTCAGAAGCAAGCTAGGCCCAGCAGTCAAGTGAAATCAAGCGCTTGACTGCGCCACCGGATTCAGAAAACATACCACAACGACCGCCATTTCACAAGTTTGGAGAGTGGCCGCAAAGACCACAATTTCGCAGATCCCTTTTTCGCCGCCAGCCCTGGGAACAACTACGGACATGCGTGGGATACCCGAAGCGAAAGCAGACTCCTGCGAGAAAATTGTAGACGCCCCAAAGACGCTGTCCCTCAAGGTGTCTTCCAGAGAGCGTGTTCAATTGCGTGTCAGTTGATAAGCAAGCGTTCTCAACCGCCAATGCAGGGAGGAGGCAGATAGGAGACGGATACTTAATTCAAAGTGGTGGAAACGAAGAGAGAATTAGGAAAGGGTAGAGGGAAGCGCCCTTCTCGGACGGGCACCGGTGGCGTCCAGCGCTGGCTCGGCAAGCCCCAGCCAAGCGGAACGCGCTCAACGGACCGCGCCTCAAAAGGCGAACACCCCACAATCGTCACTCGGCTTGTCTCCTGAACGTTCGATTGCCGTTCGGACTACACTGGGCTGGTGGCGGTGGTCGCCGTGGCGTGGTCTTCGCCCGGAGAGCCCAGTTCTATGCAGCATTGCTAAGCACGCATGGTTGCGATGAGAAACTGTCCTTGCAAATATGCTCACACAGCTGTTTAATCGCTGAAAATCGAGTCGTTGTTCTGCCAGAAAGAAACAAAAATGGCTTCCCAGACTGCTGTCCTGTACGGGCCGTTTGCGAGTCTGTAATGTGTCGATACCAGGACTGCACCGGCCATTGACGCTTGTCCCATATACAGGGCCCGTCCGCCATGTTGTCTATGGTGGCTCGAATGTGTGGCTGGAGTTGTGAAAAGGAAGCCACTTACGTCAGCATGTGTAGCCTTCGCTGGACGGCTTCGCTGCTTGCCCGCAAGACGCACTTCCTTGTGCAATCGGTGCACGCAACAGATATCAGTTCTGGATCATCAGTGACACGGACAGGGCCTTTCATCGGGATCTGCAAAGGCAGGAGGAACGCAGTCGTCGAAGAGGGGCGCTAGTTCGTCGTCACGGAAGCCGCCCTGGATTGGTTCTTGCAGTTGTCGTTGTCCAGAAGCTCACTTGTGCGGTGCTTCCCAGAAGAAGCTACGCACGGCGGCCTGCAAGGCGGTGAAGAAGACAAAGTCAGTAGGCCATTGGCTGGGCGAGGTGACAAGTGACCGCGGAACCGACATTCAGTCAGCAGTGCCTACTGCGTAATGGCGTGCTTCGCGCCTCCGTGAGAAGAGGGTTGTTCTTTTGAATCGGATGACCCGGCTTTCGAGGGCGTCTTTGACATGTCTTCTGCTTCTCACCGTGTCTCTTCTGGAAACTCAAGCACGCGTCTCTGGTCGAGCGGTACGATGTTGCACTGGGGACTGGGTCACGTATAGGGTGCGGTGGAACTTCTGCCTCACTGCATCGCCCGTATACCGAGTGACCTTCAACGTGAAGCGCTCGTAATGGCATGGTTCGTCTGAGTTTCGTAGGAACATCCTACGGAGCTCCTGCAATCGTCGTGGTCACAAGAACGCTGCGTGGGAAAACTGTCACGAATTCCGGCTTACCTCTATATCCACACCGCATTCAGTGACAGAAAAAGTCTGCGCGAATCCAGCAAGCGGTTTTCGGCGCATGGTCGTATAATCCCGCTTTTATTTTTGGGACTGTTGCATCTTCGATCATCCACATTCACGCCTTTTCAACTAGTGCAACTATATAGGTCGGGAAAGCTCAGTGCCTGCAGCGCTCTACGCAAAGACCAAATAACTGTGCCAGTAAACAGTCTTTTTACGGCACATGTTATGCCCCAGATTTCAAGAGACAACAACAGCTATTACTTGCAAATTTCCCCCGACTGCTTAATGTGGACAAACTCAAATACTCATGGTCGTTCGCATTTCGGCGACACCTTAGTTGCTTAATTAAGGGCACAAATCTGTACCTCCCGTGGTAGTTCATTCGTTATATGTGGTGCTGGACTGCTTACCATGGGTTGTGCGAATAATGCGAATAATTAATAATGAATAGGTTATGCGGGCTGCTTACTATGGGATCCCAGCCGCAGCGGCCGCATTTTGGTGGAAGTGAACGAGAAAAGCGCCACTTTGCTGTGCGGTGTCAGTGCACGTCAAAGGATTTTAAGCGATCAAAATTAATCCGGATCCCTCCACTACGGCGACTCTTTCTGCCTTCATTCTTCCAACCCTTCCTTCATCCTTTTTCCACACGGCGTCGTTGAGGTGTCCACCAACACTGGGGCAGTTACTGCATGTTTGTTTTCCTCCTAACCACCGCGCAGCAACCCCACGCCCCTGCTAGCTTCTCAGCAATACTGCAATGCGCATAGAGCCCACTTTTTGAAGTACTTTCACGCTATATAGGCTTACCCCTTAAGTGAAAGATTATGGGTTCTTTGCACCGGAAGACACTGCTGTTAAACCAAAACAGAGAATGCTCGGCTCGTAAGCAAGTCAAGCTTAAAAGGAGTGGTACAAGTGCCTCGTTTCATGAAGCTCCGGTTTAAACTCAGAATAGAACTAAACTCCTTGGACCTGCGGGTACTCACAAAAGCTACTTTAGGCGGGAACTGGAATGAGTTGAAAACTTTGAAGTAGCATTGAAGGACATCAGATTTTAGTCCTGCAATGGGCGAAGTAGAATAACTGTCGCGGCTTTAAAACCTATGAGGCAGTTTAATTTTGTCCTTTCAATGTGGAAGCATTATACTGCTCATCGGCAAGGAAATCCGGCATCGGCGTTGAACAGCAGGAGTGGTCCCAAAAATCTCAGAGTACGACACCGTGGTAAAGAAAAACAATTTTTTTTTCCGATCCGAAGGTGCGGAGAAGTGAACCCATGACCTTCAAATTGATTTTTTTCGGCGAACAAAGGTGAACACAGTTTATGTGTTGCCTTAGGACCACATGCTATTGAGTAGGTGTGTCATTACAAAGGAAGAGTGAAAAATTTTAAAATAAACAGGAAAATTAAAATTTTAGAGCAAACAAAGAAGCGATGCTTTCGCATTCACAGCACATAAACAGTATTAAGTGCTTGTTGGAATAATTTTCTGAGTGGTTTCAAGAAAAAAAAAAACAAACACACTACATCTACACAACACACAAGGAACACCCGCTTTTAACGAAGTCTCAAGCGTCCTCCACAGTTTTTACATATACAGCCGGTCGTGCTCACATTAATCTGTACAGCTTTTGACAAACTGATTTCTCCTGCTATATTACGCCGCAAGGAATCCTGACAGATGAAGCATACTCTGTCAACGGAACATGACTCAAAGAAACCACGTTCGTTGCTCAGTGCACTCCCTAAGTGACTCATTCGCGCAGTTGTTTTCGCTTGGGCGCCCGCCCTCCGTTACAGCGTCGTCTGGCGACTGAGTCAGCCGCGGCTGCGTTCAAGGGTGGCGAACCAAGATCGCCGCGGCGATAGCGTCAGGAGACGAGGAGGGGGTTGCACGCAATGCTCGTTGGCGTGCAGAACCGGATCGCGCAGGATACGAAGTTACACCGACTGCATCCATGCGATCATACGAGCCAGGTGTGCAGGCTGTGTTGGCGTTTAAGCGGGTTCCACAGCAAAGGGTTACGAATATTTCGAACATTTACTGTTTGCCTGAGTCACGTACTAGCTTTTGATATGAAATTTCTCAAGAACGACACTGAGAAAATTGACATGAATCGCCAGAGCTCAAAGAGTTGGTAACTTAAACCTCATCGACCCACGATGGTCTTCTTAAACGGGTACAGAGAGAAAATTTCAAACGGGAAAAAAACGATATCATTTGTTTCATGGGAGTAAGGAGATGTCTTCTTGCAACTTTCAATGGCACGCATTCTGTGGAACCTAATTTAATATGACAATGTTGTCCGACGAGCTGCTCTGCATTTCTACCTGTATCGAGTAATGACGTCAAGGTACGCGGGCCCCAATTATTGCAACGTCACCCAACCCAGTGGTTGTACTTAGGAACAACCAGTGCTTGCCGGTGACGCCGACGTCATGAGTATTGCGGTAGTCTAGGTTCGCAACGTGACGTCAAAGTGCACTTGAGCGCTGTAGTCGACGGAGACGGATACTACCGGTATAAAATCGGTTGTAATTAATTATTCGCGCTGCGCACTGGTGTTTCGAGCCCATATTCGGGATTACTAGGCCCGTAGGGTTCTTTCAAAGGAAACAAAGAAACACCTAAAAACTTTTTGCCTTTCCTTCTTTAAACTTATAAAACAGGACGTGAAAACGCTTGAGCTCTTAATTCCGGGCAACGTTGCACAAGAGACGAGCAACGCAGACGAAAGGCGAAAACGTGCTGTCAACTTCCGCACATAAGTAGTGTGCTATCTCAACTGCTTTCTTCACGTTGTTTTTGCCCAGTTGCGTTGTACCAACTTGCCTAATACAACCCTTGTTCGCGTTTGGGTTTCGCTCTATCGTGACAGAGCCCGAGCAGACGGGTTTCTGTATATGCCTTCTGGCGGTCGCCGCATTGTGTTGGTAGTTAACTGGTTAATGGCGCCGCCGTGCATAAGGCCGTGATCGCCGAACTACAGCGCGCTACACCGAGCAATTGTTGCGCTGTGGATGTGGAAAGTGATTTATATACTCGTGATGGGAGGGACTCTGCTATAGATGTTATCGCATGCCGCAGCCTTCTCACTGCGTGCCGGAAAGTAGCCTAACTTCCTTCGTTTGTTTCAGGGAACTTGATGTCTGTACACTACCCCCTTTCTTTCGTGTGCCTAGATGGTTTTCTTAACCTGCACCTGCAATGTCTATGTGGTGTAGGTTTAGGCCTCATTTTGCGCTCAGTTATTAATGTTAGTTATTGTCTACGACGAAGAACTATTTTTTCCTTTTTTTTCCGGCGTGGTGGCTCAGTACGTGGTTAAAGTGTTCGGCTGGTGACCCGAAAGACGCGGGTTCGGTTCCGTACGCTGCGGTTGAATTTCGATGGAAGCGAAATTCCATAGGCCCGTGTGCTGTGCGATGTCAGTGCACGTTAAAGAACCGCAGGTGGCCGAAATTTCCGGAGCCCTCCACTACGGCGTCCCTCATAGCCTGAGTCACTTTGGGACGTTAAACCCCATAAACTAAAATAAGCAAAACTGTTCTTTTTATATTAGCACTGTCTGTTTATTACAAAGACAGGGTTAATTGAAGAGACATGGGAGAGGCCTTTTCCCTGCAGTGGGCGCAGTCAGGGTGATGATGATGAGTATTATTGTCTGTTTAAGTTTTTCTGTTTGTTTGTGTGTTGTCTGTTTAGTTTTTCTTGCGGTTGTGCAACTATTGATATTGACTTTAACCGGCGAATATCAGTCCTAACTGTATAAAAAATGTGTCTACTTAAATAAATAAACAAATTTGTTTTTTATCATACCTGTCGTGCATTCGTTTCGTTACCCCTCCTTGTTCTCGCGTTCAGTGACTGGATTACGCTGAAAACATTTGGGAAGAGCACTCGAAAAACTTAAGTGTTCAACTTTTTCAACCAAGGTGGTTACCAATATAAAGTACGATTACGCGATAAATTCTTTATAGCAGAGTAATTCCTCGCATCAATGAATTGCTAATCCACCAAAAGAAAACAAAAATGCGCTAAAGTCTACTCTGCAGAGTCTGGACGGTAGCCAACGTAGGTGACGCAGGCGGAGAATCCAAATGGGATAAGTTCGCATATCAATACACTAGACTTGCGGCTCTGCTTTTTCCCGCGTATTCAATCTTATACCGCCGAGTGCTTAGTATTCCCACGATGTACGGGACCGCCTCTCCGTTCTTCGATGCGGCGTTTAAGTAAAGTTGATCACGTCGTTTCACGGGAGACGGCATTATGGACTGCTCGAGAGCCATTCCCCATTTTGAGACGATTTTTCAAGACTATACTTCGAGAATTCCCAATCACATTCGATTTCATCGTTTTCTAAGCCTGTCCTTGGCTACTGCACGCTGAACTTACTGACACGCTGAGCGCAGTCGCATGCTATTCTGTCCTATGAGTAATACCTGCGCATTCGTGCCAGGCTCGCAATGGCTCGATGTGCATTTCTAGCCACCCTACAGTGCGCGTTGTGAACGAAAAGCAAGGTGGCCTACCTTCCGTCTAGGTCATGTGCCCTTGTGACGTCATCACAACCTGTACACCGGATTGTGAGCGAACTGGCGACCGTAGCAGGTGACAGGTAAATTAATGATGGATCGCGAGAGGTTGCTCGGGAGGAGCAACCTGGTTCTCACAAGCACCACCGGTGCTGGCTGTGTTGGAAACAGCAACACGTCGATGCAGTGGTGCATCGCTTAACAGCAGCACTACTGCGCCAGGAGGGGTATGAGGACTCCCCGCGATCTATGAATGTTAAGTAGACAATCACTAATGAATGTTAATGAATGACTAATGAATGTATGTTAAGTGGAGAATGAGTAATAAGCAAAGAGGACCCAACACTCCAAACACGAATCCGCCTATATGGGAGTGGAACGGGAATAAAGCTGTCCCCTAGCGCACATTCTTTTATAAAAGAGTGTTCGCTAGAGGGCAGTTTACTCCCTTCTTACACCTTTTTGTTTAGGGTGCAGGTTGCTGCAGGGAGCCATTAACGCCCTTAAAGTTGAGCTTAAGTGTCGCCTGGAGTTCGTCTATTTTCTGTAACGGTAAACACACGTGAAAAGGATTGCCGCATTTTGTTCGTCCTCTGATCAACGCAAGCATAAAAGACACATTTTCATAAGCTTTCCTTTGTTTCACTGACTTCTGGATATTTTTTTGAGCGCCCTGTTAAGTAAAACGTTCTTGCGCCAAGCTGTTTTGATAATCTATCACGAAATGCTCCAACAATCCACACATCCTGACTAGAACCGTTCCATCTTTTCTCCCCACTTCACTGCAGGCTGGTGGTGTCGTCCACAGACCCTCTCGTCGTCGTCCTGCGTAGCAGTTCTCGCCTGGCCATAGCCACAGCGGAGAGCGAAGAAGCGGTCGCTGCTCGGTCCCCGCCATGTCCCTGAGTTCGAAGAACACGGACGGTTCTCCCCGGAGTGGCAGCTGGCAGCCGGGGCTCCCACCGCGCGAGTTCGTCCGCCGGGTGCCCCTTCCGCAGGTGGTGCGCATCGCGGAGAGGGTCCACTCGCCCTCCAGCCTGGACCTGGGCCAGCCCCTGGTCCTGTACGGCGCCTACCGGTGCCGAAAGGTGCACGCGCGCTCCCTGGCGCCCGACGCCCGAAACGCGGGACTCAGCACCACGGGCCCGCCGCTCGTCATACCCGAGAGCTACGCCGGTGAGTCCGCGTTCTCTCCTGTCGGAGATTTCTAATGTTCTGTATTGCGCTATTGTTTGCTGCTTTATCCGCTCCCACTATATTGCACATAAAGAAATGTCTGACTGGAAAAAGCGGTAACTGCGCCCTGTTCGTTTTAAACATCCTACTGCGGAGATCACAGAAGTTGACGTTCGCTCGGACTGGCTGATATTCTGGTTCTCATCTACTCCGGTACTATTAAATATGCTCGTTCATGAGCTTGTGATGAAGCGATTTTGAGCGAACTAAGTGACACTTTCCTCTCTTTTTCATGCTGTCGAGATAACTGGAAAAAGGAAACTAAACAAATGTTCCAGTCTCTTAGCTTTGCTATAAGATAAGGTACAATACCCACGGCACATCCACAACTCGATTATCAGCCGCCATTCCTGGCGCGTTTGCAAACTATTTCCTACTGTCGCGTGACATTTAACCCCGTCGTCTTCTCAATTCCTGCGGCAAGCGCTTCCGCCAATGCACTAGAAGTGTTGATATGTTCCAAAAGCTTAATCTTACGCCTCTCCTCCATGTGCAGTCGAGGTCAAAAGTCTCAGGCCCTTTCCACCTCCAACCCCTTCCCAGTTTTGAAACGTGCCGCGCTGCATGCGGGCGGCACCAGACGATGCACTCCTGGTGTCGAGACCAGCGCACTGCACGAGTGTCGATACCAGGTGTTCATAATCAGGTGGCGCTCGCATGAAGCGCGGCATGGTTCAGAACTTGGAGGAGGAGAGAGGGGGGGGGATACAGAGACTTTTGACCCCCACTGTGCTTTCCCCTCTTATTGGAATGTCGCGTGACACACACTGGTAATGTGCAAAGCGCAAACATCCTCGAAGCAAAGGCGGCGGTTGCCGCGACCATGTTCGCCTGTCGTTAATCACGCGCTCCTCCGAATGTTTGACTGTTTACCGCATCCCTGTTCTTCCATGCGTAACGACATCTGCGACGGCGTCACTTCTTTTCCATGAACCTACCATAGAAAGGATTGGCAGGGGTGGAGGATTTCGCAGAAAATCGCACGAGAATTCAACTGCCACGCGAAGCGTGAAGAGCCGAACGCTTTCGTTTTCGCCGGTAGGGCGTTTCAGAGCGGTTGAAACAGCCTTTCACCCTCCTTCGAAGCCGCACTCTCTCTTACTGTCTCCTTGCTGTTCGATCTGGAATCGTGAATCACGTCCTACGCGCGCCTACTTGTCAGCTTCTTTTTTATTCCTCTTATTTCTTGTTAACGTTGCTGTTTTTCTTTATTTCATGCCTACGCCACGCCTGCCCCCCTCCCTAAAGTCGCATTCGTTCCAGGCACATATTGCACGCGCTTGTGAAAAGCCTTTTTTTTTTTCTCGTTTGGTTGTTGCGGTGACCCGAATTGCAAAATTGCTCGACAGTTATTCTCTACCGCTTCCGCCACCGAGCCGCTGAGTGCGCTGCATTAGTATAAAACTGTGCAACACTGTGAAAGGTATACATCTTGCTTCTTGCCTAGTCAGACTGTAAATTCACGAAACTCTTCGCACATAATAAGAAGACTCCACGATCGTCTAGCGACTCCGAGATTGTGTACCGGGAGGCATGGCAACACTGGCTGGCTTTCATATACTCTGGCCAGTTGCTTTTGACTTTCGTCTCGCATTTTCATTTGCAGCGTCGTTCGTCTGATCTTTCACAAGTTGAATCTACCTCTACTGATTACTCAGTGCTGCACGGTTCTAACATAAAGTGAGACACACACAGCGTGTGCAATGGAGGTGCAGCTCGGAAGCGAAGCGAGTGGGGCGTGACAACCTTGGCGCGCCAAGCCGCGTTCCCGGAAAAGAGGGCGAGGAGGTTCGAGGGCGCTCGAAGCTGCATCGAGCTTGGCGCATAAGGCGTCTATGCCAAATGAACACACGTCCACGCCGATTGCGAAGGGTCTAGGAAAAGGGGGAAAAAAGTTAAAAGGAAGGATAACAAAATTACGCGAGTTTGGAATGACGGAAGTCTAGCCGACACTCGAAGAGAGTTGGCATGATCGCAGAAAAACGGTGGTAGCTATGAATGGCGGTGTTTTGGCGGTGTTAAAAGGTCGTTTGCCCGTCGAATAGCCACCGCATGCCGGTCGCCGGCAGCATTTGCCCTGTCTCCTGCCAAGCCTAATGAAGAATGTGCTTTCTTCTTTTGATCCTCACACAGCCTTGCGAGTATTTATTGTGCGTGCACAAAGAACTGATCGGTGTTAAGCCGGCTGGAAAGCATCAAAGGACATGGTCTTTTTTCACTTCCTTGACAGCACAGAAGCCATTTGATGATGAAGAATTGCGGCTACGGTGCGTTAGAAAGGAAAGCAAGAAACAATGAAAGAAAGAAAGGAAGAAAGAAAGAAGGAAAGAAAGAAGGAAAGAAAGAAAGAAGGAAAGAAAGCAAGCAAGCAAGCAAGAAAGCAAGCAAGCAAGCAAGCAAGCAAGAAAGAAAGAAAGAAAGAAAGAAAGAAAGAAGGAAAGAAAGGAAGAAGGAAAGAATTTGAGGCAGACAGTTATTTCGTGCTGCAAATACGCTTCGACGTCACCTTTGGAAAAAAGATGGCGTATGGAGTAATTAATAATGCCAGTAATGCCTCCACAAACGTCATTTTTTGCATCAAGCGTTGGTTTGCCCAGGTCTCTGCACTCGTATAAATTTACATGTGTTTCACGGTGTGCAAATCTCATACAAGCCGAACGTTCCTCCACGCTTGTGCTCACAAAAGATGGATGGGGGCTGATATTAATCTCGGTGCCGTGTTAAGCTCCATTCTTTGTCTTCAATGACTTTTTGCGAGCATCTTTATGCTTTAACGCGATTAGAATTTGGGTCCGGAATAAGCTGCCTTAACCACCCTTGCTCACATCCAGAAGAAACAAAATTTCGTATGGGTCGCTGACAAAGTTGTCCTTCCCCAGATAGCTGCTCCCATGTGGTCAATTTCAACAACCTCCCTTTCCACTTGGTGACATGTTCATTGTAATATGTTTAGTAGCTGTGCGAGCTTGTTTTTTGTTGCTTTTGAATCAAATGTTTTATGTACCATTTCACTGCAAAAGCCCTTGCGGCCGTGATCATAAGCAGAAGAAACCAAGCCAAACAAACAAACAAACAAACAAACAAACAAACAAACAAACAAACAAACAAACAAACAAACAAACAAACAAACAAACAAACATCATTCAAGCAACAGCGATTTTCAGTGGAGGCAAAACACAGAGAACTAGAAAAAAAATTATTATAGCTTGTAAAGCTAGACCGCGACGCACAAGGAAAGATGGTTCGGTTTATGGGGGATTAACGTCCCAAAGCGACCCAGGCTATGTGTGTCGCCGTAGGGAAGGGCTCCGGATATTTCGACCAGCTAGGGTTCTTTACGTGCACTGATATCGCAAAGTACGGAGGCCTCTAGAATTTCGCCTCCATCGAAATTCCACCGCCACGGCTGGGATCGAACCCGCGTCTTTTGGCTCAGCAGCCGAGTGCCATAACCACTGAGCCACCATGGCGGCTTGCACACTGAAAGAGACAGAATAATAATAATAATTAATATTAAACTTATTTGGTTCGAGCCTGAGTCAGCGCAGGCGTCTCTGTCGAGATCTCAAGTCTTGAATTCTTCGGTGGCAACGGCGCCCGCTGCTTATCTGTGCCAGAGACCACGAAGCATGTCGCAAGGGTCGTTCTCACTTCTGCCGTTGATAACCTTCCAGTCTCCTCCGCATATAAAGGTCGGCAGGGCAGAAAATGAGGCGCCCCTTTCTCTAGGAAAGCGTTTAAGGTTGAGCGGCGATGGCCGGCGAGATGCAGTCGCTTAAAACGCGGAAGCGACTTCTCGTTCCCCGTCGCCACTGTCACACTGACCCCCCCCCCCCCCCCCCCCCCCCTGTCCTCGAAAGGCCACGTGCCCCCCCCTAACTTGGCTGCTTCATCTATCTCCACTGTGTGTGCACTGGCATCAAATGTCCTCCTCGGCCGACCATCCTATCGACCGCGGCGCTGAAAGGCAAAGCACGGCTCGTAGCATCTGGCTTTCTCGGACGGGGACACTGTGAAAACGAAAGCAGGCCCGCATGACAGAAGGAAAAAAAACTAAGAAAACACCCGTGTCGCATCAGTGCGCTCGCTCTTTTTCAGTGCGCTGAAACTAAGATTTCTTCTCATCGATTTTGCCTCTGTCTCTTCGGCGCCGAGGGTTGCCTGGGAAGAGAAAACTTGGGCCTCTCACAAGCCCCACCGGTGGCAGCACCTGTCATCACAGGGCAGTGGCCCATCGCTTAACCGCTGCACCACTGCGCCAGGAGAGGTATGGGGACTCCCAGGGATCTATGAATGTAAATCAGAGACCGACCAATTACGCGTATATGGGCATCAACCTATTAAGACTAGCGCGTCATATCTTTGACGTGAACTTTAAGTGTACCTTCAAGTACTTCCTTCTCTCATCCCGCTCAACGCTAAACACGTACTGAACCGGAGGAATTGTCGAACCCGGCGTGCTTAGCACTAATAGACTGTTAAGTTCCTTGACCAATCAGCCCTGTACACTCAAAAGTCACGAAGGAGCAGAACTCCAAGGAAGAGTAGTGCGACGCGGAGCTCTCAAACCTCGATCACGGAACTGTCACACAACTCCTGAATAGTCAGTAGAAAATATGGCTCTGTGACACTGTTGAATAGTCAGTAGAAAATATGGCTCTGTGACACTGTTGAGTCGATACAGCCCCACAGTCATTTAAACCAGTAATTAGTTGGTTGAGGTTGGTTTATGGGGTTTAACGTCCCAAAGCGACTAAGACCAGTAATTATTATGGCCAGCGTCCTCTAAAGCTTGAACCATAGTCAATCCAGGAGCTTGGCGCGGTAATAGCAGTCGCGGTGAGAAGTAAAGTTCACAACGAAATCGTTTTCTCCTGTGAACACCGCACCATCCGTGCTTTTTCGGGGGTATCCCGGATGCTGCCATTCGTGCATTTTTGTGGCAATCGCTCTTTTTCTCCAAACACCACTCACACCAAACCCTTTCATCGTCCCATTGCTTATACGACGAATGTTGACCGTAGAGTGCAGCACAAGGGAATGACGTCTCAGATATGCGCCCCATTGCAGACAACACGGAAGCCCCTCCATCCTCTTCATCTGGCTGCTCGGGGCGTATTCACAATGGCCCAGCTAGGGGACCTCGGACGACGGAGCTGCGAACTCCACTCTGCAGACACGATGGCCATCGGCACCTTCTCCGGGTCGTCGAAAGCCGCCCCCTTTTTCTCTTTCTTCTCTAATTCACCGTTATCCACCCTTTCTCGCTTCCTCAGGGGCCAGCCGTGTTCCGCCGGCATCATACACGTACAGAGAAGAGGCCTTGTGTCCCGTTTCGCTCAGCCTGGCCATCCGTCGTTTCCTGGCCTTCGCTTCTTTCGCCTTCCTTCCGTCGTCTGCGGCGCGCAGGCCGTCATTTATCCCGGCTCGCCTGTCCACTGAGACCCGTGGCGAGGGGGCGCCCACTCCTCGAAACCTTCCGTCTGGTTCGCTTCGCAGAGGTGCGGCCCGATCTGGCCTCGTTTCGCAACGCATGCCTGCTTGTTCTCTCCAGCCCCCACCCCCCCCGTTTTTTTTTTTTCGGAGTGTGCGCTATGAATCTGCGACCTAGAGTGCAGGCTGGCGCCATCCAGGGATACGTGGGCGACCGATGGATGACGTCGTAGGGCACGAGGTGAACTTTTGTAACAATAGATATTGCCAGAACCTCAAATCAACCCGTCTGCAGGCGCTTTAGAAATGTCGCTCTCATTACTACTTCCAACCGCGTCCACTGCAGAGCAAAGGCTCCCCAATTAGCCTCCAATTAGCCGTGACCTTCGCAAGCTGCCCCCGGCCTATTCCAACAAATCTCATAGTCTCATTCACTCACGCGGGTCTCTGACACCACCGGTTACGCTTGCTTCACCTTGTAATCAATTCGGTTACCCTAAAGCACCATCGCTTAACTGTTCTCTCTCCGCACCACGTGTGCTGCCCAAGTTCTATTTCCTCCTGTTCATTTACGCCGTAATGTCACTATCTTGAGCTTGTTCTCGAAACCATACTGCCCTCTTTATCGCTTTTTTTTTACAGCAATGTACTTGTCACTGCAGAACTGTCCATAATACAAAATATGTCCCTGCGTTTGTTTGTGGCATGCGTTTCAAAAGTGCGCTTAAAGCGACATGAACATGCACCACCCTGCACACTTGGAATAAACTGAAATCTAAATATATATCTGATGCGCATGGGCGTCCGGAGGGGGGGGGGCAAGGGGGGGGCGGCTGCACCCCCCTGGAAAATCACTCACTCGAACCGTGAGTGATGGCCGCACGTCAGGGGCGGCGGTGCGCTCAGCCAAAAGAGTAAAAGCGGCCCTGCTTCCACGCTTTGGTTCACATCTGCAAAGTGCCGCGTCCGGGGACGCGTCGTTGCAGACATACAGCGGCACCGGCGAGCATGTGTTTCGAGCCGTCTTGAGATGTGTGCCTGTTTCTTTGATCTCTAGAGAGATAGCGACACGGAGGCAGACAGTGCACACCCCGGCCACCGATGAATTCTTCAGGAGGGAGGGACAAATCAGCCGTGTCCATCCCCGCTTTGTCGGACTGCTCAGGGGCAAGCGGGCGATGAGTTGGCGCCGCCGCCGCTTGCTGTCTCCTCCGATCCACGGGAGAGCGCAGTTCGGTACAAGCGCCGCTTTCAGAATTTTCGGCAAAGGGGATTAGCTGCTTTTGTTCACGGCGACGCAGTCTCCAGAGGCGCCCCCACACCAGCGTTCCTTGCGTCTTCTCCGGAAACCAGCGCCTTTGGTCAAGGCAGCCCGATGGCGCCTGCCTGGCTCGCCTGTCACCTCTGGCTGGGCCTCAAATCCCAACAGCGCCCATGTACTGTGCGATGTCAGTGCATGGTAAAGAGACCGTCCGTCCCTCATAGCCTGAGTCGTTTTGGGGCTCTGAACCTCATAAAAACACACAAAACAAATTTTCCGACCGGAGTGGCGAGTGTCCCTTCCCCTCGGAAGTCGCGCGGCGTTCCTTGCGTGTGCGCGCCTCTTTGTTTGTGCTTCGGTGTTTTTAGTGGCCGGTTGTCAACGAAGCTGAGAACAACCAAGACAGCGGACGAGAAAACGACGAGCGGCGAGTAGTGTGTGTGCAAATACTCGACTGTGCGGTTGCGCGAGCAAGATGGAGCGAGGTGTATGAAGCTGCGAGCGTGCATTTATCTTGTAAATAAGTTTTCGCTGCATACATAGTCATTTTTTGTTTTCAACGTACGCATTCAACCGTTTTTCCAATCAATGTGTATATATTTTTAACACTACCAACCCCGAGGAACTCCATAGCCAGCTTTGTCTCGCGCGGTCCCGAATGATGGATATTCGACGCTTCTTCAAGCGTCAGCGGTTGTCTGACGAAGCATTATCCAAATGCGCCCCTGCAGATTCTGGTGTGACATGTGACAACGGTGTAGCATTTGAACAGAGTGATGCAAGCTTTTATCACCGGACAGTAGCTGATGTCGTCGACTCCATGGAAGGGACTCTGTCAACAGTGAGTTCAGGTGATGCAGCAGGCCGAGATGATTCCATTTCTCCTTTCTTGGGATTCAAGTCCGGATTTGACCAGAGCGATGCAACCTTTCATCACCGGACAGTAGCCGGCGTCGTCGTCTCCATGGAAGGAACTCCACCAGCGAGCTCCGGTCACGCAGTAAGCCGAAACGATTCCCTTTCTCCTTGCTTGGGATCGAAGTCCGGAGACAACATCAAGAAAACAAATAACTTGCCTCAAGAGTATAACTTAGGAGAGTTTCTAGGCAAAGCTAAACTCACTGGCATACCGGACTTTTTGAAGTTACGTCTTCTTACTAAGCCATGGTCGCCAAATGTCACATATGATTTTAAGAAGGATGTAACACCTGGAAAGAGGCCTTTTCGACATCAGTGGCTGGGAGATTACGCCCCCTGGCTTGCGTACTCAGCGACAGCGAAAGGCGCCTTTTGTCGTTTTTGCGTCATTTTTCCTCCGCGTGTTCACCGGGGTACACCTGTCACCTCTGGCTGGGCCTCAAATACCAACAGCGCCCATGTACTGTGCGATGTCAGTGCATGGTAAAGAGACCGTCCGTCCCTCATAGCCTGAGTCGTTTTGGGGCTCTGAACCTCATAAAAACACACAAAACAAATTTTCCGACCGGAGTGGCGAGTGTCCCTTCCCCTCGGAAGTCGCGCGGCGTTCCTTGCGTGTGCGCGCCTCTTTGTTTGTGCTTCGGTGTTTTTAGTGGCCGGTTGTCAACGAAGCTGAGAACAACCAAGACAGCGGACGAGAAAACGACGAGCGGCGAGTAGTGTGTGTGCAAATACTCGACTGTGCGGTTGCGCGAGCAAGATGGAGCGAGGTGTATGAAGCTGCGAGCGTGCATTTATCTTGTAAATAAGTTTTCGCTGCATACATAGTCATTTTTTGTTTTCAACGTACGCATTCAACCGTTTTTCCAATCAATGTGTATATATTTTTAACACTACCAACCCCGAGGAACTCCATAGCCAGCTTTGTCTCGCGCGGTCCCGAATGATGGATATTCGACGCTTCTTCAAGCGTCAGCGGTTGTCTGACGAAGCATTATCCAAATGCGCCCCTGCAGATTCTGGTGTGACATGTGACAACGGTGTAGCATTTGAACAGAGTGATGCAAGCTTTTATCACCGGACAGTAGCTGATGTCGTCGACTCCATGGAAGGGACTCTGTCAACAGTGAGTTCAGGTGATGCAGCAGGCCGAGATGATTCCATTTCTCCTTTCTTGGGATTCAAGTCCGGATTTGACCAGAGCGATGCAACCTTTCATCACCGGACAGTAGCCGGCGTCGTCGTCTCCATGGAAGGAACTCCACCAGCGAGCTCCGGTCACGCAGTAAGCCGAAACGATTCCCTTTCTCCTTGCTTGGGATCGAAGTCCGGAGACAACATCAAGAAAACAAATAACTTGCCTCAAGAGTATAACTTAGGAGAGTTTCTAGGCAAAGCTAAACTCACTGGCATACCGGACTTTTTGAAGTTACGTCTTCTTACTAAGCCATGGTCGCCAAATGTCACATATGATTTTAAGAAGGATGTAACACCTGGAAAGAGGCCTTTTCGACATCAGTGGCTGGGAGATTACGCCCCCTGGCTTGCGTACTCAGCGACAGCGAAAGGCGCCTTTTGTCGTTTTTGCGTCATTTTTCCTCCGCGTGTTCACCGGGGTACTCAAGGTAGTTTTATCGTGCGCGCTTTCAGTAACTACAGAAAAATGCACGAGGCGTGCAGGGATCACGTAAAATCCCAATGGCACCAGGAGGCAATGACGGCCTCACAGAACTTTATGGATGTGATGAAAGGCAAGCAGCTACCCGTTGTACAGTAGCTGAACAGAGCACTGCACGCGCAAGTTGAAAGGAACCGTGGGAAACTATTTCCAATAGTTTCCACCATTGTCTTTTGCGCGACGCATGACTTGCCGATTCGCGGCAAGCAGTCCGATAGTGGAGTCTTCAATGATCTGCTTGACTTTCGTGTAGAAGCTGGAGATACTCTACTTCAGGAGCACTTCGCTTCTTCTGCTGGCAATGCCAAGTACACTTCTGTCCGCGTCCAGAACGAGATCATCACAATCTGTGGCGACATCCTGAGAGAGCAGATAGTTACCGAAACTAACAAAGCGTTTGCTTTTTCCGTTCTTGCTGACGAAACTGCAGATATTTCAGGAAAAGAGCAGATGTCTATAGGCGTTCGCTTTATTGACAAGGCGGAAGTCGAAGTGTGCGTTCGAGAGCAGTTTTTGGGATTTGTAGAGCTGGAGCAATTAAACTCCGCTTGCATCGCCGCGGCAATCTTGAAGCTTTTGACGAATGTCGGACTGATTCTTTCGAACCTCGTTGGACAGGGGTACGATGGATGCTCTACAATGGCTGGAAAAGAAGCTGGAGTGAACAAAATTATACAAAAACAGTTCCCGAAGGCACTATTTTTCCACTGTGCAAGTCACAAACTAAATCTCGTCATCAACGATTTGAACGACGTCTCTGAAATTCGAAACACAATTGGGATAATCAAACAAACCATAAACTTCTTCCGCGAGAGCGTGCTCCGGAGAAAATTGGTGCCCAACATTCCGATGCTGTGTGAGACAAGATGGTCTGCAAAGTACAAGTCTATTAGGATCTTCTCTCAGCATTACGTGGCCATAGTCGAAGCACTCGAGCAGCTCGCGTCCACGGAATCATGCTCGAACGCTGCAACTAGACAACGAGCTCACATCCTCTACTGCGCAACAACAAGCTCATCTTTCATCGTCTGCTTGCATATTGTAGCGAAGTACAGCGCTCGGCTCGAACCAGCTACGAACATTCTGCAAGGTGTATCCATGGACTTCCATTCTGTGCATGGCCACATCACTGAGCTACAACGTATTTTTCGCGGCCACCGGACAAACGCTGTAGAGGAGTTCTCTAACATCATGAATGCAGCAAGGGAGGCAGCCAATCACTTAAATGTGGTGATATCTGTACCAAGACAAGTCTCTCGTCAGGCCCACCGAGACAACTACGGGATTCAGTCGCCAGAGGAATACTACCGTGTGGCAATATATGTGCCGTACTTAGACTCCCTCACTGCTTCTTTAGCTCGGCGCTTTTCTGAAAGCAATGAGAGGAGCTTCAAACTTCTCCAGCTGCATCCATCAAAAATGAAGCACTTGAGCCGTGTTGAGTTCGCTGTTCTCGCCGAAGAACTCCAGTGCTTTTACGGCATCGACATCTTCAAGGAAGAGGCCATCTCTTGGTACGAGATGTGGTGCAACAAAACTGGGGACCCATCAGAAATAACTTACTGCGAGCTTCTACATCAGGCCAAGACATTCTTCCCTGGTGTTGCAAAAGCCATTGAGGTGGCTCTGGCTTTGCCAGTTACTACCTGTACGGTCGAACGCTCCTTCAGTACAATGAGGAGAGTGAAAACGTGGCTACGCTCAACGATGACAAACGACAGACTGGACGGCCTTTGTATGATGAGTGTGCACCGAGAGCGTGTAATGAAGCACAGAAATGAATTTATCACCAGTGTCATCACGCAATTCGCCCAGAAAAATCCGAGGCGTCTACAGTTTCTGTTCAAGGAAGACTGACTGAGTGACTGTCGTTGCGTGTTTGTGAACATATTGTGCTGTGTGCTGGTCATCAATCCGGGTGTGTCGAGAACCCGTATGCAGCAAGACTGAGCACTCTTCTCCACGAAGTGATAGTATCTTTTTGCATTTTTATTAATTTTAATTGTTTCTTCGTTGATAAACTCCAATGTATCTCTCCTAGCCTCGCTTTAATTTGCTGTTTGTAATTTTTCTTTCATGTGTGTATTTTACTTATTTATTTTATTTGTATATAAATAAATAAATTTACTCCGCAAATAGTGCCTTTTTGCTACGAACATACCCCCCCCCCCCCCCCCTCCGGCGCCAACAACCAATGGGGCCCCCCCCTGCAAAAAATTCTGCGGACGCCCTTGCTGATGCGTGCTCCAAAATTTTCATCCACCTGCAAAACATACTTATATGTATCTATGATCACCCTCTACTGCTCCATCGGCGCTCGTCCAAAACTGCTGCGCCAGACGTAGTAAAAATGGCGTGTTATTTTGGCCAGGTTGACTTGATAATGTTTGTCTAATCATTTACCGATCCGGTAAGCTGTAAGCCAACATCCCTAACCAGGGCCGTGCACTCGGCTTCCAAGACAGCGAATACCTAGTCGAAGTTGTCCTCCAGAGTTGGTGCAGTGTTTCCAAGAGTGACATTACGAAATCAGCGCCAGTCGCGCCATGGCTGTGTATGTGCACTCGTATGAAAAAGTAGCGCTGAATAACGTTTCTTGCTCACATCACCAGTCTGCCGTGGGCGAAGCGATTGTGTAGTTTTTTCATCTTTGTTTTGTTTGCTGCTGGCTCCACTTTTATTGGATGTCACTTGCAGCCGTTTTCTCGGCCTAACCCAGTTTCTGTAAACGTTCCTGTTTGACACTATAGCGAGGCCTTAACAGCAACAAAGTAAGAAAATACGCCACGGCGGTGTTTTCGGGGCGATAGGCGGAGAAGAGGTGCAGGCAGGGAGCGCATGCGTGGGCCTGTTCAAGTACACGTAGCCCCCGTCAAGCGCTCAGCGGGGGCGCAATTCGGGCGCGTCAGGAGCGCTGCGCGTCGTCGTGGTGACAAGGCAGCAACCCACAGCACCCATGTTTGCCCGCTACCCCAGGGTCAAAAGCCTGCAGCAGGTTCTTTAGCTTTTCAATCGAAAGTGCCCTCAAAAGAGTAACCTTTATGCTTGCTTATGAGGAACGCTTATACGGAGGGCCTCTTGAAATGGAACACTTCAACCAAGGTTAATCGCGGAACTAAGAGAGACCACCCGTTGGTTTGACTGTGGCAAACACTCGAGACAAGGTTGTGTCGTTTGAGCGCTTTGTCAATGCAAATACTACACGCGGCAGTTGAAGGTCCAACGGTTGACATTTTGTTCAAAAGTCCTTGGCTTCTGCCCTTGGGCTTTTTCCGGTTTTGTTTTTCATTCGCCTTCTAAAATATGCCGCGTTTTCTTTTCACTTTAACAGCTGTACAGGAGACTTTTTCTTTTCTTATTGACGTCGGCGTCGTAGAGTTTAAAACTCAAATAGTTTTGTTTTGAAATCATCAAATTTGCTTGCTTGTGCTTAGTGTGTTGGACGTGACTCCTTAGTCGGTTAACAACCAGTGCGAAATTCACGCTGAGCTAATGAGTAACCGAAACTTAAAATTGGTAGGGAGTAAAGGAAAGGCGCGGTAGCTATCCCCTTCTCAGTGAACCAGCGCCGGGAGAGACAGAGAAACTAAAAGAAAGCATTAAAAAACCCTGCATTGAAAAGCAGAGCTCCGTGAAGTGTCCAGCAAAGGCGCGCCGTCTATCAGTCACTGAAGCCGCAATGCAAACAAATTATTCAAGCCGAGTATGTCGGAAGGTTGTGCAAGTATGTGGAAGTTTTTTCTCTCTCTCTCTCATGCATGAGTGAAAAAGATGCAAAGATATGATACAGGTCTTTTCGAGGTGCCTCGGCATCACAGGGCCAGTCGGATCTGCGCTCCAGTTAGACTCCGGCCTGATGTATGGAGACGGCCCTTATATACGACCGCGGCCGCGACGCTTCCGTAGTGTTTGGCCACCACCTCCGTCGTGAGAAATGGCAATCCTGTCACCGGCGCGTTTCGAGCCGGGCGTTCTCGTGGTTAGGTACACAGGGAGAGTGGGTGGCATAACGAGTTCCTCTCCCACACACACGCACACACTCGCACACCGATTCCGGAACTCATTTGGTTGGAGCGCGCTGCAAGACACCGCAAAGGCAGTCAGTTAAGGGGTGCAATGCGTGCAGAGAGAAGGGTCCCGCATCAAGCTGTGCGGTCAGCGCCACTCCTCGTAACAGCGTGTGAGCAATGGCACCGCGTTGCTCTTGTCGAAAGTGCGTTTAAGCTGCTGTTGTGTTGCTCGGTAGATGGCGTTTGCCTACGTCGACCCGGATTCGTGCTCTCGAAATGGCGGCCGCGGGGACCATGTGCGAACGCAAAAGCCCAGAACAATTCACGGGGCGAGCGAGCCGTCCAACGCCATGTTCTGAACCCATTAGTTTTCGTTTAGTCGCCCTAGTTTGAGCGTCATTAGTGTACCGACACGGTAGATGTTATTCTGCCTAGTCTAACCTGAGTCTCCCAGGTCCCAGACAGCTACAGATGAACCACGGAAAAAGTGTGGAAGTTATACCATGCGCAGAGACAAGCCTCCACATGAGCGACGGCAGCATAGAGTCACTGGCCAAGTCACTGCCGTTTCCAAAAGGCGAGTTTTTACTGGCGTAGTCAGCCAGGCTTCAGTCAAGCTCTCTTCGAGTCTTAAACTTCTAGAATTTTGCAGATTTTCGTTCTAGAAAGATGGGTCACATGTTGCTGGACAGTAAATAGAAGATGTTTACTGCCGGTTTAAACCAACGTGAGGTTAAATTATGTTTCATGCTAACAACCAGAAAAGTGGAACCCTTTCCTTTTTGTGAGTACCCGACGTTTCTGCCACACGGTAAAGCGCTTATGATGGTTGCGTAATCCAAGATTTTTGTTGCGTACACGCTGAGCACACGCGTTGGCAGCTTTCGTTGGCAACGAAAATCAAATAAACAAAGGACATGCGTGCCGAAAACAGGAACGTATGTGAAACTATCGCCGTTTGCAGCATTGTTCGGCGAGAAACAAGGCACTCAAGACAGCCGCGTATCTTACCCGGTCATTTACTAGACAGCCCATACTTGAAACGCAGGCAAGTTCATCGTCTGCTCCGCGTACGCCGCCTACCCTTACAAAAATTTCCTTGAACAGTCTATAGACTGTCCATAGACTTTTTTCGAGGTCTAGACAGTATATAGGCAAATCTTAGAGAACAGTACAGAAACAATACAAATCCAATAGGCAGTCTGTAGACAATGTATAGATACACTTTTAGTGGACTTTTGCTATAGACAGTCTGCAGACTGTGAATATACAAAGGGAAATATCTATAGGAAGGCAATGAAGTCTATAAGAAGTCTGCAGACTGTCTATAGACCAGTCTGTAGTTTACAACCATATCGACCATATAGTTTACAAAGGTCACGTGTAAGCGCAGCTTCACGCCTTGGTCATTGTGGAAACAGCGCCAGCCAAGCATGACGACTACCCTCTAAAACATGTAGTGCATATAGAAGCTTTACGAATTGGAAAAACAGCGCAATCAAAGACGAGACACAAGAGAAGGACAAAACACCAGCGCTGACTAACAACCAAATGGTTTATTGCTACAGGCAAGGCAGCATATATATGAAATGGCACGAGTAAAAACACAAAATAAGCATGAGAGAAAGATACCGCACAACCACACAACTTGACTAAAGAAAGGCACGTCACTGATTAAGATACGCAAGTTCCTTTGAGAGTAGATTTATGGATGGGCTGCTGATACAGGTGTTACCGAGCTTTCTGATATGGCAAGCCTCCGAAATGAGCCTTGTGGTCTCATCTTTATAACGGGCGATGATAGTTGTCCGATTGAGGTGCGCTTCGCAATCTTCACACTCAACACAGTGCACAGCAAGGTGGTTTCTGCGAGACTTATTCTCTATATCTTTTGCATGTTCACGCAGTCTATCGTTGATGCATCGTCCCGTCTCACCGATGTAGAAACTGCCGCAAGAGGTCGGGATCTTGTAAACGACACCAACACGACACTGAACGAACTTCCGCTTATGCTTCTTCTGGCAGCCTTTTTTGCTTCCATCCTCATTCTATCAGGCTATCTGCAGCAGGATACCCCACGAAGATGGTGTCAAATGTTGCTGAGTCCCTGCTTGCAGAATGTAGTCTGCGAAAGATCAAGGACACCGATGCGGGTCTGGCAGAAAGAAAAAGAACAGTGTGCATCCCGTATGTGCACAAAGTTTCGCACAATCTAAAAAAGATAGTGAGCAAAGGAGGCATTAGACTGGTTTTTTCAGCCAGGAATAAACTTAGCGGATTGTGCAAGCGTGTTAATGAGGATGGAAGCAAAAAAGGCTGCCAGAAGAAGCATAAGCGGAAGTTCGTTCAGTGTCGTGTTGGTGTCGTTTACAAGATCCCGACCTCTTGCGGCAGTTTCTACATCGGTGAGACGGGACGATGCATCAACGATAGACTGCGTGAACATGCAAAAGATATAGAGAATAAGTCTCGCAGAAACCACCTTGCTGTGCACTGTGCTGAGTGTGAAGATTGCGAAGCGCACCTCAATCGGACCACTATCATCGCCCGTTATAAAGATGAGACCACAAGGCTCATTTCGGAGGCTTGCCATATCAGAAAGCTCGGTAACATCTGTATCAGCAGCCCATCCATAAATCTACTCTCAAAGGAACTTGCGTATCTTAATCAGTGACGTGCCTTTTTTTAGTCAAGTTGTGTGGTTGTGCGGTATCTTTCTATCATGCTTATTTTGTGTTTTTACTCGTGCCATTTCATATATATGCTGCCTTGCCTGTAGCAATAAACCATTTGGTTGTTAGTCAGCGCTGGTGTTTTGTCCTTCTCTTGTGTCTCGTCTTTGATTGCGCTGTTTTTCCAATTCGTAAAACATGTACCAACCAGCCCGTATTTGCCCTCTTCTGATATAGAAGCCCCTTTATAAGAGGAGTGAGGCGCCATTTTGGCGTTCAGTATAACCGAAATGAGCAAGTTATGCCGGCATTCGTACATGAGCTCAGCTACTTTATGTGACAGACGAACTGATTTGAATATCCGCCTCCGCTGCTGCGTAACTCAAGCCAGGAAGTCTTCTTAACGAATGCTGGAAACCAGTTATGGAGTTTGTACGTAAATTAATAAATGAAAAGACTTTTGGGTGCTATCTCGTATCTTGTCCGTCATGAGCCGGGTGAAACATGGAAGCCAAGGAGAAAGCAATGTTTGCATGATAGCTGAGCCTGCAACTTGTCATTGAGGAAATGGTTTACAGCTTTTTCCCCCTTTTATTTGTAGAAAAGATGGAAGGGAGGGGGGGTGAGTCGGGTAACTGCGTACCCTCACTGTGGATGTGATCGCCTCAGATGTTTAGAGAAAGGAATTCTTTATTCCACTCATTTACTTGCGAAGGATACATTCTTTCCAAGCACAAGCACTCAGCAACTCAGAAATGACATAATCCCTTTTGGACACAGAAAGGTCGTATACGCGAATTCATTTGCTCACACTTTCGCTTGCCTACAACGAGCTTCTTGTCCGACCGAAATTTACGACGTAGCGTCATAACACGCGTCGCGAACGCCAAGAACGTCAAGGTGCTAAGCGTTGGCGCCTTCTCGCAAATGGTTCGGCTTCTTACATAAGAGCGCGGCGCCCGCAGCTGTTATTACGCAAACTCGGCAACCTTGACTCACAGTGCCAGCGCACAGGAGGCGGGTCTTCGCGGCAGCTCTAGCAGGGACACGCACGAATATAGCGTTCGCTGTAGGCTGCCGTACTATAGTGTGCCAAATTGAAGTGAATAACTTCCTGCGGCCGGCGTGCATCGAGAGACGCCTCGTTTTGCACCCCTTTATCGGCGTGGGATGGGTTTCGGAGACATGTGGTAATGCGTGGTGGCGGTAGTGGTCGGGCATGCTGGATACTGCAGAAAGCAAGCCGTCCCCTGGGCGCCGGCCTTAATTCTGTTTCAGCATAAGGGAGCGCTGCCAAGTAGTAACCGTTCAAACGTGTGTGTTGGTTTTTCCGGTAATAGTGTCACATTCGCATGTCCACTATTTTTCGTGAACTTCCTAAGATATATCAAGCACGGCTTACATCTTATGCCGTATATGGAGCATATCCTACTACATTTATTAAAACTGAGTAAGAGATGATAGGACCGATTATGTAATTAACAAATAACTATTGATTGGTTGACTGACTGACTGATTGATTGATTGATTGATTGATTGATTGATTGATTGATTGATTGGTTGACTCCATGTAGAAGCACGGTAACCGCACAAGCCAAAATTTCATTTTCAACTCTTCCGTGTCTTTGCTCAGACAATTCCACCTCTCCTCGCCCCTTTTTTTGTAAAAAATTTGGAAAAATTTTTTAAAGAAGCAATGCAAACGTTGTAAGAAGGCTTAAAAAGTAAAGGTAAATACAGTTTATGCGGAAGAGACAGCCACTGAATTGTTAAAATTATAGGCTGCTCATCCAAGCCTGTATAACGTGCTTCTGGACAAAACAGACACACATCAGGGATAGCCAGTGCATATGTTGTCTAGCTGTCTACTCTCAAGTCGTGTTGAACTTGTTATATTATAATCAAACAGGCGGGGACGTTGATTTTAATTCTTTTGGCTCTCCGACACTAGTAATTGTACCACCTTGTGCATTGTTTCAAAATTAACAGCTTCAATTTAAAAAAAAAATTCGTGCTTATTTTGCGCACATTTCTGATGACACGCTTTAAAAATGTATTTTCCCAATCAATGTTGCTGACAACGGTCGCAAACTTAAGGGCTGACTTCGCCAGTACCTTTAAAGCAAAGGCTGAGATAATGATGACGAAGATGATGATGGGTTTTTATGGCGCAAAGGCGTCTAAGGCCAAAGAGCGCCAAAAACAAGGTTTTTGGTTAGCTCTGGATAAAATATGCACGCATGTTAAAATCAACGCCGGCTGTATAGGGCGTGAGACTAGTGAGTATGTGCATGGTTATAGTGTGCCAGGAGGGTGTATACATTAGGTGGAATGGCTTAAAGTGGAGTGATCATCATCATCTTCAGCCTGACTACGACCACTGCAAGGCAAAGGCCTCTCTCGTGTCTCTTCAATTAACCCTGTCTTTTGCCAGTTGCGGCCACTGTATCCCCGCAAATTTCTTAATCTCATCCGCCCACCTAACCTTCTGCCGCCCCCTGCTAAGCATGGCTTCTCTTGGAATCCACTCCGTCACCCTTAAGGACCAGCGGTTACCTTGCCTTCGCATTACATGCCCTGCCCAAGCACATTTCTTCCTCTTGATTACGACTAGGATGTCATTAACCCGCGTTTGTTCCCTCACCAGCTCCGCCCCTTCCGGTCTCTTAATATTACGCCTATCATTTTTCTTTCCATAGCTCGCTATGGAAAGTGTTGTATAGCGCCTAGAAATTGTGTTAAGAATTGTTGCATATAAAAGACGAAGCCAGGTAGCCTCAACCACAGCCCTCGCTTGAGCAAGAAGGGCGAGGCATCTGGCAGCTACGGTTAGGCTCACGCCGAGAGAACGGATTGACCTGAGCACATTGTGCGGTGCGAAACAGCGGCTGCACTCCTCGAGGCCGATTCACCTCGATACGGAGAGGCGCCGCGAATTTAGACGTCACAGCGCACACCCGCGCCGTTTTATTTCGCGCGCATTTCCAACGGCGAAGCTAGCGGTCCCGTTTTTTTTTCGTGTATTTATTTTCTTATCCAACGCGCCGCGTCGCAGCCGAGAGAAGACGCATTGTGTGCGAAGGCGAAGAAGAACGGCGCACAAGCGATTCGCTACGTCCCCGCAGTCGCCGGGTGAAGAGCGTTCACTCGTGGAGGCGATGGCCGCCTTGGTGAACGCTGTATGCGCACAATCGCCGGGAGGGAACTACGCCGTCACCCTTAAAACGCAGTTTCGTGCTCCCATTAGCGTCCCCGGCCGTTTTTGAGAACGGCTTGTGCAATAACAGTTTTTCACCTCTGTGTATAAGTTTCGAGATAACGCCGCGCTGGGCCGGTCAGTAGCGCTCGTTTGCTTGTCGAGGCGCCCTCTCTCGAGAGAAAGTGTCCCTTCGAACTCCGTACATTTATTGGCTGCAGTACATCCAGTGTCGACTTAGAGCGCTTCACTTGTGCGCCGTGCCCTGTCTCACTAAGAACACAGCGGTACTGTCCAAGCTATACAGGTGACGTCAGCTGGCAGCCAGACGAAATGTCTAAGCCGCTGGCGTGTAAGAACGTTTCGTAATGAAAATTAGCGACTGAGATATACGTGCTGCGATAATAAAATGATTCTAGAAAAATCCTTGTCTTTTTAACTATTCGTGACTTGTCACCCCCGATTTTGTCTGTGGTTGGCTAGTTATCTCTGCGATTAATAAAATTATAATATAATGAAATTAATCGTTATATTGTTACGGGGTAGTTCCGCTTGTGATTGCAGAGAGCGGACACGGAAGACAGGCCTTTCAGACAACAGGCGTTTTCTGTTGTTGTTGTAGCCTTTGACAGAATGGCACATACCCACACTGGGGGATCGGCCAAGAATCGGAAGAGAAAGGTTTGTATTCACCTGTACATAGTAAAGGCAAAAGAAAAGCACACGGGAGAGGAACACCGGGGGAGTCGACCACAAGAAGGGCAGGGAGAGGACCCTGCTCGACCGTCGTCTTCTTCAAAAACCCACGATCTTCTTCTTCTTCCTTCCTTATGCGCATATCAGTGCATGCACCGCCTGCATGCACAATATTATGCAGGTTATGGTATGTTTACCTGTCGTAATTGGATGCGACGCGCGGTGGTTTCTTCGTAAGACTGAAGTGCAGTCTAGAAGTTACCGCTATTCCTTGCGTGAAACGGGTAACTGTATTAGGTCTCTTAGCCGCTGCCGTTTCCTACACTTATTTTCTACTGCATGGCTCTAGCCCGCACGCAAGAACGACGGAACAACCGCTTCGGACTTTCGTTCAACAAGCGTCTATACTTTCTCTACCCGAATGATGTCTTACCACTCATCACTAGTAAAACTGGCGAGCCAAGTTCATTAGCGGAAAAAAATAAAATAAATAAGCCCCTGCGCATTCATATCAAGGTCAACGACCGTGGACGATTCACTTTCTGCCCGCATTCCGCCGAAATGAGTCGCTTGTCCCGAGGAGAAGATAGCCCCGACCGAGCTGCGTACCCGTGCCCCCCCCTCCCCCCCCCCCCCCCCCCCCAACCCTCTAACCTACCTGGCGACTACCTACGGCCAGCGGATGCTCTCACGTCCGAGTCTAGCAGCGTCGGCGTTGACTCGATGTCCTTGTTTTGATAAGTGGGGAATCCGTGTGGGAGCACCCAATACCCGACGTCACTGTTCGCCATTCCTCGCCGCGTTATCTTTCACTATATGCGATTCGCCCATCGAGAGGCCCCGTTGTTGCTCGGTACGGAGTGCCTATATACTTACTTGCTTGTTTTCAACGTAAAGCTCCCGTTTTTCTTTGTTCTTTGTTCTTTTTTATTTTCAATTCACCTTCTGTTGGTCCCAGCCAACGAGGAATCCAAGAACCCAAAGTCGAGAGACGTCTTCACCGACGGGGAACTTTCCACTGCTGTGGTCGGTCGTCTTACAGAGATGCGCTGCTATAGCATTTCTTTGCGGAACGTCGAGTCTTCGTATCAGCGGCGCATTTACAGTTCTCTCACGGCTTAATGTTTTTCGCAAGCCTTCCCCCCTCCGGTCTGCGTTTTATCTCTGCATTTCTCTCCTCCTACAGCGCCGTATCTTTTCCACTCGAACCGTGCAGAGACAGACAGAGAGAGAAGCTCTTAAATTGAAAAGCAAAGATCTTAGCCGGCGTTTAAATCTGCTGACTTGCTACTCTGCGTGGGGAAGAGATTCGGGGAGAGAAAGATCGAATGAGAGAGACAGGTGCAGGGAATGGGATGACAACGTTCAGTGAGTAGAGAATGCGCAGTGAGAGTGCTTAAAGGAGGGATTACAGTTTGTATAGAAGACAAATATCATCTAAAAAATCAAATGAAAAGTTCATAGGGAGTCTCTGCTGTCTATGGCAGGCTAAGGGTCTCAATACAAAGTCAAGTGTTAGGCGAGTGAGTGATTCCATAAGATGTTCATAACGTCCACGCTCCTCGACATACGCCCGGCGTTCTCTTACAAAATATGCTCCACTGTTTCTACGAACCCGCAGTTGTCGTCATGCGGACTGTTCCCTTGACTTAAGCGGAACTCTAAGCCGTTTGTAAACGCAGCGTTTAGACGAAGTCGATAATAAAGAACTTCCAGATGGCGAGGAAGTCTGGGTGGCAGTCTCGATTGGCGATGATGTGTCGGCGAGCTCCACAGCCGGTTTTTTTCTTAGTGAGCTCTTTTTTTTTCTAGATAGTTGGGACGCCTCAGACCTCGTGAAGTAAATCACCCTATACTTCCGGTTTTGACCACCTCTGCGGGCTACTTCATCAGCTACAACAGAAGACTGCGTACAACGTGACAAAACTGCAGTGAGGTTTAGGAGAACTGTCAACAGGGATAATTGGTGTTGAGCAGTGCTAAAAAACAGTCGTTCGAAGCTCTTTAACGCTCAACAATACTTCATGAATGACCGTAAACTTGACTGCTCTGCATTCGGCCAACGTGACTGACGAACGCCATGAGAAAGCACAGCACAGGCACTGGACATAAGAAGAGGCGACACAGCACATACCTTGTCAACGTGCTGCTCTTACATCATATTGAAAAGCTGGCACCAGCTAGCGGAACCACACACTACATGTGCTGAGGGGACCGATCAATCATCAACGACACCTTACGGGAGAACAGCTGTGAAGACCGTCGGGCCATGACTGGACAAAAAGTTCTCTTAACCAATAGCGTTGCATGAATGGTCGATGACCAAGCGGCAGCTAATCAGAGTGTCAAACAAGAAAGCAGCTGAGTATACTCACAAACCGCCCTTAGTTTAGAAAGTCTCCCGAGTCTCGCTATTTGCTCTAGATTTACAAAGCCATTCGATAATTTCACAGCGAATCGCTACTGTCAACGGCAATCTTGCATGCTTTCTGCGCTATGGAATCTCATGTGAATTGCCTGTAACCACGAACCAACACCTTTCTATGAAGTTTCGCCCACCCTAAAGTGAATAAGTGCATGCGCACAGAATTCGCCGACCCTTTCACCCTGCTCGAATCTTCGTGTCGAGCGAATTCACGCCGGCCACAGAATTCGCCGCGCTTCTAGGTGCGCTGTGCGTCCCAGCATACACTTTTTTCTCGGCGGGTGATGTTACAATATCAACGCTCCACCCTTCCACTACCCCGCAATCTGCCGCCTACTCTCCGAGGGGCCTCGGTTCCCCTGATGCGTGAAATGACCTGACATGGGGTTCCGATCGACTCTGATTGCGAAACGTCCCATTTTTCTCCTCTTGCGTCAGTTGTATCATCGGGTCGACCGGCTGCACACCTCCTGAGGCGTTGTTGGTTCTTTAGGGTAGCGAATTCCCAGGGCTTCGTTTTTCCTTTTCTTTGGGCCTTTCTGGCGCGGAAGCGTGCTCAGAGTTTCTCGGGTGTGGGACGCACTGACACGGGCTTTTATCGATAAGAATCCGCTAAACATGCCCTGTCACCGCTCATGAGAGTCCGCTCGGAAGATATGCGCTGTACTGCAGTTGTTCTAGATAAGCTGGTGGTCAGGGAGTCGAGAAGGCTGCCTGCTTTGAAACAGAGTTTATTGAAATGAAAAAGGCGGTAAGCTTGAACTGATCCGCCGTTTTATGCAGCTATTACAGTAGAAAAGCACACAAGTGTGTTATTTTGAAAAAATAAAAGACCAATAATGCAAAAAGCAGCCACTGAACAATCCGCTCCGGAATACTTAATTTGAGAGATGCTGCTTATGGCTTTGTTAAAGAAGGATGGCCATATGATTGTGTGGAAAGTACTCCTCAAGCAGCGCTGCTTGCCTTTGTTACTTCGAGGTGCGTCAAGTTTGATGTGTCCTTCGGCAGTAAGATATGGCGCTCTAAAATGTTCGCATTTGGTTGCGGCCGACCGGTTTCGACACACTTCCTAACATCGCATGCGGTGTATCAGCGGACGCCGTTCCTCTCTGCGCAAACAAGCTGTCAATAGGGCTGTTTTCCTGCATAATAACCGAATACCAAGTAGAAAAAACGACAGAATTGAGCTCAAAATACGTTTTATTGTAGACATTTTTCTGTAGTACTGTAGTATTTCTGTAGTTGTGTCACTACGACAACGGACAGCGTAATACGGAATGCTGAAATACTGAATTCAATAACGAATGCTGAATACTGAGTGCTGAAAGCACATAGTGCCGAGTACATTAGCAGCGCGACGCCCTCATACGCTACAACAGCGTCACGATCGCTCTAGTGGGGCCATAGCTGTCAGGTGAAAGAGGAGAGAATGCAAAACCTCACTGGCACGTGACAGCTGCAGCGGCGATCAGAGGACTCATGCCTTGATCGCAGCCATCAGGTCGCAGCTTAAGAGCTCGCGAAAGCAGAACGCGAGCTATCCGCTTTCAGAGGTCAGAGGTCAAGCATCATTAAAGGTGTGTCTGGGAGCAATGTTGTCTCTTTTTTTTTTTTTTTCATCTGTCTTTTCCACTTCTCTGTTTTCAGTCTTTGAGAGTGCGTGAAATCTCACAACTAATTATTTAATGCTTACAGCGTTCAGTCTTGAATGTGAGTCAGGGCTGATACAAGAAATGTTAGTCAGGGATAGAAATAGATGTATACATGCATCATAAACATCATAACCATCATCAGTCTATATATAACTGCGCCTAACCCTGTCCTGTGCCAATAGCGGCCCACCTTATGCCCGAAAACTTCTCGGTCTCATCCATCCGCCGGATTCTACGTGAATAAATACACACGTACAGCCTTTGTCAAAAGTTTGAAGCCCAGGGGGTTTGCTTCTGAGCCACACTGTGTGGTTCGTAATGCATCTCCAGCGCTCCAAATTTCCTGAAGGTAAGATGATTTCTGGTCCTGCCTCCTCCAATGGGTAGAACTTCTCAGAATGCTTCAGGAGTCCCACTACAAGGCTTAGAAGCAAACCACCTGGGCTCTAAACTTTTGACAAAGACTGTACATAACTTGAGCCAAGTAATAAACAAAGCGCATTTGCGCATTAACCAAGAAAGATAATTGATACCACTCAGAACTGCCATTTTCTTAGGTCCCTTTTCTCAACCCAACGGAAAACATCAAATTATGATTTATACAATAGAAAACGAACATACCCAGCACCTCCAAAAAGCATACTCTTTCTTATTTTATGACACTTCAACACATCAATGCACATCAAAGTGAACACGACAAATTGGGTTGTTTGCGAGCCGCTGTATACCTTCATCGCGCGGTGGAGATTGAAAAAGCATCTATGGGTGGCTCGTTTTTATGATCCCCTTCATGCAGACCCTTTCGCGAAATTCGAACTCGTTTAAGTAGGTTTAGCAAAAAAAAAAAAAAAAGGACTATGGTAGAGAACACGTTTCAAATAGGTTCAAACAGGAAACTGTCCGGAATAACATACCGCTCATCGGTGTGTAGGGAGCGGCCCTAACTGGGGGCGACTTTTTTCTGGCACTTTTTTTTTTTTAATGCGGTGACGTATTCTCATCACAAAACGCGTGTCAGTGGTGCTCGCACTCTGCGTTTTCGCTCCTGCTGCGAACGCCACGCGACCTACAGAGGGCAGAAAATGAAGCAGGCGGTAGGCATTGGGAAGACAGGCGAGTGAATACCGTATCTTCCTGCCTGTAGCCCGCACCTCTGCGTAACATCAGTGTGAGGTGTCCAGGCACTACGACGGCGTTGCATAGAGCTTGAAGAAGGTACCGCGGATTCAGCAACCGATAGTTTTCATCAAACTGTTACTTTCAGCATAATTAAGAGTATGTCAGAGCATCTTGGCTTCTGACAACGGCATTTGAAACTGCTTGCCGTAGAGTTGGGACAATCTCTATTTATTTCTTCGAGCTCCCAAGCAGCACAGGCAATTCGTAGTTTCACTCTGGTCCTTTGTAAGGCCAGCCTTTGCCGATACATTTCCAATACTGGGACGATTAGCTGTGCTGATGGGGCTGTTCCCGCTTAGCTTTGTAATTGTCTTAAAATATATTACAATGCTGCGAAGGCATCATTTTCGAGCGCTTTTTAACGCGAGAACGTTAGTACCGTCATGTCGGCAACAATTGTCCGGCGTCGGTGTTGGCGACCGTTGGAAGCCTCGCGGCCGGAGAAGCAACCTAGGTGAACTACCTAGGTCGCGTGACTTTGTTGCGTCATCACAACTTACCCACCGGATCGTGTGCAAATATGACCACCGTAGCAGGGGCAGGTAAATTAATGACTGGCCGTGACAATTTGCTCGGGAAAGGTGGCAGGTGGGATTTAATGACTCGTGGCGACAGGGTGCTCGGAAGGAGTAACCTGGATTTCGTAAAACCCACCGCTGCACCACTGCGCCAGGAGAGTTTCGAGGACTGCCAGGTGCCTATGAATGCAATGTCGAGAATGTCAAATTTCTCATGTATGGGCATTAAACCAATGACGCCATCGCGTCGCACCCTTATAGTGCGGAGCTCAGGTGACCACTCAAAGCTTTTTCTCCCGGAAAACGCTAGCTTCATAAATCTCCCCATGTTTCAGCACCGTCAAGGCAGCGATGAAACCTGGCAGCCTTTGATTAAAGAAAATAAGAAAAGCGCTAGAAACTATGTCAATTGTATTGTGAAAATCGCGGCAAAGCGCAGAGGTTTGCCTAGTCACCATGGCCGCCACATAATGTCTTTCTTCTTTATTGTCTCGCTTTGTGCGGCACGGGGTAGTCGTATTTTCCAGCCTTCAGTTCCTCGCACGCGCGCGCTTCGGCGACAGCCGATAATCGTTCGGGCAGAGTTTACTCAAAGTGCTTCGTCTGAACTCTCGGCGCTCTGGGGTCACGCAAATTCACCTCTGCGTTCGCAACACACCGACGCCCTGTTTCGCTAAAACGGTGCAACGCTGTAGGAGCCTGCAGCCGGCGTCAGCCCATAACCGTAGGAGCCGCTTTCAATGGGCCGCTCACACACGATGGCGAGACTTGCCATTCAGCGATGAATTTATTATTGGGTTGTCTTGTACCATTATCGATACCTGGATCAATATATACATGGTCTGTTCTGAAAGTAGTAGGACTCATTTTTTTTGACAAAATTTATTCAAGAGAATAGTACAAACGATTACAATTTACAATTTACACGCTGCTGCCAATGCGTTTTACAGTTTTCGTTCGCCTCCAGGAACGCCTGGACCGGAATGCTGTTTAGCTCCCTCGTCACGGCCTGTTGAACCACCTCTACCGATCCGTGATGCTTCCCCTCGAGGGTCGATTTTTTTCTCGGGAATAGAAAAAAGTCTGGCGGGGCCAAGTCGAGGCTGTAGGGGGGCTGAGGCAGCGTTGCCGCCATGTGCCGGGCAAAATATCGGGGTCCTCATTCACATGATGAAGAAGATCCTACCGGTTGGCCTTTTCCTCCTCTGACAACACTCCCAGCATCAACTTCGCGCACGCTTTCCTCATGGATAAGTTTTCTGTCACGATCTCAAAAACTTGGGTTTGAGGAATGCTCAAGTCATCAGCAATCATTCTGATACTTATTCTACGATCTCTGTTAAGTAAATGTCTCACTCGCTACACATTTTCGTTGGTCTTGCTGGTCGAAGGGCGTGTAGAACGGTCGTCTTCCTCCACTCTTTCCTTACCTTCTCGGAACACCTTGTGCCACTCAAAAAACACCTGATCTGCCCATGGAAGCGTCACCGTAGGTCTCCTTAATCATGCTGCGAGTCTCTTTGCCGTTGTGCCAAGATTTACTCAAAATTTGATCGCGTATCGCTGATCCAGTAAGCGCTCGACGATTCTGTGTGACGAGACGTTTCGACAGGGGTTCACAGTACAAGCGACCTCCTCTCTTCAGTGGCCGAGAGCCTACTGCCGATTTTCCCCAGCATTCCCAATATCCCCCTGCCACGATCCTGCACGCGCAGATCGCCTCTCGTCCGCCCGTTCGCCCAGGAAAAAAAACAGTCCTACTACTTTCAGAACAGACCCTGTATATAAGAAATATTTTTTACGCATAAAGGTGTCGTCTAATCAGAAAGGGGTAAAAAGGAAATAAGTTGTCCTCCAGCGAATACTTTTATAACAGGGTTTGGGCTAGAGGATAGGCTCATCCATTTTTTGCTCCCATATAGACGCATACTCGCATTTAGAGTGTACTAGCAATATAATATTCAATTACCGCATTCGACAAGTGGCAAGGCTAATGTGAGAACAACACCTTTTCCTCTTATTCGCTAAATATTTGTCGTCTGCACGAATAGCACTTTTTCTTCTTTCTCACTCGTGTCCATGCCCTCCGCCCTGCTTTCTTTCTTTTTTCATTGTGGTCTGCACAGCTTTTACCCACTAGGCACTTTCAATTTCAGGGCAAAAGTGGCAACATAAGTCTTCGTTAACCATGTGTGAACGCCGTGTTTTCTCTCATGTTGTTTGCATAATGGTTCTTTACGGGTACGGGCGAAAAAGTTCGCCAATGCAACCTCTGTCTGGCTGACGCCTAACCGTACGCATGCTTCCACTACACTGCACGGCACTCGTGAGAACGATCGAAGTCACGTGACAGCACGGTGGCGCGCGCCGTTCACGCGGTCCTTTTGTCATTGCGACAGCATTGGTCTTGACGTCGCCGTACGCCGCAGGGACAGACGCAATACACTGTACATACAAAAATAAGAAACACAAGAACAAACGGCAATATAGGCAGCGTGCGCGCAGCAAATGCGAGAGAATTAAGGCGATGCGGGTGACCGCAGAGGTCGCACCGCGACCGACGCCGCATCATCATCGACTGTGCGCGGCGACAACCGAGGAATGTCGAAATACTTTCGCTGCAGAGATTCTGCACGCTTTCGGGTCACTGCGTCCAACACTGTATACCTATACAATGACGTCAATGATGGAGCCGCGCACAAAGGGCTGATAATTGTCTCTTGCCAGCATAATTTCGTTGGGCACTCGAGAGGCCTCAGCAGTAATGGCTTGCTACTTTTCCTTTCCAGATTTTCGGCTGTGTCTTTTAGCTTCCATTGCAAGCTCGCCTGGATTTATTTCTTTTTAAAACTGACTGCTGATGATCGTGTTCTCTAATGGCGTCACTTTCATCTGTGGAGCGTCCCCCAGACACGGCGAACAGTATGTCACATGGTATACTCACCGATAATTGTTTCCCTCTTCCGCTGAGGCATTTAGTTCTTGCTTTGATTTAGTAGTAGTTTAGTGGTTTTATCACGAGTAACGCTAATCTTGTTAATCTTGCTGCTCCATGATGTTCCTGATCGGTGCGTATAGCCACAGAAATTCGCAACATCTCTGAGAGTCTGTCACAGATTATGATGATGATTTGACTTTATTCACACAGTGACAGCTTAAGCAAAGAGCGCCATGGCTTACTTAGTCGACCCGTACGAAGCCAGCTGCCCTTTTTCATCCCAGGCAAACTGAGCACCAGTCCAGGAGAAACATTGTACCCACTGGAAAACCGGCGTGCACTCGGAGGCACTGGGGATCCAGCGCCGCACCTCCCACATACAATGCGTGCGCTCAAACCACTAGGCCATCGCTGCGGAGTATTATTTTCTGATTGAACGCTCCCATCACTTCCATCACTTCCGTCGCTAAATATACGGAATACTTGCGGTTGGAAAAGGACACAAATACCCTCTTCAAAACATGCGAAGTTCTAGCTTTCACATAGATTTGAACAGATGTTTCGATCTGCTTTTTTTTATAACCTCAGAATTAAACACCGGTGCCGCGTTTTAAAAGCCTCCTCCGGTTGCTAACTGCAACAAATTACTATGCTTTGCTCTGGGAATATATACCTCCATTGCCAAGAGTAAGCGTTCCGTACGTTTAGTGACAGAAATCTACTCCGGAACTGGGCCACATACCCTGTCCCCAAAATGGGTGTGCGCTAGAGGATAGCTCACCCCCTGTTTACTCCCATACACTCTTATTTGTGTTTAGAGTGTGGCACTGTTGTCCAATCTTCTCGTCATCGTGAGGTCGCATATTAGGATCCCCTCATCATTGGCGACTGCGCTCCCCGCATCATGGACGCGCAAACTATAAGATGTTCGCATAGCCGTCGTCGATTTAGGATCGCGCTCGCGGTGGGTGACTCCCGTGAAATACTCCCTCCGGCTTCTGATTCCATTGGGTGATAAATTTGCTCTACAACAGTAGCGAGCGAGTGGCTGATGCAGCACTCACGCGCCACCTGCAGATGTCATAAAATCGCACCGCTTCGAACGATATCGCCTCACGTTCCAACCAACGACTAGACAGATCTGCAGCTCTGTCCGGTGTCCGTGGAAAGCGGAAAGGTTAGGGAGCAAAAACAAAGAGAAAATGACAGGGACATGAATTGCGCTACAAGCTCCAACCACCTGATCACACAGTACTCGCGCAAGTAGAAGGAAAAAAAAAATGATAACACTATGGGTGTACGTGCGCACCGCTACAGTGTTGCACGTGGAAGTTCCAAGAAACTGATACATGTTATCAATATCAAGTGCACTATTTCAAGTTCTTTTTCTTTATGCCTTTCTTTTCGTCGCCTTTTTCTTGGATTGCTATCTTTTTCGTTTAGTTTATTTCTATGCTTCTTTCTTTCTTTCTTTCTTTCTTTCTTCCTTTCTTTCTTTCTTTCTTTCTTTCTTTCTTTCTTTCTTTCTTTCTTTCTTTCTTTCTTTCTTTCTCTCTCTCTCTCTCTCTCTCTTTCTTTCTGTCTTTCTTTCCTTCCTTCCTTCTTTCCTTCCTTCTTTCCTTCTTTCATTCCTTCTTCCCTTCTTTCATTCCTTCTCTCCTTCTTTCCTTCTTTCTTTCATTCTTCCTTTCTTTTTTTCTTTCCTTCTTTACTTCTTTCTTTCTTTCTTTCTTTCTTTCTTTCTTTCTTTCTTTCTTTCTTTCTTTCTTTCTTTCTTTCTTTCTTCGCGCGCCTTCACTGTACTCCGCTTTTCATCACTATCCTCGTTCTCGTTTCCACCTCATTTGGTCGTCATCGGATCGTGCGAGCGTATGTTTGCTCTGTGCGTATTGTGGCGCAGTGCGGTTGTTTCCAAGTGCATGGAAACCCACACCGCACTGCGCATGGTGTTTCGCGTGCTGGATTGCTCTCAAAGCGCTCTTCCCGTGACTCACGCGAACGGCTGAATTACTTCCTCGCGGCGCAATGTTTGATCAGACTTCGATTCACGGTTTGCGTGTCGGTCGCGGTCGTGCTCACACTCCGTCGCGCTCAAGCGCCTTCTTGCGAAACAAGTGTACCAGCCGGAACCGATAGTGTTCATCGGGACGGACGTAATGTAGCAGGCTCTAGTCATATTCTATTACATTCTGGTTCTTTTTGCCCGTTATTATTGACTCGAGCCGAACCACGCCCCGATATTGTTAGAGCCTGCCTGCCGCAGCGGTGTATACGAGAGGAAAGGGATAGTATACATAAAAAAGATGGTGGGTCGTGTTATAACGGCCTACTTCAAGATGGTGGGTCGTGTTATAACGGCCTACTTCACCGGTATCTTCTTTATGATTCGTTATCTCCCTCACTATACTGAACGCGTCGTATAGGTCTTTCTGCCCAACCAACACGTCCTTCTTCTAATAAATACCCGTCCTAAAAGTACTGCAGCGCGGTCTGTCTTTTGCGAACCACCTGTTATCAATCATCGCATCGTTTTCGTCAGTTTACAAATCCATCAACCTCCAATAACCGTCCCTGGGGCTCACTCTTCCGCTGATTTACATTAGTGTGATTCTACCGACCATCACTCAGCGTATTAAAAATGTGGAGAATGAATAATGATAGAACCTTCCGATTGCTTTCTCTCTCTACCTATACACCCTTATTGACCCCTTAAGCATGCGGCCCTCACATGCTGAACGAGAAACCTGCATTTCACTTCTCAAAAACAAACGTATATAATTTCTGCGGACTTTAAATAACTTTCGTCAAGAAATCACTGATTTAACCAACACGGATGTCTGCACATTAGAAGGGGCTCTTGATCTATTGCGTTAATAAACGACGAATCATCAACTGTTCTTGCGTGCGCGAGCAACGTTGTGAGTTACGTGACTGGTTAGCTGGTGACAAGGGTCGTAATTTGGTGACGATCCTTTTATTGCAGCGGTGGCTTTTAAAGCCAAGGTTCCCGATTTCCAGGCGTTGTTGGCGTTGCAACACAACAGGCGACGTAACGCTTGATATCATGACAACGCACCACGCTCTGATCTCTTCGACTTACCAAGCTCAGAACTACTCAGAATAGGCCCTGAGCAGCTCAAGACTGTGTGCAGACCGGAAGTAGATGTGCGTAAAACATAGAGGCAGTATGGAGCTAACCGAGGGGTTCCGGTTCCTAGGCACTCGGTACAGGTCCCTTACATATGAATTGGAGCAACCAGTTTGCACAAAAGGACGAATATTTCGGTTATATGTCCGATGAAGTTGGAAATGAGTTTTGGATGTTGTAAGCGAAGAGAAAAACTAGTTAGGAAACAGAAGAAAACATGCTTGTCGCACATAATTATGGAGAATGGAAAAAATTGTTTCCTTTCGTATTGAAGGGACTTTCACATCGAAGAGACGCTCGCCCGACGCTCGCTGTTGGTTTCACAACAAAAACTGTGACTCACCAGGATGTCATGCAGGCCGTTAGTGATTTCTCTCGTCAGGAACACGTGCCCCTTTTATCATCGACTGGTATTAATGTCCCATCGCTGCGGCGCCACTCGCACAATATAAGCCAAAGATGGTTGTCGTTTCATCGGCAAGAAATAGAAAATAAATTAGAGATGTCGAGGGGGAAGGTAGAGTCACCCATCCAACCTTCCTGATAATAAAATTTATCTCTCTGTGACAAAAAAAAAAACACTCATGAAAGGCAAACCTCATGAAACAAATTTACCATGATGAATGATCACTACTTGCGTACACCACAAAAGCAGATGTGTGCAGCTCATTTCCTGAATACATCAGCTTACGTCACATTCAGACGTCTACCCGAAAGACGCGACCGATAATATTTACGCATAGATTTACTGCTTTACCTCCGCATCCGCCTCTACTACGATGTAAAGTCATGACGTGGATTCGCGTATTTTCGGGCGCATGTAACAACCGCTCAAGCTGTCACCGGCGTCACACCACCGCAGCCTGTGCGGATATATATATATATATATATATATATATATATATATATATATTTGAGAGAAGCCAACAGCCACAGAAACCAAGGGGCACAGGGGATCTTTAATTTATTTATTCATTTTGTGGTGTTGATCAATTTATAATATTACTGAATATGTTATCGCTTAAAGCTAATTGAATAGAAAAGCAGAAGAAAAAATAAATAAATAAATAAATAAATAAATAAATAAATATATATATATATTGTTGTGTCCCCTTATTGCTTTTGTGTGTGTGCGCCCCCGCGTCCTCCTCCTAACGACCACTTCCTAACGACCACTCGCCCCTCGTCGCACGCTGTCGCCAGATGCCCCCCCACGGTGCGCCCCCGCACCCTCCTCCTGTTCTGGGAAGCCACTCCCTCCCGTGGACGCTTCTCCGCTCCCTCCTTTCTTCGGGCGGCCAGTTCGGCTCCTGCCTCGGTCGACGCTGGTCGCACCCTCATCGGCTTTAAATAAACGAAGTCTAAAAGTACCGTGTGCGTCTTTCGCTGCATTCAACACAGCGACCGGACACGACATATATATATTGTAGCGTGCAACGCCAAAAAGAACACCCGCGCAGAGACGAAAAACCTGCGGCGGTCACCCAGTGGTTTGAGCGCGCGCGAGAGAGCCAACTAACTTCTTCCTCTTCTAGCGCAGGCACTACTTCTGTCTCTTCTTCGAATGCATGTATCACTGCCCCCCTCTTCTGCAGCATCGACACGATGCGGCTAGGAGAGAAAAGTCAGCGAAAGGGTAGAACACAGCTGCAGTGGACCGCAGTTCAGTCAGGTAGCCGGTCGTGGTAAGGCTTCATGCGAACAACGTGTACGACGTCAGTTCGGTGCGACCGGCGCGATGAACAAGCTGTCGGGGCGGGAGCAACTGCATAAGTCACATCACTGATGCGGCGCACTACTTCGTAAGGGCCGAAGTATCGGCGCAGCAGCTTTTCAGAGAGCCCGCGGCGACGAACAGGTATCCAAATCCACACAAGGTCGCCGGGAGCATAACTGACGAAACGGCGTCCACAGTTGTACTTAGTGGCGTCAGCCTCCTGTTCACGGTGGATGCGCAGGCGGGCCAGTTGACGCGCTTCCTCAGCACGCTGAACGAAGGTATCTACGTCGATGTCAGCGTCAGAGTCGCAGTAAGGGTCGACGGGCAACATAGCATCCAACGGAGTGGTCACCTGGCGACCGAAGACAAGCTGAAAGGGGGTCAGTCGGGTTGTTTCCTGCAGGGCGGTGTTGTACGCAAACGTTACGTACGGCAGAATGGCGTCCCAAGTTCGATGCTCGACGTCAACGTACATTGATAGCATGTCGGCTAGTGTGCGGTTGAGTCGCTCTACCAACCCGTTTGTCTGCGGGTGATACGCCGTAGCACGTCGGTGGCTAGTGTGCGTCAGAGTCATCACGGACTGGGTTAAGCGGGCCGTGAAAGCAGTTCCCCGGTCAGTAACAACAACGGCGGGTGCTCCATGACGCAAGACAATGTTGTGGACGAAGAACTGCGCCACTTCAGCAGCAGTGCCTTTTGCAAGAGACGTGGTCTCAGCGTACCGTGTGAGGTAGTCAGTCGCAACGACTATCCAACGCTTTCCAGACGAAGACTTCGGAAATGGGCCAAGGAGGTCCATGCCCACTTGATGGAAAGGGGTCTTCGGTGGATCGACGGGGTGAAGAAATCCGGCCGGTTTCAATGGAGGAGTCTTCCGACGTTGGCATTCACGGCATGTTTTGACGTAGGCCCGCACCGATGGGAGTAACCTGGGCCAATAATACTTTTGTCTAATCCGCGCGAGTGTACGGCTGACTCCAAGGTGGCCGGCGGATGGTGCATCATGACAGGCACTCAAGATCTCAGACCGCAGCTGTGATGGTACGACAAGTAGGAACACTTCTTCGCTGTTGGCAAAGTTGCGCTTGTAGAGAACACCAGACCGTAAAGTGAAGGTGTGAAGCCCTCGAAGAAAAACACGCGGAATGGGAGCTTCACTGCCTTCGAGGTAATCGATGAGCGGCGCCAACTCCGTGTCCGCCCGCTGAAGCTGCGCCATTTGGGTGGTACTAACAGAGCCCAGGAAAGGAAAATCATCGGTGGTTTCTTCGGTATTGATTGGGATAGGCGCGTGCGACAGACAATCCGCATCCTGATGCTTGCGGCCAGACTTGTAAACTACTGTTAAGTCGTATTCTTGCAAGCGTAAGCTCCATCTAGCCAAGCGTCCTGAGGGGTCTTTGAGGCTCGCCAGCCAGCATAAGGAGTGGTGGTCGCTTACCACACGGAAGGGTCGTCCGTAGAGGTACGGTCGGAACTTGCAGATGGCCCATATCACTGCAAGACATTCTTTCTCCTTCGTAGAATAATTGGTCTCAGGAGCGCGTAAGTGTCCGACTAGCATAACTGATGACCCGTTCTGCACCGTCTTGCCACTGGATCAGTACTGCACCAAGGCCAACATTGCTGGCGTCAGTGTGGATGTCCGTGGCAGCATGCTCGTCGAAATGGCCGAGTATCGGAGTGCTTTGCAGACGGCTGCGAAGCTCGACAAATGCAACCTCTTCGTCGGTCCCCCACAGGAAGGGCGTGTCGTCACGGGTCAGTGCGTTCAGCGGTTCCGCGATTTTCGAGAAATCTTGAATAAAGCGCCTATAATAGGAGCACAGGCCTAAAAACCGGCGAACGGCCTTCTTGTCAGTTGGGCGTGGAAAACCTGAGACGGCAGCAGTCTTGTCAGGGTCCGGGCGAACACCTTGTGCGCTGACAACGTGACCAAGAAAGCGAAGTTCCTCAAAGCCAAAATGGCATTTCTCGGCTTTGATGGTGAGTTGCGCGGATTTGAGCGCTTGTAGCACAATGCGCAACCGCTCCAAGTGTTGGTCAAAGGTGGGCGAAAATATAACGACATCGTCCAGGTACACCAGGCAGGACTGCCATTTCAAGCCGGAGAGGACAGTGTCCATCATGCGTTGGAAAGTGGCCGGTGCTGAGCACAGACCAAATGGGAGCACTTTAAACTCATAGAGGCCGTCAGGCGTCACGAAAGCCGTCTTCTCCCGGTCTCTCTCGTCCACTTCGATTTGCCAGTACCCGCTTTTAAGATCCAATGACGAGAAGTATCTGGCGTTCCGCAATCGGTCGAGCGCGTCATCTATTCTGGGCAGCGGGTAAACGTCCTTTTTGGTCACGCTGTTAAGTTTCCTGTAGTCCACGCAGAAACGCAAAGTATTGTCCTTCTTTTTGACAAGAACCACAGGCGATGCCCACGGACTGGTGGACGGCTGAATGACATCGTCTGCAAGCATCTCGGCAACCTGATTCTGAATGGCTTCTCTCTCCACCGGGGAAACACGATATGGGCGCTGGCAGACGGGTCGCGTAGTCTCGTCAGTAATGATACGATGCTTGGCAAGTGGAGTTCGGCCGACCTTCGAGCACGTAGCGAAACAGTCCGCAAATTCTGCCAAGAGGGCCGACAGAAGATCCCTCTGAACCGACGGCAAGGCAGGATTTATTCTGACTGACTGAAGAACGTGATGTGGGCCAGCATACTCCGGAGAGGGTCCTCCTACGGTGCACAAACCTGGAACCTCAGCAACGTCGTGGAGGAAGGCAATAGCCATGCCTTTGGCCAGGTGCTGATATTCGTTGGCAAAGTTAGTCAGGAGGACGTGGGTGCGGCCGTCACGTAGTTGGACGAGACCTCTTGCAACGGCAAGTCCCCGCTTAAGCAGCAGTGGACTATGGCTGTCCGCTAGGCCCTTGTAGTCATGAAAGAGGTCGTTCCGCACGAGCACCAGAACACTGCACCGCGGCGGCACCGCGACGTCGTTCTCGACAATGCGCAGAGCGTTGCTGCAGGGATCGCGGGAGTCAAAGCGCGCCACGGCCTGTTTGGTCGAGAACGTGACACGTGCCTCCTGAAAGTCAATCACAGCGCCGTTCGACTGCAGGAAGTCGATCCCCAGAATCAAGTCTCTGGAACACTCGGGGAGTACGACAAATTCACCAACGTACGTAAAACCACTAATCCCAACTCTAGCCGTGCACTTGCCCACAGGGGAAATTAGGTGGCCACCAGCGGTGCGAATGGGGGTCCCCGTCCACGGTGTCAGAACCTTCTTAAGTTCTCCAGCGAAGGCACGGCTCATAACAGAGTAATCAGCACCGGTATCGAGCAGCGCGGTAATGTCAGTGCCATCAATTGTCACACACAAATCGGATGCAGCGTATCTGATACTGTCGCTGCCTATCTCTGTCCGGGTATCGTCGGCTCGAGGGTTCCGCGATGGAGGATCTTGACACGTCCCGACGTCAGCGGCCTTGCCTCCAGAGGTCGCTGGTGTTAGTTTTCCCGACGCGGACTCGGCGAGCGACGGCCAGCAGAGCTACTCTGGCGGCCAGGGCTGGAAGAGCGATAACGGAGAGGCGAAGGGGAACGGGACTCGCGCCTTCCAGAGTAGGCAGGGTTCTGGCGTGCCCAGAGATGCTGTGCAATCTCATGCGGTCGTTCGCCGTTCTGAGGGCAGGGTGCGTCGGGATGGAAACCGCGAAGGCCCACTTGGCGGTACGGACAGGCGCGGTAGAGGTGACCAGGCTCCCCACAGTGGTAGCAGAGAGGCCTGCGGTCCGGTGTACGCCACAAATCCGACTTGCGAGGGCGTGGCCCAGCTGTAGCAGATGCGGTTGCAGAATACGTGGCGATGTTACTCACGGAGGTCGACGGGGTCACACCGTAGCCAGGCACGCTTGCGTGACATGTGCCGATGTTGCTCACGCCAGGCGTTGGGGTAATGGGACCGTAGCCTGTCGTGCGACGTACAACAGATGCGTACGTGGGTCGGTCATCGAACCGGGATGGCGCTTCGGGGACAGGAGGTGCCTGCGCAGCCTGTCGCACCTCGTCCCTGACAACTTCGGACAGCGCTGCCAGCGGCGCAGGTGCAACCTGAGGCAGATGGATCCGTTGCAGTTCTTCCCGGACAACGGAGCGAATTAGTTCACGCAAGGTGTCTGCACTGCCGCCGAGACACGACGAAAAGCCTTCGGGCACCATGCAGTTGATGTCCCGGTTGTACTGGCGGGCCCGTTGTTGCAGCGTCGTCTCCATCGTGGTCGCCTCGGTTAGAAATTCCGCCACCGTGCGGGGTGGGCTGCGCACGAGGCCCGCGAACAGCTCCTGCTTAACCCCACGCATGAGATGGCGCAGCTTCTTCTCCTCTGTCATGTTGGGGTCGGCGCGCTTGAAAAGACGGGCCATGTCTTCGGTGTACATGCGCACGCTTTCGTTCGTGCGCTGATTTCGGGAGTGCAGCGCAGCTTCAGCCTTCTCCCGGCGGTCAGCGTTGGGGAACGTAGCCAGGAGACTCCGGCAAAACGTCTCCCAGGTGGGAAGTGTAGCCTCGTGGTTTTCAAACCACGTCCGAGCAGACTCTTCCAGGGCAAAGTAGACGTTATTCAGCTTGCGCTCGTCGCACCAGCCGTTGTAGCGTGCGACCCGCTCGAACGTCTCCAGCCAGTCCTCAGCGTCTTCGAACACGTCACTGTGAAAAGATGGCGGTGTTCGCGGTGGGTGGCAAAGGATCACCGCCAGGGGCCTGGTGTCAGCGGCCATGGCAGTTGGACTCGACGGTAGAGGCTGGATCGGCGGCTGGGTCCTGGTGTCAGTGGCCATGTCAGTTGGACTCGGCGGTCGAGGCTGCGTCGTCCTTGTTGGCGGGGGAAGGGGCCCAAATTCAGGCGACTCTCCGCGGAGACGGCGGCTGGGTCGCTGGTGAACCGGTGTGAGGTCCGTAGTGACGCTGTACGGAGTTTGCAGGTCGGGAAGCGTACCCAGCACCTCCACCAAACTGTAGCGTGCAACGCCAAAAAGAACACCCGCGCAGAGACGAAAAACCTGCGGCGGTCACCCAGTGGTTCGAGCGCGCGCGAGAGAGCCAACTAACTTCTTCCTCTTCTAGCGCAGGCACTACTTCTGTCTCTTCTTCGAATGCATGTATCAATATATATATATATATATGACTCCTGAAGAAGATCGGTCTTCCGATCGAAACGTCGAGTTGAATAAATATGTTTCCTTTAACGAAGCGTATACTTCGCTATATATATATTGTTACGTGCTTAGCACGCACGGGGGTTTATTCACAGAGGGGATCGGTCGGAGCAGGATGGAAGCAGGCAGCCTACCAGCGTTCCTCAGCTCTTTTTCTTCCTTTCTCCCTGCCGGTCAGTCCTTCATCTTCTGCTTCTTCCGTCGAGATTCTGTGGAAGCACGTGACATTTCCCTCCTCGCAGACGGAGCCCGTCGGGCGAGTTACGTAGACCGTCTGGGATGGAATCGCTTGAGACGGGCTACATGCACCACCTGAGACTGGCGTGACCGTCGACCACTAGCAGTTAGTCGTGATATAACGTAATTAACGTCACTTATGCACTCCAACACAACAAACGGTCCAGTGTAGTGGGACAGCAGTTTCTGACACAGACCACGCTTGCGTAGAGGGGTCCACAACCACACAATGTCACCAGGAACATAAGAAACTTCTTGGTGTTGGACGTCGTAGCGGTTCTTGGAACGCTCTTGAGAAGATAAAATTCGAACGCGGGCAAGCTGGCGAGCTTCTTCAGCTCTGCAGAGTGTGGTCGCAAGAGAAGGTTCGTCGTGGATGAAAAATGGTAGAATGGTGTCAAGGCCGCAGCGAGGTGAGCGAGCATAGAGCAGGTAAAAGGGGCTGTAGCCTGTTGTCTCATGTTGCGCTGTGTTGTATGCATGAGTAATGAACGGGAGGACGCCATCCCAGTCCTTATGATCTGCAGCGACGTACATAGCGAGCATGGTGGTGAGCGTCCGATTAGTGCGTTCTACCACCCCGTTCGTTTGGGGATGATATGGCGTGGAGTGGCGAAAACTGCAGCTGCTGAGGCGGAGAAGTTCTTCAACAACGTCCGCTGTAAATTGGCGTCCACGGTCGCTAATGAGAACTGCAGGAGGGCCGTGCCGAAGAATGACGAATCGAAGTAAGAAGTTAGATACTTCAGACGCAGTAGCAGCTGGTATCGCGGCTGTCTCACAATAACGGGTTAAGTGGTCTACGCACACAAGAATCCATCGATTTCCTTTCGAGGACCGTGGGAAAGGTCCAAGGAGGTCAATGCCAACTTGCTCAAACGGGGCTGTTGGAGGTGTGATTGGCCGCAGTTTGCCCGGTGGACTTGAAGTCGGCAGCTTAAAGCGCTGGCATTGCACACAGCTGGCTACATAGTGCTGGATGGTTGAACGCATGTTAGGCCAGTAAAATCGTTGTTGTGTGCGGTGGAGTGTGCGTGTCACTCCCAAGTGCCCAGACGTGGCGTCGTCGTGCATCATTTCAAGAACTGTGATGCGTAGGTTTTCGGGTACGACAAGAAGCATGCGTGCTCCTCCAGAAGCGAAATTCTTCTTATAAAGCAAACCGTCGCGAATGCAAAAAGTATTCTTTACAGAATCTTGAGCGGCATCAAACAAAGAGGTTAATGTTTGGTCTTTGCGTTGCTCAGTTCGGAAAACTTCAAGATCGGGGAAGGCTTGTGAAAGTGACGCCAAGTATTCATCAAAGTTGTCTGCGTCGTCATCAGTCGTTTGAAGCGGCAAGCGGGAAAGACAATCGGCATCTGAGTGTTTACGGCCGCTTTTATGCACCACAGTGAAATTAAATTCTTGTAGGCGCAAAGCCCATCGAGCAAGCCGGCCACAGGGGTCACGAAGACTCACTAGCCAGCAAAGCGAGTGGTGGTCGGTCACGACGGTGAAAGCATTCCCGTACAGATAGGAGCGGAAGCGCTGGACAGCGAAAACAACGGCGAGACATTCTTGCTCAGTAACCGTGTAATTTCTTTCGCTCTTACTCAATGAACGGCTGGCATATGCTACCACGTGCTGATCGTGACCATGGCGTTGTATAAGTACAGCGCCGATACCGATACCACTTGCATCAGTGTGCACTTCAATTGGTGCAGATGGGCAGAAGTGGCGTAGGATGGGGCCCGAGGTCAAAAGAAATTTCAGATGTCGGAAAGCTGCGTCACATTCGCTGGTCCAATGGAACGGTGCATCTTTATGCAGCAAACACGTGAGTGGGTAAGCAATGTCCGCAAACCTAGCTATAAAGCGTCGAAAGTACGAGCAGAGCCCTAAAAAACTCTGCAGCTCTTTCACTGATTGGGGCACCGTAAAACTTTTGACAGCTTCAATTTTCTTTGGATCTGGTCGAACACCTTCTTTATCAACTAAATGACCAAGAACAATTGTTTCACGGTTCCCAAAATGACATTTCTTGGAATTGAGGATAAGGCCAGCTCGTTCCATGCAATCAAGCACAATATCCAGGCGGCTGTTGTGCTCACTAAACGTTTTGCCAAAAATTACAACGTCGTCCAAATAACATAAACAAATTTGCCACTTGAGGCCACGCAGGATTGTATCCATGAACCGCTCGAATGTTGCAGGTGCATTACATAATCCGAAAGGCATGACGTTAAACTCGTAAAGTCCGTCTGGTGTTATGAATGCCGTTTTTTCCCTATCTGCAGCGTGCATGGGGATTTGCCAGTAGCCGGATCTCAAATCAATAGAAGAAAAGTACGAAGCGGAGTGCAGACAATCAATTGCGTCATCTATACGTGGAAGCGGGTAGACGTCCTTCTTCGTGGCCGTATTTAAGCGACGGTAGTCAACACAGAACCTCCATGTGCCATCTTTTTTCTTAACAAGGATAACTGGAGCTGCCCAAGGACTGGAAGACTCTCGAATTATGCCTCGCTTTAGCATCTCTTGAACTTGGTCATCTATTAACTTACGTTCAGTGGCTGAGACTCGATAGGGTTTCTGGCGTATAGGAGGTGCGGAGCCGGTGTTGATCGTGTGATGAATACGACTGGTAGGCGGTGGTGTAGAATCGTCTTTGGCAAAGTCGAACACGAACACGTGCTTCAGAAGGAGTTCCACTAGAGTGCGACGCTCGGTTGTGGGAAGAGCCTGATTAATCATAGTCTTAACTTGGGTCTCCATATCTCTTTTCACGTGCTGCTCACTGACAGAGTTGGTTAACGTCGCGACGGAACCTGACACACCTTCCTCGAAACGGGCGAGTTTGAGGCCCCGGGGCAACACAGCTGGCTCTTCAGAGTGGTTCACTGTCCACAGCTCGGTACGGCCTCCCACCACGGGAACGACGCAACGAGGCACGACGATACTCTTCTTAGAGCAGGCGAGTGTCGTAGGCTCTGCCACAGCTTCAAAAGATTCGCACTGATTGTGAACAGAGGAAACCCGCACGAATGCTGCGGAGAAAGCTGGTACAATAGTGTCTTCTTCCACCGCAAATGCTCCAAAATCCGGTGTCGAGTTATCCACAAGAGCTGAAAGTAGTGAAGAATTCAAAGAAATTTCTCCCGTACGACAGTCTAAAGTTGCACCACACTCTTGCAGAAAATCAATCCCAAGAATCACATCATGCGTTGACCGTGGTAGCACTGCGAATTCTGTTCTAAACGTTAGACCACCAATAACAACATCCGAAGCACACACACCAAGTGGAACCAAAGGTTCACCACCGACACCACGGAATAACGCTGCACGGTCACCACTAAACATCACTTTCCTACCTAAACGGTTCTTAAACCTCAAACTCATAACGGATACGGTAGCACCAGTGTCCACAAGAGCCATTGTTTTCACACCATCAATAAACACTTCCAGTTTGTTCTTCAACATAAACACGGGCAGAGGTATATTGGACGTCATCGACTCGCCGGCGGCCTCACCTCCATCGGCCGCGCCTCCTAGTTTCCCGGAGGCGGAGGGGATGCACGACGTCGAGGAGAAGGTGACCGCCGTTGGCGCTGAGGTGGCGGCGTCACACTGCGGTCAGATGCAGGTGATGAACTCCGCAAAGTGCTCGGACGGTACGGGTCCCAAGCGGACGTTGGGGGTCGCTGCTGCGCGGTGTGCCGTTGTCCGTAAGTAGGCGCCGGGGGTTGGCAGTCTTGAGAAGTCGGGAAACGACGGCGGCAATATCTAGCGATATGCCCTGCAATACCACACCGGTAGCACAAAGGTTGAGAGCGCCAGCGACCGCCATAAAAGTCCTGGCGAACAAAGTCGCGACGTTGGCTGGAGCCAGGATCTCGCTGCTGACGAACCACGTCTTCTGGGTAAGTGGGCCTCCTTTCCGTCGGCTGGTGGCCATAACGTTGGGCAATGTTCCGATCTTCCATGGGCAAAGTGCCGTTAGGTTGAGCCCACGGAGTCGACAGGGCGGCAACATCGTCCTCCGGTGCAGAACTGTGCCGCGGATATTCTGTGCGGCAGAAGGTGTCCCGGGATCTTGACAATTCCTCGCGCACAATCTCTCGAATCATATCAGCCATAGAATTTGGAGGACAGGCTTCAACACTGGCTATAGAGGTGACATTGGCCAATCTTCCGAATTTAGGGGTGATTCGACGCAGCTTAAGAGCTTCAAATGTTCTGCAATGTTTGATAACGTCAGCGGTGGTGCTCAGGCTCTCTTTACTAATCAGGAAATTGTAAACATCTTCCGCAATTCCTTTTAGAAGGTGGCCGACTTTATCTTCTTCAAGCATACTGGAGTTAACTAGCTTGCATAACTTTAAGATGGCTTCGATGTATGCCGTGCAAGTTTCTCCGGGTACTTGCGCGCGGTGAAGCAATGTCTGTTCCGCACGCTTCTTCTTAGCCGATTCATCCCCAAAATTTTTCTTGACCTCGGTCGTAAATGTAGCCCATGAACTCAGTGTATCCTCATGATTGTCGAACCAGTCAAGGGCCGTGGCGGCAAGGAAAAACACTACGTTAGCCAGTTTAGTAGCAGCGTTCCAGCGATTGTATTTGCTCACCCGCTCGTAGTGTTTCAGCCACTCGTCAACGTCCTCTTCAGGTTTACCAAAAAATGTGCGGGGCTCTCGATAATGTGGCCAGTTGTTCGCTGTGGATATCCCCGGTTGCTCGGCATTGTCGTCTCCAGGCATGTCCGATGGCAGTGGTGGGAAGCCTGCGAGTCTACGGCTCCTTCGGTAGATGGAATGCTCCGTGGTCGATACCCCGCACCTCCACCAAACTGTTACGTGCTTAGCACGCACGGGGGTTTATTCACAGAGGGGATCGGTCGGAGCAGGATGGAAGCAGGCAGCCTACCAGCGTTCCTCAGCTCTTTTTCTTCCTTTCTCCCTGCCGGTCACGGTCAGTCCTTCATCTTCTGCTTCTTCCGTCGAGATTCTGTGGAAGCACGTGACAATATATATATATACAGCAAACAAGGGAAGTGGAATGAGGGGCTCGTTATAAATATGAATGAAGCCAACAGCCACAGAAACCAAGGGGCACAGGGGATTTTTTAATTAATTTATTTATTTTGTGGTGTTGATCAATTTAGAATATTACTGAACATGTTATCGCTTAAAGCTAATTCATTAGAAAAGCAGAAGAAAAAACAACCACTGCCGCCGGCGGCAGTGGTTGTTTTTTCTTCTGCTTTTCTAATGAATTAGCTTTAAGCGATAACATGTTCAGTAATATTCTAAATTGATCAACACCACAAAATAAATAAATAAATTTTAAAAAATCCCCTGTGCCCCTTGGTTTCTGTGGCTGTTGGCGTCATTCACATATATATATATATATATATATATATATATATATATATATATATATATATATATATCCTGCTCAGGTCCCTCCGCACAGCACCAAACATACAACATCGCTCAGCGCAACAGCTCATCTATGCCAAGGACAGAGGGTCCTTCGTCGTATTAAGGTTTCTACAACGCACGAGCTGTTTATCAGAAAGCTCTCTCTTTTCAATTTCCAGTCCCGTTTTGCGTGAGAGGAGTTGAGAAGTAATAGAAATTAAATGGCTCTCTTCTTCGGCGGTGCGAGTCTCTTTTTCGGCCAGAGTCATTAGATATACGTACGACGCTTCTCTCGTGTCTAGTGAACCCCTTGACCCTCAGTGATGGCGCACACTATGGCAGAAGAGAAAGAAGAAGCGAGAAACGGAGAGAAAAAGATGCGGCATGAGGGAAAGCGGAGCGATATGCGTGTCACGGTCTCTCCGCCGTTGTGGCCGACGTTCACCTCGCGTACGCGCACGTTCCCTCCATCTTCTGTTTCCGCTTTCAGCAGCGCTTTCCCGTTTTCTTTGTTCGATGATGCCTGGCTGCACGCGTGATGATGTCATCGCACTCCAACAGTTTTTTTGTTTTTTTTGCGTGCTTAGCGCTGCCGGAAACGCACTCCCAGTGCTCGCCAGAGCGCTAAAGTTGACTAAGCGGCGCCTTGTAGAGTTAAGCGACGATGAGAAATATCTTTACGTTATGCTTGACAGGGTGTGCCAAAAGTTCCCAGTCCACAGGATCTGCTTTTGAGCAGTATAGACAGACAGTTACGACACCCGCGGAGCTTGAAATATCTGTGCAGGGTACAAGAAGTATCGGTCTAACTTCTGACTACCTAGATAGCTTCATAGAAAGATTAGATGTAGGGCTATTAAGGAGGCCACAGAGAGAGGGCTACACAACAAAGAAGAACGCTTTTCTGTGGTGTCGCCATCTCTCTGTGTTCTGCCTAATAGCGCTACATTCAATCTTTAAATAACGAATGACCAACTAGCCCAGCACCAAGTTCTATTGCTAGATTCATCGGCATCTTCAGTGCCAGGATATGCAGAAGAAAAGCATACCCTGTAGCCTACGAACTTTTGACCAATCCTGTACGTTCCTGTAGCCCTGCTTAGGCTGTAGCTAATCCCTATGCCGGCGCAAGCCGCCATGCTTCCAGACTACACTTGCCGAGAGGTAAGTGAAGCTTACAGAGACTGGGGAGCGCTAGGTTCTATAGACAAGGGAACACACCTACAAAGGAACAACACGAGACACGAGCGCTCGAGTGTTTTGTGTTGTTCCTTTGTGTGTGTTGTTCCCTTGTCTATAGAACCTAGCGCTCCCCAGTCTCAGTATGTACGACTAACTAGCCCCCTAAAAAGCTTTATTTATGGTATGTGAAGGCTAGTCGAATAAGTGGCTGGCGTGTCGTTCCTGCCGTCTCCGCAGTGTTTGTACAATATTAAGCAACCATTAACATAGCGAGCCAATCTGACGTTGTTGTTCACATCAACTGCAGTAATGAAAACTTCCGTCAAATTACACGAGCAACATATCACTTAAAATCGGGGCTAGTGATGAACGAAGGCATACCGCTTCCTGTTGAATATACAGGCTACCTTTATGGCTGCTGTCGTTTCAATGAAGGTACTAGGCGATTATTATAAGGTGAAGGTAGTGGCAATCAGGGGAAAGATTACGTGAAACACATTGATTTACGTTCGACTTGGACTCGTCTAGTGTATAGCGGTATATTATCTCAGTGTGTGTACGGTATACTATCTCTACTCAGCATATGGTTTTCCTTGTCACATGTTTTTTTGCCCATTTTCCTGTTCATTTCTACGGAATTTATATGCATGTCACCAGATGGTTGGTTTGTTGGTTTATTGGGGTTTGACGTCCCAAAGTGAGTCAGGCTATGGGGGACGCCGTCAAAGATGGGGATCAGAGTTAAGCCTTCTATTTCTTGCACCCGTCAAAAGAGATTCTCGATCCGTACGAAATGCTTAAACTCCCTTATAGTTCGATCCTGTCCATGAGGAGTCTAAGCTTGCAAAAAATGCGTACGAGTATTGAACGGGACAGTAACGAAGGTACCAGTTTCTTTTTTTTTTTTTTTAATTCAAGCGCAAAACGGTAACAAATGGCGCAGAGGCGCCTCTCCCTGTCTTCTTTGAGCCCGCTTGTCAGAGTTAGCGAATCTCCTTGTATTAGAGTGCTTCTAGACGTACCCGTTTCATTGATCTATTCACGTGATGAGATAAGAGCATGCGTATCCATCTCCTACCTTGTTGCATTTTTTACTCACGCCTCATAATTGCTGTATAAGCTGGTCTCCCAGATTTTGTCGGTGTTACTTTGTTTCGCGTTTGCCGCCTGTACACTATAGACAACCGTCTCTTCGAAGACACGCGCATCCCCATTTGCATCCATAGCGTGACAGGCGGGGTTGACCCGGAGGTTGTGCGTGTATTACACTTTGCACAGCCCGGACCTCTTCTCTTATTCCGGATATAACATCTTACGCTGCGCGCTCCGCTGTACTCCCCGCCGCCTCGGCTGACGTGCAGGACACGTGTCCCAGCACGTGTAGGTAGGTGGCCGCACTCATCGGCGGTGGCGAAAAAACAGCGGACATCGTTTTTGGGATCTGTACAGTTTGGGATCGTAGACTACACGTATTTGGCATCGGTCATAGGGAAAACATACAAAAACTATTCAGGAAACAAATGCAGTTATTGATATATTTATATGCGGGCCATTTCAGAGGGGAGGAGGCGGGAGGAGCAATGTGTTTCTCGTACTGTGTACGACGAACACACCGGTTTCCTCTGTTGTGTGGGAAGATCGGGAGGGGCGTTGCACGGCCCTCTTCTTTTCCTCCTCCTCTGCTTGCCGCTTCTCTCCCAGTAGGGGGGACAATGGGCGAAGAATAGCGGTGGGCGAGGCGTTGGTGTCTTCACGCAATGCGTGCACGCGCGCTTAGAGCGACGCCTTCGGCCTGACTTCCGCATATCGCGGCAGGCGAGATACCGCATCTCTCGTTCTGCAACCCGCACGGGTCGCAGCCAACAGCTCGTCATAACGGAGACATGATGCCGTCATTGTGTAACACACGCTGCGGAACAAAATTCCAGTCGAGTAGTCAGATGTAGTCCAAGGCGCGAAGTACATTCGGTACCTTTCTGAACAAAAGCTGCTCAAACATATTATGAAAGAAGGAAGAAAACGGCGGAAGCGCTGTAATGCACTCATTGTGATTTGTGCCTTTGTGTTATTTTGGCCCAAAATCCTACGGCACCGTTGGTGCTACTTTACACTGGGAACCTTGCAGCGGCATGGCGCGCAGGCTTGGACCAGTTGTTAATTGCGTGTTACTTCCTTGCTTTTCAAATCGCGCAATGGGCTACCTGCGGAACTCTCAACGACGTCTTGAAACGTTTTAGGCTGGAGCCTGCGTTAGGCTGTCTGTAAACACGTCACGCTTAAAGTACGAGGGACGTGACTGGCAGGAGTTGATACAGAAACCGTTATGCGAGTTCGAGATCTTGGCAGCAGGTCTACACCATATTGAAAAATGCTTAAGTTTATTGCAAAAACCTTATGATGCGTTGCGGGGCAGCTGTTTTAAACGAGGTGCATTCTGTAAAACAACACGCTCACAAATGCACCCACCACGGTGTTTCAGCTGATCATTACATTCGGCTGCGGAGAACGAGGTCGCAGGTTTGAATCCCGGCCGTAGCGACCGTAATTGGATGGAGGCGAAACAAGAACGCCGGTGCACTGTGCAATGTCGACCCACGTCGATGAACTTTCAAGCGGCGGAAATTAACCCGGCCCGCTCCTTTTAGTTTCGTTCTTATCCCTCCCTTCTTTCGCCTCCTCCTTCGCCCTACCCTAATGGCGTGGTTCGAGTGTCCACCGAGAGTGCAATGATTGGTCTTCCTTTCCTTTCCTTGTAAAACATTCTTTTATTGCTTTTGAATTTTACTACTGACGAAAGTGACAAGAGCCCTGCACCCTATGTGTGGTAAAGTGCGGTATTACAAGTCCCTCCTCCCTGCTCACACCGTCGTTCGCTCCTCACACCAGCTGCTCTTCTTGTTTTTTCTCTTTTGTTTTCGTGCGGCACGAGCCGTCATGTTCGTTTTCGGACGGGCCCGTCTGACTGGCCGCGAACGACGCGTCTGGCCGAACCTCCGCGGCTCCTTCAACTTCGGGACAGTGTGATGATGCTCTCCCATCAAGGTCCAAAGACGCAGTTTGTGTATTTCAGCGCAGGGTCTGTGAAACACCCGTCACGCTGCTTGACGGCAGTGATAATGAGGAGCGGTACGTAACTGGTATGCCCGCGTTCTGTCTAATGGCTTTGTTCCAGCATTTGAAATATATAACTCAATCCCTGAGCCTTTCGCGCAAAGGTCAGGTTGAAGGTTATAGCCCTCAAAACGTTGATGCTTAGTTTTTTGTCTTGATCTTTTTATCTTCTTGTGCAAACATCAGGGACTCAGCTCTATAACCAGCGCGCGGTGATATCACAATTATGTCAACATAGTTAAGAAATTCACTACCACTCTCTTTTTTTTTTCAATGTCTTTTTTTTTTCTTCAGGAACATTCTGGAACGTGTTGATCCCGCACGCGTATACGCTCGCTGCCATTGTGTCGCTGTGTACCAAACGTCGTAGGGCTGAAGACGCACCAGAAGTGACAGAGTCAAGCGCCAAAGTAAATTGAATTATACTAATCTACGGTGCTGAGTTTGTTTCCGCTTGTGCCGTTGGGTCCTTTTTCTGTTTTCCTCTCTTTTTTTTCTTTCAAAATCTCAATTGACAACCCGCATTCCAAGCTCTTGTGAGAGGCGTGTAGACAGCGCTCTCAATGTAAAGCGCAAGATGGTGCTTGCTTTTTGTACCACTGGGTATACATAAACTCGACATTCACGAAGTGAAAGCCTTGCTCAAAATAAAGAGACTGCACACCGCTTCAGTTTTTGACATGATCGCGTATGTTGCGAGGAGCATATTTATGGAACGCACGGCCGAACTGTTGGGAACTAACAATTCGATGTTATATCCAGACAATCAGTTTGAATGTGGAAGTTATCAACGCTGTTCATAATGTGAATAGGCAAGGAGCATTGTAAGCAATCTCACGTCCACAGAAATAACAAGCTTCACTTTTTGTTTTCAATTTTTTTTTCACTGTGGAAAAAACGGATCTATGAATGGGTTACGGATGGATTCAAGGCGACACGATGCTCGCGCGCTAGCGTTGCACCGTTATTTTATAAGAACGCGTCCCTTGCTGCTAGACAGAAAGCTAGAGGAACGCTGTATTCTGTGGACTCATCATATGCCTGATCCGCGGCTGTTGTTGTTGCCATGCGCAGGCTGGTTCGCCATCATCTCGGAGGACGGCCACACGGCGGGCTACTTCAGCAGCCTGGAGCAGGTGGCGCTGGCGCACGTGTCGCACTTCCTGGCCAAGGAGCCTCTGCAGGGGTACCGACTGCTGGGGCACAGCCACGAGACCGGAAGGGCAGAGTACAGCCGCACCGTGGTGCGTGGTCCCGTCCCTCCAACACTACTGCACGAACACCTGTCTTGAAGGGCTTGCACTGCCGTCATCGCGGCCGTGATCACGATAAATTGAATGAACAGAAGAAAGTTATCACGTGGTGTACTGCTACTTGGTTGCGCATATTCTTCGCACAAGAGCAGCACCACCAGAGCAGCACCACCAGAGCAGCACCACCAGCACCGACTTTTCCCTTCCACACTCTGGCGCACCTGTGTAATAACAGGATAATAATTTTTTGTGCATTCTCGATTGGCTTTCTAAACTTGGTGCTGCGAAATTCTTGTGTCAGTGGCATGAAAATGCTAAATTTATGACTTTATGCCCAAACGTCCAAGCATGCTTTCTCTCCCTGCGTACGTGCTAGTCCTGCAAGGAAAAAAACAGCTGTGTGTATGGTTGACGACAATGTAGTTTAGAAGGATGTAAACGAGACAGAATCATGCCTGCGTCTTCTCTCGCATAGTCTTTCATATCCACTTTTTTTTTCATCTGTGGTGGCAAATGCCTAGCATGTTAACAAAACACTCCGCTGGAGGGCGGTTCTCACCTCGAATCTGTTAGGTATCAGCTATCTAAGGTGTATACACTGCAGACCGCTCTCCCATCTGCAACATTTTCGGAAATATTCTGCCGCAAACTAGAACACAGACCCAGGGGGATAAGCGGGCAAAAACTCTTCTTCTGAAGTAATGGTTTGATTGCTTGCTTGCTTGCTTGATTGATTGATTGATTGATTGATTGATTGATTGATTGATTGATTGAATGATTGAATGATTGATTGAATGAATGAATTACACTTGTCATGTTTGTGTCCACTCGCAGCCACTTGTGGTGGTATGAACAAAAACACACTTCAGTATGGCGTACGGATATGGCGATGATCTTGGTGATTACGTACTCTGTGTGCCCTGCTGCGACGCAGGTCATCCCGGGCCAGGTGCTAGGCTTCCTAGGCGTCTACGAGGACGTGAACATCCGCGCGGCGGGCTGCGTCGGCGTCCTGCGCGGCGTCTCGGTGTCCGAGTGCCGCTACGCCAAGTGCTGCCACGTGACCACGGGCGACGTGGTTTTCGTGCCCATCTCGTCCCGCGGAAAGTTCTACTCCGTGGCGCGCCGGTCCTCGCGTTCGCCAAACCACGTGTTCCCGCTGTCACAGCTGCTTCGCTTCGCCCGGGTTCCCCTCACCGTGCGCCTGGTGTGCGGACCGCTGCTCAGGACCCCGTGCGGATTCACCGGCATACTCAGGCTCGAACACGTGCAGGCATGGGCACCCGTACTCCTCATCCAGTTCATCGCGCTTGTTTTATAAATTTCAGTGACGTTATTGACGAAAGGGTCACCAGAAAAGTGTCTAGGCTCTTGCCAGGAACGAACAGACAGACATAACTAGTGCAGAACGATCTCAGCAGAGGATTTGCACGTTACGACAGCTCTAACGGCTCAATAAACATCTTACTGAGGTCTAGTCGGGATTAAAAGTGGCTGTATATGTTACTGACACATTTAATTTAGATTAGTATTTGATGTGTGATCACACAACTTTCAGATGAACTGGGACGGAAAAACTGAAACAATTCAGTAGATTCTTAACTGAAACTTCGCTATAAATTTAACACAGCTTGTTGTATGCATGGCTCCTTTAGAGCTTTTCTGTATGGCGCGGAAATTCTAAACGGGGCGATAGTTCAGAAAAAATGGCGAGCAAGGCGTAGGTGGGAGGAGTATTGTTTTAACGTTCTGCTGCAGTGAGCGACTAGAGTGATAGATGCTTCGGCGTAAATGATCCACCAGTGTGTGTTCGCATTAACCGACGGGGGCCCATATGCGAGTGAGTCCGTGTGCTGTATGATGTCGGTGCGCTTTAAAGAGTCCAAACTGGTAGAACGTAATCCAGAACACTGGGCTTCTTGGTTCCAACCAAGAATCTTGTGTGAAGCCTCGGAGTAAGTCGGCTAAGCTCGGGTAAATTCGGAGGAGCCTCGCTCAAGCTGTAGCTAATCGGAGGGTGACCTTGAGGGTGACCTCTACACCCTCAAGGTTTCTTGCTTTCGCACGTCTACTCGGTTCAACTACGTTAAAACATTACTACTTTTATCAGGTACTCTGAAAAAATACGCTTTTTTATTGCGATAATTTCTTGACGTGAACTCGTTCGGAACATGTTATGAAATGCGCGTCTTTAAGAGCGCCACCAAAGCGTTCTTCAAGGCTACGATATCGGAATACGGGGAACGGTGTTTTTCACACAGTCGTCGTTGTTGCTTCAGTGCGCACAACGGCTGCGACACGGCTCTGATCTTTCTTTGTCTTCTTTTCACTTCTTTTCTTTATCCTGAATGTCAAGGATACCAAAGAAGGTTGTGCTCAATTCGGGAATCAGGTTAAGGAAGTGCATGACATTCCCTCTCACATCGGATATGCTACTGATTGTGCTAAATAACTGTTTTAATGTATTTTATAAAGAGTACATAAATTCACTTTTTCGCCGGCGCTGTATGCTATTCCGCGAGCATGTTTCAAATATAAACGAACTTTAGAGCATCCAGAAGGTTGCACCTGACAAAGCTGTTCTTAGCCTGCTTAAAAGTGCACTTCGCGTATACTTCATAATGGGTGCAGTGAAAGCACTTTCCACCGATTGCTTTAGACCAAGTTCACGTATACACATGGGGACCCAGTTAACATGAACCTTCAATCGTTCCGAAACTAAGAGCTCACGCTTCAATACTAATGATGTACACTCACACATCGTTATCACTAGACTGTCTAGAATGTAACCAAGAGTACAGAGAGTTGAACGTGATTTCTTTTGAGAAAGGTCCCAAGGAAAAAAGGCAGATAGTTTATGCTTAGGCTCATTCGCGTATCGTATGTCAGGTAGATGAACAGCCCCAACAAACAGGACCGTCAGGAAGGATGAACATGAGCTCCCGTGGCCATCCTAGCTCTTTGATTACAGCTTCTCTGGCATATGACATACTTGGTCGCAGAATTCGGTGGTTATACCAAAAGAACAGCCACAGCACAGGAATCTTGGCCTGCCTTAAACTTCACCGCAGATACTTAACCGTATTTTCATCCGTCAACGTCATTCGCGCAGGAGCAAGAAGTGGTGCTGGCCTGCAGCCTACAGGAGGGCCGTCCCACGCTGCTCGAGATCGACATGGGCTCCACCTTCTCCTTCGTGCCGGAGCGCGACTCCCGCAAGATGGGCAAGTCGAGCCAGCTGTACAACCGCATGCTGCGGCACTGCCTCGAGGAAGCGGACCGGTGGCGCAGCGAGATCAAGGTGGCGCACCACGTGGTACCGAAGCACCAGATCCAGCTCAGCGGAGGAACGGGTCGCGCCGGAGTCAGCCTCAAGAAGTCCCTCTCTTCAGCCAGCAAGAAGTCAGCGTGCTCGTTCGTCGACCTGACTTCCTCCGGGGTGCCCACGCTCAAGTCCCAGATGTCCACGTTGTCCAAAAAGTCCTCCGGGTCTTCGACCTCGAGCAACCCGTTCAAGAGGCTATGGTCCCTCCACAGATCATCCTCGAAGAAGGCGGCGGCAAAACTGGGCTCCGGGGGAGACGGTTCAGAGACGGCCGACGAATTCGAGAAGCTAGGCGTATTCCGGACCGGCGGGCCGAACGCGTCGACGAGGTTGTTCGCGTCCACGACGGACCACATCTACGAGTCGATACCCAGGCCCCGCCCCACGCGGACTCTTCGCTATCTGCTGTCCCGGGACGTGCTTAATCCCATCAAGGGCGGAGCCTTCGAGCTGGTGGGAGATGACGGCTACGGCACGTCGCACATGGACAGTGACTCCGTGTACGACTCGATCTCGTAGCCCGCCTCTGTTCCTTCCCTGGTGCGCGCTTCGTTGGACAAACTCACGTGGCACTTGGTCCGAGTGATCCCACACATCTTGTGCAACTGCTCCGATGCGAGCCTTTGTGAACAGTGTTATATGAACCAGGAGCGATTCCCCGGAATGTGGGCTGATATCACGTGATCGCCCCGACTAACACCGTTTCTGATGTGTATCAGAAGTTGATATGTACTTGTCATGTTGAGTTTTGGCGTTAGCTACGCTTCCTGGTGTGAGTCAGTCTGGTATGGTGCAAACTGCAGCCCTAGTTGTCCGAAATATTTTTTCCGGCAGCACGCGTTCGGCAATTTAAGACAGCAAAAGTATCTCCTACTAAAACAACAAAGCACGAGGCGAAACCAGCTACTACCAGGTTAGAGCGTGCCGCACGGCAAATCACCATGACCAGCTGTCCTGGACATTCAGCGACTAACGCCATCTGTTTGCAGTCCGCAGCAAACACCGTGTAACTTAGTGGAGATATTTGAAACTTGTAAATTTGAGAAAGCTAGAGGGTCTCGGGAGATTCTCGTTAATAAAATGATAATAAATAAATAAATTCTCAAGCTCATTAATAAAATGATGCCTGCGATCATACCAACTATTTCCGAAGGCCGTAGAAAATTAATGGGATATACCGAACATTCAAATTTGGCGCCGGGATTTTGAGTGTTCAGCTCCACGCGACACGTGGTGGAAGCCGCGCTAACAAGAGCCTTCGTCCAGTTTTCTTGGGCTTGCCATAACCAAGTGCAAATCAAGCTAAACACTGCACAAGCTGAATTCCTTGTGCACTGCATAGGCAAGTGCACAAGGAATTCTCGTTTGGAATGCGACATAGCGGGGCGAAGGTCGCAAAGCTGGGAGGAAGTTTAGCTAATTGCTTTCTTCCGTCTACTACACTCCTTTAGCGCATTTCACATAACGGTTGTGCATATTTCTGAGAGATGTACTGCAACATTTGGGACCAGATGTTTCTAACAACGACACAGAGTTATACTGTAGCAAAGAGTTTTTTGTTAATTTTTTTTTGCAATCATGTTACCAGATAAGTAGGGTGAATATTCCCCAGTGACGTCCAGTGTAGCCCGAAAGGTTACAATACGTCACTAGAAACAACAATACAATTCCTTCTACAACTAAGCATTCAAGCCGAACAACATCTACTGTACGATGTGCCGCGCTTTTTTAAAGTCTGCCATTCTAACAATTTTTTCCAGCAGTCTAGATAAACATACCAACATGATGCAGAGACATGGATGATGCAATATTGCGTAACAGGTGCAGAATGGCTGTGAAGCATTTGAACCGGGGACTTGGATTGCAGACCATCATCTGTTTATTTTAAGGCGCACTGAGCACACCTTCATTCAATTATCGTTCTCAGTCGAAATTCATTATATTGCTCTTTCTGGCTATATGTTGACGCCTGTCCGGCAGCAAAGGAAGCATTTACTGACAAAAAAATTGTATTCCAAAATGTTCCCGCCATTAGATTGAATCTTGTGATGTCTTTAGGGAAAAGTACGGGTTGTCACTATTTTTAAGTGAATGCAGGTGAACCGTTGCGTCCAGGATCCGCGATCTAATGCTGGTTTCGACGCACGCATATTTGCTTGCGGAATCGGCCGCCGATGGCGACATTGTATTCGTATTTTATTCAGTTTTTTTTTTTTACAGTTTATAAAAGCTCTCTTTTTCTTGACAGTGGTCTCTTCGTGATTAGAACGCGGCATCCTAACGATACAGGTCACCAATTTTTGTTCACTGCCCCTTTACGTCGCAACCGATTTATAAAAATCAGGTGCTTGACATGTCACAAGTAGCCAGTGCAGAAGGCAGTAATTATATCTGCTTTATCATTGCAGGTCGTTCACTCGCAACCCAACCACCCTAAAGTAATATCACCGGAAACTGCGAGCTTATAGTGTGTACATATTTTTCGAAGCTATGCAGCATTTGATAACGGCAGACTGTTGGGAGAATTGCTGGATGTTTTCGATTCAAAGGGTGCGCGTGCAAGAGAACACAGGAAAGACAACACAGGTGTTGTGTTGCCTTTCATATGTTGTCGTTCTTCCGTCCTTTCAGTCGAGTAGCATTTGATACTCACATAAAGTCCTCTTATCTCCGATGAATAGCTATTTTTCATGAGTCCATAGAAAAAACGACATTGTGCACTTTATCCCGCTTTAGGTATAGAAAACTCATGTACACACCTTTTCAACGTACCACTTATGTTCGACAGATGCTGTAGTCTAGTCTTCAGCCTGCACATCAGTTTAAACGTGCATTATCCGATCTGGCCTTATTATCAAAGGATGTGTACCATTACATGTTTAAGGTAAAAGACTGACTTACTTTACTCGTTTTCTTCTTTCTTTACTGCTCGTGTGTGATGACATGCCTTGGAGATGTTATGGTATGTTGATGTTATGCGGGCTGCTTTGCTCTTCTGCTTGCCGACTTTAAGAAGTGGGCGGGGCTAGTCATGCTGCATCACACGCAGCGTTTATCCCGCTCTCGGCACCACATGTCGTGGTCGATATTGTGTACATGTGCGGTGAAAATAAACTGAAACTGTACCCGTATTCCAACTTGTGTCCCTTTCGATGACACCTGACCGGGAGTCAGCGAAAACGTCTAGATAAGTTTGGGAATTTTGCGGGGCTATGGTGGCCGCAGCTGGTGGCCGCAGTAATGGGAAGGATATGGGAGAGGCGTTTGTCCTGAAGTGGACCGTAGTTAGGCTGCCGCTGATGATGATGATAATAATTAACCTAGGAAAAGCTAGCTGCTTGCTCTTGATAGTACGAACATGTCAACTTAATTTGAGGCGAGTAAATAAAAGTGACTATATATTCTCACAGCGTGGCCTCGAAGGAAGGGTGGCCAACCGCTGGGTTAATCCTTTTCAGTCGTAACAAGGCTGGCATCGCGCGCTGCGGCAATTACCTACTGGTTTTCTACTGACTGCGTTCACAGTCGCTTAGAAATCGCGCCTCTTTTGTTTAGGGCAAGTCTACTTAAGTCTTGAAACCCTTGGCTTGACAAACGACTGGGTGAAACGCAGAGACGCTGGCACGCACCAAGGCCTAATGAGGAAGCAGACGATGACGATCGGGTGTGCATTTAAAGCAGCCCTCCGGGATACGGAGCCGGTACAGTAGACCAGGCCGTTTCGGCAGACGACGCCGTAACTGCAGACGACCGGATATGCGCCACACCAGCAGGAGAAGACAGCTAGAGCAGGAAGTCTTTCGGTTAGCACTTCTTCTCTCACAAAGCTTTCCTCGGAAGTTTCCTAGACCTGGTCTTACCCCATAAGCGAACCTCTCAGAAAGACCACGATGCACACAAACACACATGCGCGAAAGCAAGAAGTGAACAAACGAACGTGAACTAACGTATGTCACCTGTCTGAGGTGCGCACTTGCACAGAGACATTTAAACCTTGCTTCAGTCAGTCGGCGGCGAAAGTACGAGGCTTATACTCTATTGTCAGATACAACTCAAGAACTCTCCGACAACGCAGGGAGGGGTATCCCCGAGGGAGGGGACTATCCCCTTTCATCTGCCGCTCCCTGCATGGTCACTCTAGCAGGCTCTTGAGAATCGGCCGATGCCAATGGCTGGAAGGGGACCTTTGACGGGGATAAGCCGCTTCATTTTTTAGTTGTATCCGACTATAATGTAGACTGGAGGGCTCTCGTGGATGCCGGAGATGGGGAGAGGCGAATGGATGTTTGCGCAACAGCAAGTGGATAAAGAGCATGGCAGCGCACTGCAGACAGCACGAGAAGAGATGCCCCCTTCCACTTGCCGGTCTAAGAGCTTGCAGCCAAAGGGAAGAGTGAAGGGATGTAGTGCCGCGCGCTCGCCGCCGACACGAAGTTCAAGGCTACTTCGCGAGTGGGAGAGGAAGGGGAGGGCCTATCTGCGCCGTTTGGCCCCGCGAGAAATCTTGCTTGTTTGATCTCTGACCACGCGGTGTGTCTGACATTCCGGCCGAGCGAGATAGTAACGGAGAGAGCTTCCTGCTTCTTGTCAGATGCTTTTTTCTGTTTCCTTCTCCTTTTGATATGGACTTGTTTCCTGTTTCGGTTCCGCTGTTTAAAACGTGAGCACGCGAAGAGTTTTTTTTTTTTATCTAATGGAGTCTTTATGTTGCTTAGAAGGTAATGTCTAAATGGAGTTTTTTTCTCTCTTAGACGTTCTTCTTTTTGTGTCTGTCAAGCTTAGCATTATCTTTTTATTTTCCATATCCCGTTGGCTGATCTCAATCCCATTTGAGCTCTTTTCGTTAGCCTTCCAGTTTTGGTGCCACAAGAGGGTACCGACAAGGTACAACTGCTCTGTGCTTTTCTTTAGGAGAGAAATCTGGGCTGCAGTTTACAGCGATAGAGTATCTGCAAAGTTATCTCCGAACCATTCTTATTTTCAAGCCAATTTCTTTCCAATGATCTGAATCTGCGATCACTAGTTCAACTTCATTTTTGGTTCGAATTCCTGGCTACCTTCGCAGTGTTGTCCCCTTGCTAGACTGTTGAACATCAATAATATGTTCCAGCTTAATTTTTTAATCTACATTGGCATAGTGCGTGTTAAGGTCGTCTAGCAAGTGCTATGGTTCATCCTCTGAATTACATAGGAGAGCAATGTCTGAGGGAATCAGTCAGTTTTCTAATTCTTTGTTGAAATGTCATCGACCCGTTGTGTATCTGCTAAATTCAAAGCGCGGACTACTGCTGCTGCAACTTCAACGATGCTTCAAGAAAAAATTGTCGGATTCTAGTATCTTCTAAATCAATCATGTCAAATACAGCAGGACAACAGATCCCAGGGCCAACAGCCTTGGACATATAGCGTATCTCTATCTCCCCGCCTTTCCACCCATTTCTCTTTCTCTGTCTCTTTCAAAACTTGTTTGTTGGTCTGTTGATCAATGGCACGTTCCCACGAGGGTGATTGGCCACACAAAGCAGAATTCAAAGCCCGATATAACCGCATAGAATTTGTTCTCCTGTCTTCTTCTTCTCCTCCCTCTCTTCTTCGTCCTTCACCTTATCCCGCTTGTCATTGTAGGGGCACCGTTACTAATCTTTGCCCACCTCTTCATTTCCTACTGAGTTGCACCCACGTATATCCTTTTACGTCTAAGATATATTTCCAACCGTTCTCTCCATCTCCCGTATCGTCTCCGCTTTCTTTCGATGCCTATAACTGACACAATTCCTCCGTCATATTCCTCATGCCAGCATCACATGTTGAGCACAGTGGGAAGGTCCAACCCAGCCATCCCACCAACCTCATTGGAGGCCGCTGTTTGAGTTACTCAACCAGCTGTCCAAACATGGCTCGTGGACAGAGCTCTCCGTTAGGCCCAGGGCGGTGGACTCTTGGACAAGTAGGAGCCTCTTTGAGAATCTTTCGTTCTTTTCGTAAAACAATGTTGCTCTCACCCCACCAAATATGTAACGAACTTTTCTTCTTCAAACAAACCAGATCACGGCTTCACAGTTGATAACAGCGCGTAAACCGTGTTTGCGTTCTAGTATTCAGTCAGACCCTACATACTTATATGTTCGCTGCACACCTGCTTGGCAGCCCAGCCGCTGACGGCGAAGAAGAAGGCGCCTCCAAGCCCCAAATTACGCCATTTGTCGGCGACGAAAGACAATGGTCGTCCTATGCCGTTTTCGCGCGTTACCCGGTGGCGACGCGGTGTCCTCGGACTCAATGTCCGTCTCGGCGTCCGGCCTCCTCCCGCCGCCTCTGCTGCTGCTGCTACCGTCACGGAATTACACCCCCCCCCCCCCCCCCCTTCCACAATTGTGAAATGGTGCCGGTAGTTTAGGCTGTCCTTGCTCATTCAGAGGTGCTTGTCGACGGACTTTCTTCCACGCAGCGGAAGGAGCGTCTATAGACTACGAGGTGGCAAAATCAAGAGGCATGGAAGCATTGAAAACAGCTTAAACGCTACTAATTTTGCATCTTTATTTCTAACAAACATCATGCGGAAGAGTAAGAAATGTGCATGTGTGTGTACATGGCCACAGACATAAATATTGAGTCAAGAACCTATCTTTTCATTCGATATATTTTTTTTTCGAAAACTGAATGGGGTGTACGAGTGCCACTTCATTGCTTGTTTGTCCTTTTGTTTCCTCAAGAGTAAATTGGGACCAGTGTGCCATGTCTGTTTGTCGCCCATGCCGAGACAGGGGTTGCTCTCGTCAAGCTACTATACGTATGTTCCCTGCCGAATATTTTTTCCTTTCATTTCTGACAATGGTAAAAAATGAGCCTTGTTAATTTTCGTTCGCCTGATGAGTAATGGTCCTGTTTTCTTTCCTTTTTAAATGTCTGGGCCGGTATTACAGAACCTTTAAGCAGCAGAGACGTACTATCGTAGACTTATGCCGGATAACCGGATCCCTCCTGCGCATGCATAGTGCCAGTTCCACACCCAGGTGGGACACCCACCTTCCACTACGCATGCGCAGGAGGCATCCCACTAAGGTTGCGCATGATGAATCTAATTATCCGGCATACATTTACAATAGTACATCCCTGCTGTTTCAAAATGCTTTAATACCGGTCCGGACGTTCAAAAAGGAAGAAAAGGAGAACGCCTTCTTGTCTTCCTTTCACACCATGCACAGATGGGAAAAAAAAAAGACAGTGAAAAAGGTAGGGGTCACGTCGACACGTTTTTGCTCGCTCAGGCGCCTTGGTTGTTGCAGGTCCCAGAATTGTCCACGAGGAAAACACCGTAAAGGAAACCGGTGCTGCAAAAGATCAGAAAGAAGCAATTTCAAAAAGTGTAAAAAAAATAATGAACTAGAAAGAAGAACGTTTTTCCAACCATGCCTTTCTCTCATGGCAACAAAAGCGGCAGTATGACACATGGCTGTTAAACTGGGCTCTGTGCATTTCCTGCTGGCTTCTTATTCAAAGCGCTCTTACAAGGAAGCCCTTGGTCTTCGAAGGATCCGTGAGAGTTGGTCGTTATTTTTGGAGAAAGGTTATCTGGTTGCTCTCGCAAAATTTTTTTGTCCTATCGCTCTACTTCACTCCCTCCCTGTTCCATGTTTTCTTCTCGTCACTGCAATTGTTTTGCGTCATTCGTTACGCAATAAAGGCACAATATCGAAGAGACGTTTTCGAAGGACATGAATACTAAGTCCCTCTTCGCGACTCTTAAAGACTTGACGTGAAGAAACAACGCAACAGAATCTTCTATGAGGAACATGTATGAGCATGACCTAGTCTGACTATTGCTTCGCTTTAAGGCAGAAAGGGGCAAAACCACCGCAGGGGTTAGTCCTTTGCGACTAGGGAGTAACTGCGCTGCCGCAACCTTAGTCCCCTAAAACAACTCTTACTCCCTGAGAGATTAACTACACAGGAACTGCGACACAACTGCTCGCCGTAAGGACTATGTGCTACAGTGACCGCAACACGCACTTAGTTGTTCGGATTGCATAATTTTTGGTAAAATCAGCATTCTATATCACTGTGGTATCTATCGCAGTTTGTTATGGCGGGGCAGTACTCTGCACTGACTTCATATTCGTTGCCGGCAGATTCGACTTCCACTTCTCTCCAGCTGTTGAAATTTGACGCAGCTACGCAATTTTCACAAGTAGTCGTATGATTCTGCTGGAACTGAGTTATTGTCATGTACATGCCGTGATCCACTCGTTTAATGACCATAAATCCTTTTATAAAATACAAAAGAAAAACAGAAAAAGATACTGCGTTTTTACGCTCCGAACCTGCCACTCAGCTAAATTAGGCGCAACGTAGATGGAGGGTTACTAATTCCGGCTATCCTAAGCCTTCTCCTATGCAGTACAGTCCTAGTATGACCGTGGTTTTCTTATTTAATTTTCTTGCACCAGTTTTTGTAATTGTGACGGCCAGTGGCAGGGAATCGAAAACGCTACTTTATGTGACTGCGACAGACAGCCAGGGCCACTAAAAGACCTCGGCTTGAATGCAAGAAAAAGCTAAGTCCGCTAACGAAATCGATCAGCTTTGAATGCCGTCCCCGCAGATGCTTTTTCAACCTCTTCTGCTCCATGCTACTCGTCACTCCCGAGCGCAGATCCGCCTCCCGTCGCTCCCATACCTACCAACTCGTCCGTGCTCAGCGACACGCGACTGATTGCCCGTGCGCCCAACGAGTCCGAGGCGCACACATGCGCTCATCGCGACTTCTCACGAAGACGACCGTCGTCGTCGTCTCCCAGACCACCGCCACAGCGGGCACGTCTGTCGGCGCACCATACTTCTTCGGCCAAGAACAAACGGGCCGGTTTCGCTCGGTTCGAGGACCACCCGAAGAGGAGCGAGGCAGCAGCTTCTGGCGTCGTGTTTTCCTTTCTGGCCATTTCGCCGGCTGCCGGCTTCGCGTGACGCGCTGCCCACTAGGAAGCGGGGAGCCCTTCCGCATCGCTGTTGTTTCTGCGTGCGTTGACATAGCTGCGCCCACAATTTATTTTTTTTTAGACGCGCGTGGAGCAGGCGGATACCATAACAGGAGGAACGGCGTCATGCTGAGTTCGACGAGTGGCTCTTTTTGTTTCGTTTTATTTGAGGCAGGAAGAATGGGGGGGGGGGGGGGGGGGTCACACGCACAGCTGCTGCCATTGGTAAGGCACATGGCTGTATCACCGTAGCGGTGAAACGCAAACGAGGAAAACAATGGGAAGCGTATTCGTTACAAAAAATCTTTCGTAGTAACCGTATACGCTCGAAAGTGGTGAATTCCTAGAGAAACTACAATTATTTCTGTGCATTTATTATTACGTTCCGATGATCTCTGTTAAAAAAGAACTTGGCATAAAAAAATATAAGTAGAAAATGTATGGTGATTTCGGGGGGGGGGAGTAAGGGGGCGGCGGGCTTGTCTGTTGGCCGGACAGCGAGTTTCCGTATTGGTTTATGGTTTGTAGTGGTTTAACGTCCCAAAGCAACTTAGGCTGTGAGAGACGCTGTAGTGAAGGGCTCCGGAATTAAGGAGGTGTCAGTATATTTAGGAAGATTGGTCCTAAAAAAAAACGCCCTTAATTCAAGTAGTCCACTCTAACAAGGGTCGTATTAACCGGGTGCCACTTGCTCCGAAAGTTGGTGGACACAATGTGCCGTCAACTATGACCGACAGAGATAGGGAAAAAAAAAGCTAGAATGAAAGGGGGAAAGATTAACTAAAAGCCGGCATTGGTTTGCTGCCCTGAACTGGGGGAAATAGAAATAGACAGGGAGATATAAAAAAAAGGAAGAAACAATGAAGACGTATAGGGAAACAGTGAAGAAAAAAGTGACAGGTAGGGCTTCGAAAACGCCGTTATGTTCCAGAAGTGCTCGAACGCTTATCTTGCCATACTCATTAAGCAAAAATTTCGATAATTCTCAATCTCACAATGTGTATTCTAAACAAAAAGTCCTCCGCGCATAATGTGAGTCTACACACGTCGCATGCACGACAACCAAGTCGCAAAGAGCCGCTAATCGAGTGCTAAGAATTCAGTAGCTCGAACTCAGTGGTATCACCGCGCTGACGCAAGGCCGCTCAGGGACAAGAGAAACTAGCACTGTAAATTCAACTAAGACGTTAGGCGGACAGGTCAATAGCCACTTAAACACCTTCGCTTCGACTATCGCTGAGCAAGACGCTTACTCTTCGTCTTATCGTGGTACGCTGTGCTTTCGAAAGATGGACAACCCTTAGTTCCTGTATCTACGCTTTTCCCTCACTCTTTACATTTTAAGAGACGCATGAGCCTAACTGCTAGTGAAAAAACAGTTTCAGCGGCGATCCGTGCCTGTAGTATTCGTCTGCAACCTGCCGCGACCAGTTCGTCCATGAATGAAACACAACGTTAACTAACAAGCTTCGGAGCTTGGCAGCCACAGTTCATCTATCCCAAAAATGTGCAGCGTCGTGGAAGATGGAGCTAAGGGAGCCAATCAAGGGTTAATTTAACTAAGATGTTTGAACGAAAGAGCTGAACATCATTGATTGGTGTCTGTGCTATGGCAAACCAAAGAAAGCCAAGCTGATACGAACGCTGTGCCTACTGCCTCCACAGTGCTGCACTTAACAATAACAGATTCGAACGCATGAAGAAAAGCGGGTGCATTTGATAACATGCTCGCAACGGTCTACGGCTAGTGCAGGAAATCATTTCTAGAGACAAGGAGCGGCGATTACAGCGTCGAAAAGCAAGCCGACTAACGGCACAGATAACGAGCCAAGATATAACCCTCTAAACAGCTGCAGCGAATCGCATACTAAGCACCTGCTTTTGTGTGGACAAGACGTCTGTTGATAGCGGTCTTTCTCAACATAGCCAGGCTCCGCATATCTGCTTAGCTATCGTGTTTGTTTTGCGTTCACCTCGAACACTGCCTCATGCCTTAAGGAATTAAAGGCCGCATTCGTCTAGACAAAGTGGACAAATGAGACGTCTTAGAACACGTAAATCCATGCAGATAAAGACAGCGACAATATTCATGGAAGCAACGATGTGTACTGTCTGAGCAGGAAGAACTCCTATATGTTCGATCATTAGTTTCCTGCTCAACTGGGCCTGTGCTGGTTCGGTACATTTGCATCTCAGAGCCACGGCGGGTCTGCGCTAAGAGGAACGAGAGCTGTACCTTTACGGAATAACTCCTCATTGTCTATATTTTTTAATACTCCCTGTGTGAAAAGAAAAGAATCTTTCGCAAAGTAAGAGAAATTTATTAAACTTTCAGAGATGTCAAGGCACCTGCCTATGTTCCACCAAAATGGAAATTCCTTGCTGTGGGGCCAAAGTTGCAGCCGTTGAAGAGCTTTCCATACGTAGTGGAAAGGGAACTAGGCATAGCCATTATTGGGCTCACGTGAGATCCCCAGCGTAACGGCAGCGAACTCAGCCGCCAAAATACAAGAAAACATGCAGCGATGAGGTAGTGAGGGCAAATGAGAAAAATATAGAAGTGCCACATCATGGCCAACACGGTTGATCGACTCGGCCTCTATACCGGTGTGGTTGCTATAGGTTCCAAGTGCTCCGTCGCTTCTGTCCATTGGCTGTGCTGTTGTGGGTGACGTTAATTTCTTTCTAGTGCGCCTACATTTTTGTCCCAAGAGCGAAGTGTTGCTGCACAACCAGAGATGGTGGGGTGCGTCTGTGCACAACGCCCCTGACGTGGTGCTCCCGAAAGTCCACGAACTAATGACGCGTGGTAGCAAGACTGCTTTCGAAATTCTTAAAAAGATACTGGCCGTACGGAGCACTGTACGAGTTATATTTTGTTATGCTATGTGACTCATGCTGACCAATTGCAGACATATTCACTGTACCCCGCCGCGGCGGCTCAGTGGTTATGGTGCTCGGCTGCTGACCCGAAAGACGCGGGTTCGATCCCGGCCGCGGCGGTTGAATTTCGATGGAGGAGAAAGTCTAGAGGCCCGTTTACTGTGGGATGTTAGGGCATGTTAAAGAACCCCAGGTGGTGGAAATTTCCGGAGCCCTCCACTACGGCGTCTCTCATAGCCTGAGTCGCTTTGGGACGTTAAACCCCATAAACGAAACCAAACCGTATTCACTGTAGGACTAATCCTGCCTGCCCCTTACCATCACCCAAAGTGGGATTTTCCTCTGGACATCTTCGACGGGTTCCGGCGGTCTCGCAGCATCGGTGTCACATACTTCACGAAACCACATACTACTGGTTTACCGCAATACAGAAAAAATCACTGGACCACGCTGTTCTCATAATGACAGATACGACGCCTGCTACGCCGTATTCCAGTTAAGCGTTAGGGGCCTGGGCAGATTGTCAGCGTGCCGGGGAAGTTGACATGTTGCTCACCTTGCTAGCACATTTGGTTGTGGATTCCGTGGTTCAAGTTGACTTTAAGCCGAAGGTCGTTCGCTGTTCCAAACTCCTTAATTGTGTATGATAGCAGCATTAAAGATTAACGTGACATAATCTTTCTTATCAGTCACATTCGATGCAGTTTAATATAACAGTGGCATCTGTAAGAGCGTGTAATCGGGTTTACGAGACAGCAACCGCAAAATGCATATCTCCATTGTCTTTGGCCATAGACAGGTCACAATTGAGTTCTTGCTTCTTGCTCCCAACTAACAGTCTTGTGTGAAGCTTCGAGTAATTCGAGTAAGCTTCGGTTAGTTTGCAGGAGCGTCGCGCAAGCTGCAGTCAATGGGAGGGCGACCTTGAGGGTGACCTTAGCCAAACCTAACGTAGCAACAGCCATGCCGAAATAAAATAAATATTGCTGCGACTCGGTTTCGAACCCATGCGCCACGAACAGATCATCTTCGCTGGTCATTGCATGAGAACACTTTGCTATTACCGCTATCACGTTCAGTGTTAAATTGCGACACACTCTCACGCTGTGCACTGCACATCTTCGTCTTCATCAGCTTCTATCAGCAGTGCGAAAAGATCAGATCAGCTTAACCTCGATCAGAGCTTAACCTCGGTCTAATACCTTCGCCAGACGGGCCGACGACCCAGCAAAGCAAAACCATGAGCCAAACCAGGCGGAACACATGCTTTCGCACGTCTACTCGGTTTAACTACGCACAGTCTTTGTCAAAAGTAACCAGGCTGCATGGTTTGCTTCTAGCTCGTACAGTGGAGCCCTTACAGCATCCCTGAAGCTGAAATGGTCGTTAAAGGTAAGGACTGGGGGTCTTCTTACGTTCCAACACCTTTTGAACTCTAGAAAAGCCTCAAGGGCTCCACTGTACAAGCTAGAAGCAAACCATGCAGCCTGGTTACTTTTGACAAAGACTGTACTTTAAAACCTTACCACTTACTGTTGGACACAAGTAACATATGACTGCGGTCACGTCCCATGTACACCTCGGGCTAAACATTCCTTTTATCTCCTTCACCTCACACTCCTCTTATACTCTCCTCATGTGCAGAGCAGACATCTGTGCCTTACGCATGCTTAACTTTTCTGCTTCCTTCTGTCTCTCCTGCTCGTTGATTTACGGACAGCGGCACAGCCGGTGCTTTTATGAAGCCCGAAATTACCTAATTAAAAATAATTACTCCAAGCACCCTTAGGGAGGAAATAGAGAAGGGGGATTTACGAGTTCTCACGCAGTTTGGGACGGCAGGAAAATTGTACAGCCCGGTGGTAAATAGTCCTCCGCTGCCACATCGCATTGCAAGTTCACCTTCGAGAGGCAAGGGACCACACCACACTCAGTCCGCACTGGGGATGAATGAAGGGGAGGAGGAGGGGGAAGAGCAGGGGGAGGAGGAGTCGTCGTTAGGCGAACGACTTTGAGGTAAGCCGTGTGCGCTTCCGCACCTCCGAGAGTGAAAAGAAGTAGAAGCGAGCGCAGGTAACGGCGCTGCTACGACGCCGGCGCCGCCGGTTCACGACCGAGCGCCAGGCAAACAGCAGCGGTGCGCTGCGCGCCGGATATCTCATCTCTGCCCGAGGCGATGCCCTTCCTCTCCCTTTTCTATTGCAGAAGACACAATCACGAAGGATGAGAGGGAGAGGATGCCGTTGTGAGGAAGTTCGTGCTTTCTGCCGCAGTGCACCGAACACAGGATAGAAGAGGCACCACATCAGTGTGAATTTAGGCAGCGAACCCTCTTCTGCACCGATGTCGAAGACCTTCTACCAACTGGGTGCTGGCAGGCTCTACGAAGGAAAAGGAGGATTCTTCCAACGAGCAACTAGTGCATAGCAGCAGGGCTGAGAGAGCGTAAAGACATTGTGTTCGGTCGCTAAGTTCACTGAGATACTAAAGCCGCCTCAATATGCATCAGACATGCTATTGCATCGTTGCTCTGCTATGTATCCCTGGTAGACCCTAAAAGGCTTCTCACAGTGACTCTATTCTCGTAATGGGGTTGTCAAATTCTTGCAGATTTTATTATTTCGGTGCCGACCGGTACGCTGATTTCTAAGCAGTATTTGAAGCTTAATCAGATCTCGCGTATTCACGTCTGCCAATGAAATGCAGGTACGCGTCACTAAACTAGCCTTTCCATCATCATCATCATCATCATCATCATCATCATCATCATCATCATTTATTTTCCCTTAAAGGTCCCAATGGGGCATCAGGGAGCGCAAAGGTGGACATAAGCGGCTTTGTCTGTACGCAAAGACAATGGATGGTCGACTACTGCTACTCGCAGGCTCCAAGTGAACATTAGGTGTCACTGGAAAAAGCTGTAAACGTAAAGAAGTCTTCTTTGCCACAAATATTTATAATATAGTAATTGTCAAATGCACTACAGGCTGTGGTAATGCGCTTGAGCAGATCTCATGCGTTTCTACTGGCTCGCTTGATGTGCACAGCGTACCACAAGATCTGAATGGCTTAAATATTGCGTTTAATTTTTTTCACCACATTTCTTTTACAAAACCGACAAAGCCTTTGTTTGTGTTATTAGCACAAGGACTATACGGAGCAGCAAGTTCAATGCCTGAGATCCGCCTTTCCGTTACTTCTAACGAACATCCGCCCCCCTCTCTCCCGCTTTCTGTCTGCATAGGAATGCAAAGATGCTTCCCAAGTCAATGCCGATCGGAGTCTTCTTATCGTTGACCGCAAATGCCATTCCGGCGTCTCAAGTTACAAATTCGCTTTCTCGGCTGCTTTATGTCCTGCCTGTCTCCGCTTCCTGATCGCGTTTGTCATTTTTGCTCCGGACTCTACATTCCAGCCCAGCCACGGTCTTTGGTTCCCGCTCAGATAATGCGCCAATTTGCCTGCGCTTGGGATTCCGTCCGGTTGTAGCGCAGCACATTTGCGATAACGGCTGCTCCGCACGTGCTCGCTGGACTGCAGTAGAGACTGCCTCCTTGCGCACACCGGCTCGAATCGCTCCTATTTTTTTTTTCCTTCTTTTAAGAGCAGCTGCCTGTACAGGTTTCGCCTGGCGCTCGTATCTCATAAACGGTGAAAGCGACGTGAGCAGAAAAGCGGATGTCGCCCCCAGACGCCGCTGCCCCGATACGTGTGCGCCTGGCTCCGTGCACTGAGCTTCCCAATCGTACACGTCCAGCAGTGCGAAAGGGAGCATCTCTTTTTCACGCAGACTAGGAGAACTTGTCAAGTTTTAGGGAAAAGTCTACATTTTATAGTGTTTTTCAAGTATCAGAAGTATTAATACTAGCGGGATGTAAGTACATGTAGCAGTTTGTAGCGGGAGTATACTTGTATTAGTAGTAGCAGAGCTCTTCGGTGCTTCGACAGTAGTATAGGTACTAACAGTAGAAGCAGTAATAGGGTAGCAGCAATAGTAGTATAGTAATAGTGGTGGTGGCGGCGGCAGTAGTAGTAGCAGTAGCAGCAGTAGCAGCAGTATCAGCAGCAGCAGCAGCAGCAGCAGCAGCAGCAGCAGCAGCAGCAGCAGCAGCAGCAGCAGCAGCAGCAGCAGCAGCAGCAGCAGCAGCAGCAGCAGCAGCAGCAGCAGCAGCAGCAGCAGCAGCAGCAGCAGCAGCAGTAGCAGCAGTAGTAGCAGTAGCAGCAGTAGCAGCAGTAGCAGCAGTAGCAGCAGTAGCAGCAGTAGCAGCAGTAGCAGTAGCAGTAGCAGTAGCAGTAGCAGTAGCAGTAGCAGTAGCAGTAGCAGTACCAGTACCAGTAGCAGCAGTAGCAGCAGTAGCAGCAGTACCAGTAGCAGTAGCAGTAGCAGTAGTAGCAGTAGCAGCAGCAGTAGCAGTAGCAGTAGCAGTAGCAGTAGCAGTAGTAGCAGTAGCAGCAGCATGGGGGTGGCATGGGGGTGGAAATCATCATCAGAGCAGGACAAATGCCCATTCCACAAATCCCCAATAGCCCTGCGCAGCTCTATGGCATTGGAAACCCTATTCAAAAAAATTGGCCTAGTCTCATCCTCTAGCCTGGCTATAGTTATGGTAGCAGTACGAAGCTAGCGGTGACCAGGCATAACCTCGGCGTCAACTACAGATCCGTAGCTGCAAACAGCTCCTCTGAGTGTGAGAGTTGGTTCAGAGTAAACGGTGTTTAGTTACATGCCCACTATGTTGCTTCACAGCAAGGTTTTATTGTGAAAGGGGTTTGGCCTCACAAAAGCGTTGCCGCCACCTGTACTGTTCGATGACCAATATTGACGTCCTGAGTTCGTTTCGTGGATATCGGGATGTCGCGGGCAGAATTAGAGGAGCGCGAGTTCTAAAGCAGTAAAAGAATCAGTTGCTAGGGCGCATTACTAGACAATGAAAAAACAGCTGTTCACGTGAAGGTTCACAGGGAAACTACTGCTTAAATTAGGACGTAAGTCTTTAAAGACGGTCATTTTGGGTTGTCATGTTTTCCAGTTCACTCCTCGAGGGATTTGCCTATTTTGTACCTAGCTGCGAGCAGTGTGCAAACTGGTCCTGAATAGAACTCAAAGCAGCATTATTTTGGATGCGCCATTACCGAAACCCTTTCTATGTTGGACACTGGGCAGCGCTCAGTGTTTGCTTCGTGAGATATCGAATTTCGAAGTGAGCTTTTCTAAATAACCCAAACACGACCGTGAAGCACTTTTGAGGACTATTTTGAGAACAAGCCACCCACCAGTGACCGACAGTGCGAACTTCAGCGTGTTTTGAGAGGAAGGCTAGAATGGCCATCCTATTTTATCATAGCAACAGCTTGCAAAAGAAGTTTCAGAGCACTCCAGTGTCTAGTATTCAGTATATTGCACACATGATTTATTAGAATGCCTTGACGATAGGACAAGAACTGCTGGGAAATAATGACAGCAGTAAGGTCATTGCGTTATTCTTCTTTGTTTCAAGAACACTGGCTTCAAGAAGCACTGCCGAGCTAAATACTCCTACTCGATAAAAATAATAAATAAATAAATACTTTATTCACACCAAAGAAACAATACAAGACGCGGAGGCGCCAAAGCCTCAATTGGGCTTGTAGGGCGCCGTCCGGCAGCAGCAACAACCTGTGTTACCAAATCAATTCATTGTTTTGTGTACATTAAAACATATGCACTAGAGCTGTTCAAGCTCGGCAATAGCATCACGTAACTGTCTGCGAGTGTTCAAGTTGAAAACATTATCAGGCATCTCATTGAATATACATGGGATATAATATGACCTCATAGACATACCAAAATGAGTTCGCACTGCAGGGACAATATATCGAGAAACTTTTCTTAATGGGATTGGTTTAACGTTGTGGAACCGAAATTCAGAGTTCCAGAAATATCTGAGTACAGTGACTTGTTTGAACACAATGTCAAAGGAAGGCAGACCTGAAGAAAGGAATACACTTTGCTGTTTATGGGGTATTGAATAGATGACACTCTTAGCCATATTCTTGAGAATACGGTTTATCCTATTTTTCCATGTTGCAGAACAGTTGAAGAAACAGCACATGCCATATCTCAGCAGAGAATACCCCAAAGACTGTGCAATTAAACGTCTTATGGCAAATGGCAGGTAGGCCCTTAGAGCATAGAGCAAGCATGCGACGCCTCTAAGCTTCTTACTGAGGTGTGCCATGTGCGTGTTCCAGGATAAATCACTGTCAAAGTAAATGCCAAGGTATTTCACGGACGGAACACATGTAATGGGGTAGCAAGAACATGCAGTGCAACTGGAGCTGTGCAAAAAAACCGCAGCGTTTTTCGGGATTGGCTTGTGTGCATTTTTAAAGCACACTAGATGAGTTTTTTTACCCCGTTACCAGCCCATCGACGTAAATAAATAACCTGTCCAGTGACGTCATAAATGCGGCAGTGTGACTTAGTGGGAAAACACCCACATGAACGCCTTTCATGGCGCTTCGAAGAAACCCAGTCATTCAAAATTTATCCGAAGAAACTGGAGAAGCATTAATCTCATTGTCCACAGTGTTAAAACTGAACAAAACTGCTCAAACAGCGTGAGGCTACTGTCGATGGCGCGGAGATTTCTACGCTACAGCTTGAAAAATTCAAAGAAACTTGATGGCCTTCAGTTAGAGCCTATGTTCTGACTCGGACTTAATCTCTTTTGTCAGCAGACGGCGGAACACAACAATATCTACGTTGTTTTGAGAGACGCTATATGTTGACTCTCAAGTGGCATGTGGTCCTTTGGTGAACTGCAGGTCTAACCTGAAAACCAACTTTCTGGGAAATCTGGGCATATGCGGGAGCACAGAAGGCATTTTGGTTTCTCGGATTTGTCTTAGCAAGCAGACCCTGTCCTTGGAGCTGTGATTCTGGCTGGGGTGTACCATTGTCATGCCATATTTCAGGGCCCAGCTCCTTTCACTCAGCATCTCACCTGGAACATTGTTTATTTGTGACGCTAAACTTGCCGGACGGCATCAAACTTGTTGTGGTAAAGAATTTTATGAAACGTTGCAAAAAGCATGAAGTCCAGTCATGCGTAAAAAGTAACAAACTTCGAGCGTAACATCATGACAGTTCTGAGGTATTTGGAAGGATTAACCACAACAACACCTGAACCATATATCCAGCGGAGACGTCTGGCGGTCTAAGCAAAGTAGACGTCCTAAGGTTCTTCGTGTCCGGCCCGTGAGGTACAAGCCGGCTGCTGACACCTCCGGCAAGTGCAGATGCCGTTCTGCGGACCTCAGACGTTGATAACTCAGGCTACGGAAAAGGGTGTTGCCACAGTGGGTCAAGGAACTATGGCTTGTGGTAAAAAATTTGATACCCTGAGACCACGGCTAAACGGAGAACCAACGCCTGAAGCACGCTGTACTTATTCTACGATCTCGCTTACTGCTTCGCTTTTCTTTTTTTTTTCAAGCTAACCACATCATTCAAGCATATGAGGTAGTATCTGCTCTTGGGATAGTCTAGGCGACTGCAGGAGTGCTGCTTAAGCCTTATACGCAACAAAGGTGCTTCTGACCACACGCTTAAGGACCTGAGAGCGCAGAGTCACAACTTGCCGTGCAAACACGACACCCTCCGGAACCGGAACAGCGCCGGGCATGGCGTCGGGGCTGATGACCTCCACCAGAAGACTTCGTCCTCTAGAAGCGGGATATAGTCTAGGCATTCCAGAGCACAGCAGAGCGCTTGCCTTTCAGTTCTAAACCTTAAGCATACGTCCATTAGATGCTCCACTCTCCTTGGTCCTTACATCGACCCCTCTTTACGTTCCCTCCTCCCTTTCCCTCGGTGCAAGGTAGCCAACCGGATCCCTCTTCTAGTTAATGCCCCACCTTTCTTCTCACTTTCTTTCTCCCTCTTATACGCCGCCGGCTATCTTTGCAAACACATCCTTTCCCGGACATGTCCACCTCCGTCCATCTGTCCGGCCCACCCGTTCCTTCACCGTTTCGTACGTCTGTTTCTGTGGGTCCCCTATATCGTGTTTGTGGCTGTCGTACCTCATTCCTGAATGATGAAGCATTCTACGCTTACCATTCTAGCTAATTTTTGCAGTTGCTGTTCAAGTCCTTGTCCTTTCCTCTGCTTCCGCCATTCAACCGCAAGATTCGAGGCAAGTGCGGATGCTCGGGCAAAACTATACAGCGGTGCACCTCCGCACTGGCCGCGTCCAGTCGTGCTCGAGACAGGCAGACACAGAGAGAGGAGGGAAAGCCAGCTTTGCAAGGGGTGCGTGCTTCGCAGCCGGAATAAGAACATGAATCCAGCACCGAGCCATTCCCGTCTTGTAGTACACACTGCGCGCGACGCTATCCGCGTGGCCCCAGCGAGGCGGCGGCGGAGTGTTTCCGGCACTGTCGTTTTCCGGTAGTGAGGCAGCTTGCGGGGGGCCATCGCCCGAAGCTCCGGCGGCTGGGCGGCACTGCAGGGTCCCGCTTTGGTGTCGCGGTCTTTGGTGTCCGGTTGGTGTGCAGACGCACGTGCTCTGGAGTGAGATCTAGTTCGCCGTACATACAAGCTATGGGCTTGTAAAACAGCGCGAAAGTTCACAGTGCCTGATGGCAGCGCCTGGCATCTTTCTGCGCTGCGCGGTTGTCTTCCTCTCGCGTTTTTTCACGAGTCTTAATAAGCTTCGGAGCTGCAGAGCTGGTGCAAGCTGTAGATACAGAAAGTCGGCGAAACAAATGAAAAAAAGAAAACAGATGCTCCGAATATTTGTCCGTTATGCACTGTAAAAGTCGGCGGAAGACCGCTGTAAGCATCAAATGCGTGCCTCGGTAATGGGCGCGCTGTTAAGAAAACCAAATAATGTGCACAATATATTATCCTTGCCATTATAATCCATGATAATCGGCCTACTCCAGGACAAAGTAATCCGCAAATGATCTCCATCATCCCCTTTCTGCCAGGAGCGAAAATTAACCCAGCTGTTCAAATCAAATCGTCTTTATTTTCTCTCTCAAGGAGAAAAGGGGGTGACGGGTAAAAGCCGCATAACTGCGGCTTGACAGAGCCCGGCCCCTTCTATGTACAGTTGTCATGCCCTATCAAGGTTTCTAACCTACTGCGGGCGACGCCGGCCGGTGAAGCCATCTG